>NC_141109.1:17138189-17558189 GCF_041138505.1 Cibotium barometz
TGTAAGTCTTTGGCCACTCTGCTGCTTTGACATGTCCTTCACTTCAATTCCGTTCCACAAGGTGCGTAACTCATCAATAAGTGGTGCCAAATATACATCCATGTTCTTCACCTTGTACTTTCCTGGAACTATTAATGAGACCAACAAATGACCTTTCTTTATTGCTAACCATGGCGGAAGATTATAATTCACAAGGCAAACAGGCCATGTGCTCCATGAAGAGCTCCTTAAACCAAAAGGGTTTACACCATCCATTGTTTGCTAGGCCAAGACGGAGGTTTCGAGGTTCTTCCTTAAAAGCCGGCCATTTCTCTTCAATGTGTCTCCATGCGGGTGAATCAGCAGGCACACGCATCACTTCATCTGTGGATCGAGTTGTAGCATGCCATGTCATCAAGCTTGCTATAGATTTGCACCTGAACATGCTTTTTATTCTTGGGATGATTGGAAAGTGCCTAAGAACCTTTACCGGGACAGCTTCCCCCTGAACATCTTCTCTATATCTGTTAGAGCCACAATGGGGACATTCTTGCAAATGCTCATATTCATGGCAGAAGAGGCAACAATCATTGCAACAAGCATGAACATTATTGTAATCCATGCCTATGGATTTCAATAACTTCTTGGCATCTGCACGAGATGGAGGCATCTCGTTGCCAGGGGGCAATATCTAGTCTTTCAAAAGCCTGCAAGTATGGCAATATCTGATTGTTACTATTAAGATTTAGTCAAATACAAGTTGAAAATTTATCATTTCAACAGTAGGTGTAATCTCCAAAAAAAGTCCTTACTTGAATAATTCAGTGACACTTGTATTAGACCATCCAAAAATTGACTGCAAATTTAGCATCGTAAGAGATGCACGCAATACAGATATGTTGGCACCATTGTATAATGGAAGGCGTGCAAGTTTACGCATGGCCTCTTCCTCTGGTTCATAATTTGACCGTTGAGAATGTCGTGGAACCTTCTCTGCAACGCCACGGAAAACAGAGAACAATATGCTCTCGGCTGTAAAAAACTTACGAGCGTCGGTATGTCCTTCGGTATAAGCGCCGGTATATACTTCGGAATGTGCGTCGGTATCAGCACAACGGTATATGCTTTGGTATGTGCTTCGGTATACGCGTCGGTATACGAAAATTTCAAATTAGCCCGCCCGACTTGTCTCCTCCAAGATTACGACGGGCATACCGACGTTCGACATTTGCGTCGGTATTTTAATATCGGTATGCCCTCAACCTCTAGTAGTGACACCTAAACACATCGCCCACAAAGGTTAGAAAGGGGAAAAGTCAAGACCTTGCACCTATGAGAGAGGCAAAAACCCTTCAAAGTTCTCAAGAAAAAGACATATGGGGATAAAATTCCTACCAAAAGCAAGTACGCGCATGCTTAGACACTCAGCTTGGGTGTCATGGTGGGGAGCGCATGCAATTAATTAATTCAACAACCCCTTTTTTTATTATTACAAAACAAAAAGGACCTTCAAGTGATTCTAACAAGTACTCTTTTATTGGACACATCGAGAAAGTGCAAGAGCACAAAGGAAAAAATAGTGTATATTTTCTTATTGAGTGTGATGACTCCACTTGCTTTTTTTGTTGTTCTTATTTTATTGAGAAGGACTTTGAGATGGATGAAATAAATACTCTAAGCAAAAAAAACTTGATGATTGATGCAATGCAAACTCGAGGCTTGGTAAGAAATAAACTTTTCTCATATTCTTTTCAACTTTTGTCTCTTTTTTTTTGAAACATGTTATTGATTTCATTGTTTTTGGTTGTAGACATTTGGGAGAGCCTATAGTGAGGTGCTAGAGGGTTTTTTTGGGTAAGATAAGAAATCTTCAAGTGACTACAACGAAGAGAAAGGAGAAGAAGAAGATGAGTCAAGTTCTTCAAGTGATAAGGAGGTTGAGAAAGAACAACCCCCCTCTCCAATTATGCAAACCCCTATCACAGGCAAGAAACAAAGCAAAAAGTCGGGTAAATATCTAAGTTTCTTCTTGAATTAGAGATTGTTGCATCTGGTCCTGGGGCCCCCTTACCCAACACAAGAGATTCAAAATCTTTCAATGTTTAAGAGATAAGATCAAGAAAAATAACATGGTGGATTCTTTGCTTATATTTTTTCCCATAAGTGTGATTGAGTGTCCACCAGTGGATCCCTAAATAGGAAGAAGATCCTTAGAGGTTTGCTCTATTGTTGATCATCATGTTCATAATCTAAAGTATAAAATGAAAAACAAGCCAAATGCCTTTGCGTTACCCTTGCTTGTTTTAGTGAATAAACAACAGTGTCTTAATAAGGAATCTTGGGTGAAGGCCAATTCTGGGTCTTATAGATATTGGGTTCTTGGGGGCACTCATTCTTTGCTTGCTAGGGAAGAGCAAGCTCTTGCCTAGCAAGCTCTTGCTAGGGAAGAGCTTGTTGTCTGTCGAATATAAGCATGTTGACACTTACAAAATGACTATGTGTTGGGTGCATGCTACTTTAACAAATGAGGAGGCAAAGGTACTTGCCCTTGACCATAATATTGACTCAAACTTTCGAATGGAAATGACTTTCATTGAAAAGATAAGGTTCTTTCATAATGAGTGTTCCTTGAAGTGTGGTGAGAAAATTGATGAGAAGTTTCGAGTTGCACTTTGTGAAAAGTGTGGTCTTGAATTAAAAAAGAAAGGTGGTTGTAGATCAAGTCAAAAGCCCAATGTGAAACAATATGATAACTATTATCAACTTATCTTTCGTGGATGAAGAAATTTGGGATCTACAAGAAGATATTTTTAAGTTACATGAGCAAGGAAAGTTAAAAGCTAAAAAGTTAAGCAAGTCGCTTTTTGCAACTTCCAAAGGCAAAGGTGCCTCAAGTGATGATGCACCAAAGTCCATTCCCGAAGAAATGAAGATAACAATGTGGAGACATTTGCAAGGAATTTGTGAGAAATCAATGCAGTTCTCTCACGCGTGAAGGGTGAAAGCATCTCTCTAGAGAAAATGGGAGAAGAGTTTGAAAGGTTTGTTTGTTGAATTGATTCTTTTATTTTTTGAAGTTTTACTTGTTTCATCATGTAATAAAGTAGATTAGGATATTTACATGTATATTTTGAGGGCCTTGGGTTATATAAGGCATATTTAGAGATCAAACTTGTGCCCAGTTAGAAACAGCAAGCTATTTGGAACAAATGACATCATAGGATGGATGTACATCATTAGAGCTTCCCAACAATCCCTAGTAAACCCGAATCCAATGTTGTTTGGAGGGTGAAACCTATATGGTTGACTTTGACCAAAAAGTCAAAAATAAAGCATATCTGCACTTTCACTTTTTTCAAACCCTCTTAGGCATAGTTAGTACTTGTCATCATAAGCCCACACATCAAATTTCATCTAAATCCGATGACTTTTGAGTACTCTATAGCCTGATTCCAATTTTTAGCAGTGTCACACAAACCCTAAAATAGAGAATATTAGGTCTATTCAAATTCTGTTGTTCTTGCATATTTGCATTCTATGCCACAAAATCTTTCCATAGAGCCCTAGATCATCAAATTCCGACACCATTTAAGCCTTCTACTAGCATTTTCCATTTTTAACCATTATGCCAAGGGGGGCGTCCATCTAAGCAAGCAATGGAAAGGGAAATGGTGAATGAGGATCATCTAGAGGAGATTGGTGATGAGGGTATGAATTTACAAGGTCACAACATTGCAAATGCGGCACTTGGGACAAATCATGTGCAAAGTGGGCCAATTTTTGTAAATGTGGAAAATACATCAAATCCATTGGGGGGAGCAAATGCACAAGCAATGCCCATTATGACAAATGATGTCACAATTGGTGATGATTATGAAAAGCATGATGGAAATCATAACGCAAACAACTTTTGCAAGAAATGAGGAGCCTACATGATGACATGAAGAGCAAGGATGAAGAGAAGGGTGGACCATCTCACAAGGTTTGACAAGCTTATGTTGAAGACAAAAAGAATTATCACCCAAGTTTTCATTCTAGTCATGGTGCTATGCATAACCCAATGTTTCTATGCACACCCAATGAAGCCAAAGGAAAAGGTCATGCATCTCCAAATGAAGGCTCAAGAGTCCGAAGGAGTGATGACATTCAAAGGGAATACTCATCGAGGCGGTGCTTCAAGACCTCATGTTGAGGAAGATTTCTTTGGTGAGTTTGAATATTACAATCATTATGTGGATGCGCCTATGCATAGGCGTGGTGACTATCATGGGAATGGAGATGAATTCAAGGGTGTGAAGATAAGATCATCCTTTCAAAGTTTAGTGGTGAAGGCACTAACAATGACGTATTTCAGGAGGAGTGGGTGAACAAATTGGATCTCTATTTTGAGATGAACCCTCAAAGTGAAAAAGCTATGGTTTACTTTACCACCTTACACTTGGAAGAGTATGGTCATGCATGGTGGAGGCATCTCCAATTACAAGGTTATGAGGCCACAAGTTGGGATTCTTTCAAAGACAATATAAGAGACACATTCACTTCCAAGATGCATAAGGACAAAATGGTTTGTGAATGAGACAATCTACAACAAAGATACTTGAGTGTGAAGGATTATACACATAAGTTTCTCAAACTTATGCTTCATATTGAAGGGTTTAGTGAGGAGTTCAAAATAGTGACGTATATCAAGGGGTCAATTGGAATGGATATGAAGGATGCAATGATCTTGGCTGAAGTATATGAAGAAAATTATGCAAATACATGGGTGAATCGTCGGCCGGATTATGGGTCAAATGCTTTCACAAAGCCACCTCTTGCCACTCCCAATGTACCCAAATTTCCTACTGTCTATGGTAGTGGTGGTAGACCATACAATGTGGGTGCTTTCAAAAGTGGGAGTACTTCTCAAAAGACTTCACGTGTGTACAAAGCCAAATAATGATGGGGTTACCAAGACCAAATTTGTGAAGGACGACCGCATTAATGAGATGAGGGACAAAAATCTATGCTACAAATGTGGTGGTGGGAAGTATAGCAAGGACCATGGGAAGGAGTGAAAAGCCCGCAATATCAAGATTAATATGGTTTATTCGGAAGTGGTGGATGGCACTAATGACAAAGATTTGGAGCCATTTGAGGAGACATATGAGTTCGTGGATGCCGACTATTCTTTAGAACTAGATAGGGAGTTTCCTTTTGTCGTCAGTGGTTCTCTTGGTGATCTTCATGACTATGATGATGGGGCTTACCTCATACTTTGGGTGCTACAAATTCATATGAACACAATACTTCTCTTTTTTCCATATCTAATGAATCTTTTGCCAATTTGCAAAGGGGAACATACATTGAGATTCAAGTCAAAGATTAAGGGAAGAGATGCATTTGTGTTGGTTGGACAGTGGTAGCACACATAGTTTTGTGAACTACAAATCATTGGGAAATCAAAAGTTGTACTTGGATAAATTAGCAATGAGTGAAGAGAAAATTTGAAGTAGCAAACGAGGATAGCATGGATTGCACAATGATTTGTAGAAATATGGAATTGGTGTTCTCTAAAGAGTACGCTTGCAAAGCTGACTTGTTGGTGCTTGATATGGGGCCGATTGATATGCTTCTGGGGTGTGATTGGCTATTAACTCTTGGAGCCTTCTCTATGAATTTGCAACAAGTCTTTTTGAGGTTTATGCATGGATAGGAGACTATTACATTGTATGGTTTTGGCACCTCAAAGTTAACCTTGATCAATAGCACACAACTCAAGAGAGAATTGAAGAAGAGTGGTTATATGTATGTTTTGCAGCTTTGTAAGGATGAGGACAATGAAAAAGAGGGCAAAGTTACACATGTGGGCATGAAGAAGTTTCTAAGATGGGTCAACAAACCTCCGTATAGATTATCAAAAATGGAGAAAGCTGAAGTAGCAAAGCAAGTTAAAGATCTCATTGATATTGTTTGGGTGGAGCCAAGTCAATCACCATTTGCATCACCCATTTTATTGGTGAAGAAGAAGGATGGAACTTTTAGAATGTGCATAGATTATCAGGATGCTCAAAAAATTACCATCAAGAATAGGTACCCAATCCCAAGAATTGATAATCTCTTAGATGAATTGAAGGGTGCCAATTTCTTCACCAAGATTGACTTGTGGTCCGGTTACCACCAAATAAGAATGAAAAGTGGGTATGAACATAAGATGGCATTTCGTACCAAAAGAGGTCTCTATCATTTCATGGTGATGCTGTTTAGGTTATGTAATGCACCAGCCACTTTTCAAGAATTGATGAACAAATTGCTACATCCATTCCTCTTCAAGTTTGTATTGGTGTTTTTCAGTGACATATTGGTGTATAGCAAGAGTGAAGAGGAGCACTTGGTTCATGTGAAGGAGGTATTTGATGCATTGAGAGCCAACCAATTTGGTTCATGTGAAGGAGGTATTTGATGCATTGAGAGCCAACCAATTGTATGCCAAAGAAGCCAAGTGTACATTCATGGCATTGTGAGCATTGATGACATAAAGGTGGATCCCAAGAGGTGGAATTCCTTGGTCACATTGTGAGCATTGATGGCATAAAGGTGGATCCCAAGAAGGTGGAATGTGTGAAGAATTGGCCTACCCCCACCAATCTCACTCAAGTGAGGGGATTCTTAGGTCTCTCATCATTCTATCACCGGTTCATTGAGTATGCACATATAGCGGCTCCTTTGACGGATAAGTTGAAGAAAGAGGCATTCTTTTGGGATGTAATGGCACAAAAAAGTTTTTACGAGCTGAAAAGAATGCTTACTCTGGCACCTATCTTGGTATGCCCGGATTTCTTGAAGCCTTTCACTATTAGAGTGGATGCATGTGGAAGAGGCATTGGTGCGATGTTGTATCAAGACCATGGGTTCATTGCTTATGAAAGACGCAAACTTGATGAAAAAGAGATGGAGATGTATGTGTATAACCAAGAGATGATTGCTATTTTGCATGCAATCAAGAAATGGCATCACTATCTTTATGGAAGCAAGTTTTATGTGTGAAGTGACTATAGGGTTCGTCAATTCTTCTTATCACAATCAAATCTCTCACCTAAGCAAAGAAGGTGGTTGGCTACCCTTCAACAATATGATTTTGAGATCACATATATGAAAGGAAAGGAGAATGTGGTGGTGGATTGTTTTTCTAGAATGTGGGCATGTTCTTTATCGGGGCCCCATCACGGAAGTGCATAATGTTTGGATTGAGGAGATTCAAGAGGAATATATGCTTGATGATAAGGCTTCACAAATAGTCCGGAAATTACAACATGGTGTTTGTGATGATTTACCTCATTTTCGATTACAAAATTGTCTCCTATATCACAAGGAAAGGGTGTGTCTTGTACCCCACTCATTCTTCAAGAAAAGGGTTTTGGATGAGATGCATTCTACTCCATGGGTGGCAAGACATTTGGGTTTGTTAAAAACCTATGATGCCATAAGGAAAAGTTTTCATTGGAAAGGCCAATGGAGGGAAGTCAAAGAGTATGTTTCTAAGTGTATGCCTTGTTAACTCACAACAACAAGGATCCCACACACAAGCCCGGTGGTTTGCTTTAGCCTTTACCTATTCCGGAGCGTAAATGGACGCTCCGGAATAGGTAAGGAAACCTATGATGCCATAAGGAAAAGTTTTCATTGGAAAGGCCAATGGAGGGAAGTCAAAGAGTATGTTTCTAAGTGGATGCCTTGTTAACTCACAACAAGGATCCCACACACAAGCCCGATGGTTTGCTTTAGCCTTTACCTATTCCGGAGCATAAATGGACGCATGTTGCTATGGATTTCATTACCAGTTTGCCTTCTACCAAACAAGAGGGGATGGGATAGCATCTATGTGGTAGTTGATCGATTGACAAAAGCTGCCCACTTTGTACCAACAAAAGTGAGACACTCAGTATTTACGGTGGCACACCAATTCATAGAAAATGTGCTCAAGTTACATGGTATGCCATAGCAAATAGTGAGTGATCAAGATGTGAAGTTTATGGGAACATTCTGGTGTACATTGTTTGATAGCATGGGCACTAAGTTGACTCCTAGTACGACCTATCATCCGGAAATCGATGGTCAAACTGAAAGGGTCAATAAGTGGCTTGAGACTTACTTGAGGCATTATGGCTATGAAACGCAACATGCATGGATGATTGGTTGCATTTGGTGGAGTTTGCCTACAATAGCACCTATCATCATAGTATTGGAATGTCATCTTTTGAGGCTATGTATGGTTACAAGGTGCATGTACTGGTCGTAGCATTTAAATAATAGAATGCAAATCCACATGCAAGAAGGGAGAAACTGGAAAGAATACAAACTCTTTTGCAAACATGCAAAGAGATCATCAAGAAGTCTCAAGAGAAGATGAAGCATTTTGAAGATGCACATCGAAGGCCATTGGAATTCAAAGAAGGGGACTTTGTGTTCTTGAGGATACCTAAGACTCGATATGGATCTCTCAAAGGTAGTACCAACACAAAGCTTGCAAACCGTTATTATGGACCATACAAAGTATTGAGAAGGGTTGATGAAGTGTCTTATCAATTGCTACTTCAATCTACTACAAGAATACATGATGTCTTTCACATATCACATTTGAAGGCATATGGGCGAGAGGTGCACATATTGGATGAGCTTCCACCTATGAGTGAAGATGGCATGGTGTAGTACATTCCCAAAAAGGTGTTGGGAGAAAGAGAGAAGGTGTTGTGCAACCGCACTTTGTGTGAATACCTTGTCAAGTGGAAAGTTTTACCTCAAGAGGAAGCAACATGGCAGCCCACCTCTATGTTGGAGGGGATGGAACACCTTTTTGATGCATCCAAGGTGCATTCTTGAGTCAAAACAATAAAAAAACAGCTTGCTATAATTTATTATTATGAGACATAAAAGAGGTTCAAATGGATTCAATTGAAGTTTTCAAGTTCTCAAAGTCTCAAATCATGTTCTTTTGGACAACTTTGGCAAAAAGAAGGGTGAAGTGGTTCATGTTGATGCTTATGCAAACCATCCATACTATGGTTTGACTTTGTGCATGTTTTG
This sequence comes from Cibotium barometz, assembly GCF_041138505.1. Lineage (NCBI taxonomy): Eukaryota > Viridiplantae > Streptophyta > Polypodiopsida > Cyatheales > Cibotiaceae > Cibotium > Cibotium barometz. Next base: position 17,147,232 of record NC_141109.1, read on the forward strand.
AAGATGAAACATATTTGGGTGGGGATGGTTTGTAATGAAGTAGATTAGGACATTTACATGTATATTTTGAGGGTCTTGGATTATATGAGGCATAGGGCCCATGGGCTTGTAACCTTTTTGATCATTTTGACTATTACTTTTCTTGGAGCTCTTATGCCCAAGCTTCCATGGTGGACTTCTCCCTCTTGAGATGTTAGGATGGTGACCCACACCCATGTTGTCACTCCATGCCTTGAGATGCTAGGATGGTGACCCACACCCATGTTGTCACTCCATGCCTTGAGTGGCCAATCCTAGTTTCTTGCACATCAGCTCTAATTTCTTTGGTTTTATATTAGGCAAAAAGCCATGCTTCACATGTATAGAATAATGATTGAAAAGTTGAACTTCTCTAATTGGGATGAGATAGTGCTCTACCATCTAGACTCAAGCAAACCCCAAGTGTTGGAGAAGTACATGTTGTTATCTAGTAACATGGTGAGTTGTTCATCTTGCCTTCTCTTTCTCTTTTCTAGTATCATGTATAAAATTCAAGTGCATCCACCATGATCTTTGAGAAAAAATGACTTTTGATGTCTTTTGGGTTGTCTTTGGTGTCTATAATCCCAAGACAACATTTTTTTATTGTTTGCATGTGGCTTTGGTTTTTTTTAATTGTTTGCATATGGCTTTTGTCTCTAGAATCCCAAGGGATTTTTAATTTATGTTTTATTTATGGATTTAATTTATAGAATCTTTAAAATAATCCCCATTCTTTGAAGGATTAGGATTTTAATAACCAAATATTGGCTTGGTTTCTAGCACTTCTTTTTGTTTTTTATTTGGATTCTAGAATATACTGATACCTTACCTTTTGAGATCTGACTGTGCTTAACCTTTCATCTTTGTTTAACAAACCTTTTTTTCACCTCTCACATCTTGCTTGGTTTTTTCAAAACAAAGATCCATGGGTTGCCATCAAGCAAATCCCTCTTGACTTTGAGCAAGTTCTTTCTCGTTGTCATCTAGAGAGGAGGAGGAGACAATAGCCCGAAATCATTGAAATCACTCCAAGTCTCACACTTTTCATTCCTGATAATGTAGACGAGTCTCCAACTCATTGGGTTGTTCATGAAGGCAGAGTTGAAGACATGAACACTTTTTTCACAGCACGTCCTTACACTTTGGCCATTGGTTTTTGTGCTCCAAACTCAGTCAATGATGATGTGAAGTGCGGAGTATCTACCTACAAAAAAGTCATACAGGAGGCTTTTAGCAAGGTCCCTAATTGTGGCTCTTGGGCACTAGTATTTTTTCATGCCCATGATCAAATTACTACATCATAAAAATCCTTCACCGACTCAAACATGACGTGTCAAATGATGACATGGTAAAGTAAAACCTTTGAAAATTTTTATACTAGCATTAAGGTGTTATGATGTGTTGCTCTTTTCATAGATGTTAACTTTTGTTTTGTAGGGCAAAGCCAAACATCCATGGTTATAAACTTGATCATCTTTCTTGGGCGTGTGAGTTTGCTACCATTGGTTTTTACTCATCTTTGGGCATGCAAAGTAGAGGATCTTACAATTTTTCTGTGAAACCAAATTGCACAAATATTTTTAAACAACCAAGAGTTTGCAAAAAGTTCAAGCGCACCAGTGTGGTTCTACACAAGGAGTCATAAATCCATATCAAAAGCCTCATCTTTTGATGATGGATTTAATTGATTAACTTTCTATAAAAGGAGAGTGATTGATGGATCTCTTTGCAGGGATTGGTACCACAACTTTCAGTGCATTAAAAAGAGGTATAAATGTGGTTGTAGTGGAATGTGATCCACTCCAGGTAAAATTTATTGAGCAGAGTGACAGCTCTCAAGGAGTTACCAAATGAGTTCTAAGAGATGGGAATGAAAAGCATGATATCTAATCCTCATTTTCTTGATGTATCTGGAGAGCCACAACCTCTGATTTTAGTAGTGATGAGCAGGTTGGGGAGATAGTTGACCTTGTGGATTATGAGCCAGATGGCCCACGGGCTGAGGAACAAGTTACTTACACTACTCTTGTAATCACTTCAATGGGAGAGGAGGCAAGGAATGAGGATGAAGAAGATCTTCCCATTTAAGCATAGTTGCCATGACTTTTTTTGATCCACACATACTTTTAGTTTCAAAAAACCTGTCATTTTGTTTGTGAAGATACTTGTTTTGATTTGCAGTTCGAATTATTTGCAACAACTGTTTGTTGAAGTTTAGCGTGTTTTGAATTTTATTTGGTATGTAATGGAGTTTTATTCATGGGTTATAAATTCATCAAGCTTCTTTGGAGATTACATGCATGTAGGCCTAGTATCTTGATATCTCTTAAAGGTTTTTGGCATATTCATTGAATGTTACGTTGAAAAATAGGTTATTTCTTTTTCCTAAATCCAAAAACTCTTCTTTTCCACCTCAAAATGTATTCTACTTACACTTGATAGTCACTTTTCACACCCGAATGCATTAAACACACCACACTTTTGTAGGGAGGGAAACTTCTATTCCTATCCATATATTAAATACATGTATCTTTGCAGAGGGGGAGGGAAAATTCCCTCCTTCTCAAACTTCCTCTTTCGCTTAAACAATTTCTCGCATTCTTTTCATTTCCTCTACTTTCTGTTGCACTCCATTTTTTGAAGCTTCAGCCTTCTGCACTCAATTTCCTCTTGAAACGATGGGTAGAAAATCTCATTTTATATCATCCCAATTTTGCCCCACTAATGCCATCATAGATGATTCAAATCCTAGGGCAAGGAGACCAAGATCATCAGTGTTTGCTATACTTGTATCCAACTCTCTCAATGCGCAAAATCAGTGGACTAAAGTACTAATCACCAAGGGCACCTGGGTCCTTATGTAGTTAAGGAAGGGAAGAAAGACAAGCAACAAGAATACCTTTAGGGCGTCATGGAAAGGAAGAGTGAAAGACTTCAAAATAGAGGTTAGAAGGACAACCATCAAGGAAGTCCTAGTGTAGCATATATATATGCATAATGAGCTTGTGCTTGAGAGTCAAGATGACATACATATATTTGACTTCACTTGCATCTTAGGCATGTGGGTGGTAGAGGAGCAAGTGACAAAGAAAAACAAATTCCTGATGCAATTGTTTATCAAGGGTTCTTGGGAAATGCTTTGGTGGACATACATGCATATCAAATGAATGATGCTTGCAAATGGCAACACAAGTATTCGATGGGCTACAAATTAAGGCCTGCCTTCATGGTATGCATTCCTCCCCGTCCGGAGGACGAGTGGGAGACTAGTATGTAGTACATCAATTAGTTATTGGTGTTTTTGTTAGAAAAGCTTACTTTAGGATTTGAATGATGATTTGAAAGGATCCCATAAGAATTTTTTACGGTACCATGTTTTTTAGAGCACACGCACTTTGTATTAAATGAAACATGATGGGTTGGGTCGTCCTTCAAAATAATATCCATTTTTCTTAATTTACTTTATTTTTTAACGATTTCTCAAAATAAGTGGTTGTATTTTACAACCGAGATACCTAAAAACGAGCATGACGCACGTAAAACAGTAACCTTGAATGAAACTACAAATATCTTATACATGCATATTTTTTAAATGGATTTAAGATTAAGATTTAGTTCATGATGATTTGATAGCATCCCAAGAGAATTTGAAGTGACATTTTTTGACACATGTAGCCGCAACTCACTAGTGTTAAAACATGACATCATTAGATTCTCTTTTATTTTATATTACAGGAAGTTGTAATTGCACTTTTATTTTCGGTGGTATATATTTTTTTGAAGAGTGTAGTACCCCGAAGGCGCTTGATTTTTGATGGGGGCAACCTTGACCTTGAGAATTTAATCTCAAGGTATACATACTTTTTTTGTAAAGTGTAGTACCTTGGAGCACATGGTTGATTTTTTATGGCCCTTCAGAATTGACAAGCTTGGTAAAATGTAATTTTTGATGGTCATTTTAAAATGTTGAAATGACAAGCTTGGAGCACATGGTTGAACATCAAAAATTACATTAAAATGACAAGCTTGGAGCACATGGTCATTTTAATGTAATTTTTGATGGTCATTTTAAAATGTTGAGAGTATTGAACGACCAAAATGCTAAAAAAACGGGTTTAAAAAAAAGCAACTATACTGGGACGCAGGGATGATTGTGAGACGGGCTGGAGTTGGGTGTCGGGTCAGGCTTTCGTAAGGCTTTGGTAGAAATTAATGCCCGTGTTGACGGGCCCGGGTCCGGACTCCGGTCCCCGCATCAACAAATAGGAGTTCAAACTTCAACAAATAGGAGTTAATGCACGTAAAACAAATAGGAGTTAATGCACGTTTGACGGCTTTAATAGAATAATTACATAGTTAATATTTAAATGGCACGAGAACAAGCAACCCTGTAGGCTGCAGGGCTTAGGCGCGCGGTGATGTCCCGTCTTTAATTTGACTTCTTTCAAAGGGCAGTACTCGTACAGTCCCGTCTGTAGTATATGCAGAAATCACAGTCCACCAGGCCGTGGCCGGGCCCGGCACGGCACCCCTTCACGAACCTAGTGGGGTGCAAAAGTCGCAGTAGGCGACCCTCCTCAAGATTCTACATTTAAGCATTCTAGAATCTACCCCATTCTATTTAGTGCATTCTTTTCGATTGAAATTTAAAAAATCCAAATTATAATTTTACATCGTCTATATTTCCACCAGTAGATAATCACCAGTACCCCGCGAGAACAGGCCCCTAAGTCGCCCAGAGATGTGCAATTTCTTGAGTAATATTTAAAACTCTATATTATATAATAAAAAGAGATTACAGAAAACGGAGAAGTCTAAATCCAGCTATGTTCAATTTCTTGAGGAAGTGCTAGCCCCTACTGTATTATGTAATATTAGTATTGTAGTAGAATTTACGTTACACAGCACGTGCATGTTTAATTCCTGGCTAACTGCTGCTCGTACGAGTACTACTATTGTAGTAGACTCTGCCTTACATAGCACGTGCATGTTCAAATTCCAGCTAGAAGCGCACTCAGCCCCTCGAAAAAGTAAAGCAATCAAAATAAAGACAACTTCTAAATTGATCCTTGTTTCCGAAATCTCTACAATATGCCGGTTTTATAACTAAACTATATAAGAAATAATCTTTAAAACAACGGCAGATCCTTGTTTCCGAAATCTCTACAATATGCCGGTTTTATAACTAAACTATATAAGAAATAATCTTTAAAACAATGGCAGTTTAAAGTCTCACCCGACTTTTTAATTCTCATCAGCACAAATACACTAGAATATCGTTTTTTTTTCGAGCGCTGACTCAGTGCTGGGAGATTTTTTTTTTAAAGAGCCTTATATCAATCCTTTTGGCCCTGAAATGAAGAGGAAATTGAACGAGCATTTTCTTCACAATATAACTTAAACTTGATAAGCTTGAGGAGGTTTTTTTATAAATTGAACAAGTTCTTGGCTAAGTTAAACCTAGATTTTCTAGAATCCTGAGGGCACTAGGCACTGGTAGTATTGTATACTATAGTGGATTTTATGTATACACATCAGGTGCAATAATAATTATAGAGTACACTAAGAAAACATAAGTATTGCCTAGAAGACCTCAAGATACTAATTTGTTGGTTATGGACTTAATTAAGTACTTCTAACTATAGTCTCACATACTTCAAGGAGGGTTAGTTGAGGCTTAGCTAATCTTAAAGTAGTTTTTCTTTCACTGATGTCAAGGTAGTTTTCCAAAATTAAGCCTAGGAACCAACTTTCCCAACACACTCAGAAAAAGGCCTATGGGTCTGGTAGAGGCAAATTGCAATTCAAGCATGAAATGACTAGAATGTGTGCTAGATTATCCCATATGCATAAACATGGAAAGTCGAAGAGCCATATCTATATAGGCTAGAGTTGCACCTTGTCATATTTATCTCCTCGGTTGTTATTTTTGGGGGGTAGCACACTCGGAGCTAGGAGCTTAGTGGGGGGTTGCTGCAGTATCTAAGGGAGGGTAGTATTAGGAGGTGGGAGCCCGATGGGGGGTTTATTGCAGTCTTGGGTGGAGGGGTCACTACATGTAAACCCTCTATATCACGTGCGTTCAAGGCCTAATTAAAAAACCCTTATTTGTAATTTTTTCATGAATAAAATACACCCTTTTCCTATTCAATATGTAAATCTCTCCTTTAAATGGTACCTTTCTATATGTAAAAAATGTGTAAAAAAAGGATTAAAAAATCTCTTTTGTTGAACCCACGTGATAGGCTTACATATTTACAAGTTACCCCTGAACTATAAACATGAGAAGTACAAAGATGCGTTTCAACATCTTATAACTTTAAGCCTACAATGTATCCTGAAAAGTTCATAATAGCAAATATTTTGATAGATAATTAAGAATATTGAGATAATTATAGCTATGTCTATTAGCTTGGGCATGCTTTATAACTTTCATGTGTACAACATTGAAAACTCAAAGTATTCACCTCTTAGCTTGTTCTACATGATTTTACAACCTACTCTTGTGTATCAAGATGTCTCGATGCAAAGCCATATTTGGTAAGTACCTCTTAGTTCAATATGAGTAAGCGATAAAAGATTATAAGGTGTCCTATTTAGCAGCCCACAAATCTGGTCCCACCTCTCATCATCCCACACAAAAGATGACTGATCCCATCTATTATAGTACCTCAGCTGCTAAATAATAAAGAGCTCTACTAGTGTTGTAGGCTAGGGATATTGATGCAACATGAGAAGAGTATCGGGGTGCTATGTTCCCTTTTTTTGTTGAGAATTGAACTGTTCCTTTGGTATGTGTAAAAGGATGAATGTTTTACATGTAGATGGATAGCATACTAATATAAATATAACTTTATTTCCCCAAAAAAAGATTATAAGGTGTTTATGCAACTAGAACTTGAGTATGTACTATGTACTACGGATATAAGCTTACAAAGGGAATCTAGGCTTTTGGATGGCCTGACGTTCAAGAGCTTCACGAGCTTGCGAGTTATAATGTTTGTACCCTTTCTTAGTGGGTCATATCATGCTATACAACATCTTCTACGATGCTATGTAGAAATGTTTCGACAATTTAGTGAAAAATTATGCATAATACCAACGAGTGCTAGCTCATCTGGTAGAGCGTCGGTCTCTACTCCCAAGGTCTTGTGTTCAAGTCTTGGGGGCCTTGTTAGGTACCTACCCTTGATGGGTTGATTATAAGCATGTACGATGGGTTCGCCAGCCCTCATCCCGACACGGCCGCCTCCACCTCATGGAGGCTGGGTGTGTGTATTTCTAAAACTTCGTGTACCTTCGAAAAAAAAATATTTTTTTTAATGCATTTATCAAGAAAAGATGAACGATAATGAATACAGGTGCTATGCTTACGTCATGCTCAAGTAGATGGTCTCTCTATGTTTTCTTGGCTATCATGGGCACCCAACATCAAGTATGCCTATAAATACTCGAGGGAGGGGCAGCTTGTGTTCACTGAGATTCGTAGCCATGGCTTCGTTAGCTTCAGCTCATGCATTCACCTTGCATTCATCCAGCCAGTCTCGCCTTTGTGTGGGTGAGTCGCCGTTTCTCAAGCTGCGTTGCCCTCTTAGGGGGGTCCGTGATAGTGCCGGCCTAGGCTCGAGAACGCGTTTAATATGGAGAGCAGAAGGGTATAAGGAATCTGAGGTTAACAAGGGTAGTAGAGTTGATGTGAGAGACGGACGTAGGGAGGATGGATCACTTAATCTGGAGAGACGAGAGTTGCTAGCTGCATCAGTAGCGGGGGTGTCGACGTTGCTGAGTTACCCGGCAGTGGGAGTGCCGGTGACGCCGCCGGATCTCGCGAAATGTCAGCCGGCGACGGTGAGCACAACGAGCGGAACGACCGTGACGTGCTGCTTGCCGGAGTCGGCGAGTGCGCCGAAGGTGTTCACGCCGAGTCCGGGCTCAGTGCTCAAGGTAAGGAAACCGGCGAACAAGGTGGACGCTGCCTATATTGCGAAATACAACAAGGCTTATGAGCTGATGAGAGCGTTGCCGGATACTGATCCGCGCAGCTTCAAGCAGCAGGCCGACGTGCACTGTGCGTTTTGCAATGGGGCGTATCCGTCCCCGCAGAACAGCAGCGCCGAGCTCCAAATACACTTCTCCTACATCTTCTTCCCGTGGCATCGCTACTACCTCTACTTCCACGAGAAGATTCTAGCCAGCCTCATCAATGACCCGTCCTTTGCCCTCCCTTTCTGGAACTGGGACGACCAGAAGTTTGGCGGTAACGTCATGCCTGCACTGTTCACCCAAGCCCAGACCTATCCTGCCCTCTACGACGAGAAGCGCAACCAGAACCACTTGCCCCCCTCCATCAACACCCTCAGCGTCTCCGACACCTCTGCTAACCTCACCGACAGCCAAATCATCGCCGACAATCTCAGTGTCATGTACCAGTCAACCGTCAAACCCACCACGGCCACCCTCTTCATGGGAGCAGCCCCCCTCTTCGGGTAAGCAATCAGCGCCTCGTTAATTAGCCGCTAGACATGAAGTAAACCTACCAATCGTAGACTGTAGTTGCCTGGAGGTGATGCTCGTCGTCTTAATTAAGAGCTGTAGCCGGGGCCCTGTATTGTAGTAACTTAAGTACAGTACAGTGTGAACACGTGAAGAACCTCTGATCTGCACCCATAAGGCTTAAAGTCTGGTCTTGAGGTTTGACTAGTCACTAGTTTGAAGGTAGTTTTTCTAAATTGAGCAGCCCGGTGGCGTCGCGAGGCGATTCGAGCAGATGTGCTCCAACTTTCTTTTAACTTGATGCGAACAGGCCCTCTGCCAAAATACTAAAAATCAAAAGGAAAAGGAACTTCGTGTTTGTACTACTTTGTAGTGTAGACGTAGTATGTGTTTGTGTGAGCGCGTTAAAGGTGGATATCAATCTGTGTGGAAATGCTCGCGAAATTAGACTAAACTCAGAATCATGACACGAGCTAGTGAATTATAAGTAGCGTGTGCATTCTGATGAACGTATGTATTTTCCTAATTTTAGTGTAATTTTCCAGGGATTTCAACGATGAATCTTCCGGAGGTACATTGGAGCTAAGCCCCCACACGGCCATCCATATATGGAGTGGTGATCCTAGGCAAACCTACGGGGAGGACATGGGCAACTTCTATTCTGCTGGGAGGGACCCCTTGTTCTATAGCCATCATGCAAATGTTGATCGGATGTGGACCGTGTGGGATGCACTGCCGAATCGTCGCAAAGATCTTTACACAGACTCCGACTTCCTCAACTCCTCATTTGTGTTTTACAATGAGAAGTCAGAGCTGGTGCAAGTGTATGTGAAAGACTGCCTGGATACTAAAAAGCAGCTAGGGGTCACTTATGAGGAAGCCCCAGGCGACAAGCTTTGGCTCAAGCTTGAGCCCAAGCCCCTCCTTAAGGTGAAAGGGGTTGTTCCAAAAGGCAAGGACAAGCTTGCTGAAGTGGGGTCTGCTGCCGAAGGTAAAAAAGCTCAAGATCTCACTACCACGCTCTCCTCCCTCGTAACACGCCCTACTAATCTAGCAGAGTATGCTAAATCCAAGGGGCTTAGTGAGTCCCAAGTGGAAGAGGTGCTGGTTCTGCAAGACGTGCAGGTGCCCAAGACCTCAGCAACCCACTTGGCAGTTTTCATTAACCTGCCGGATGCAGACTCTACAACTTCTCTGGATTGTGCTGAGTATGTGGGCTCTTATGCGAATGTGCCCCACATCGGGATGGACATGTCGAAGAGCAGAATCAATGTGAAGTTCAGCATCAGCGACAACATCACGAAGCTTGGCATCGAAGATCAGGAGAAGATAACTGTCACCGTCGTAGTGAAAGTGTCAGCTACCAGCGCCACTCCCGTGACCATAGCAGGCTTTAAGATCGTATATGTTTAGAGCTCGGCCTACCTACAGCGTTCTGCTGTGAATGTCTTGGGAAGAGGCAGTGCTTACGGATCTTTAGTATGCTTTATATTGTACGCTTTTGTTTTCCTTGTGGTCCTCGATTGGTGACATGGTAAGCATATTGCCGGGTTTTAAACTTGGCTGCTGGGCCATGTTGCCGATCACTAAATAATTACAGTATAATTACTCTTTGACAAATAGTATATAGATTATGTTTTGAGTGAACGTTGTTGGTTTGAGTGGGGGCTTCCTAGCATGCTTGAAAATCCAAATGAGGTTCCCATTCCTTCCACTTGCATGAGTTATTTTGACTAGATTTACATTTTTTTGTAAGGACAAAAATAAAATAAAATTAATTCAATGCAATTTTAATATTGAGACGCATACTTGTATATCAAGGCACTATGCTTTGCATATATATCCACAAAGGGAGATCCTCAAGCACTTCGTTTTCTTTAAACAGCACCAAACTTGGCATACATAGACACATCAAGACTGATGGGTGCTTGGCATACATAGACACATGAACAGAGATGAGTCCTCTTTTATATATAGTAAGAAGTGGCATGAACCATCTCTGATAAGAAGTAGCCATCTAATGAAACATAAAATTAAAAATAGACTCCTCTTTTATATATAGTAAGAAGTGGCGTGAATCATCTCTGATAAGAAGTAGCCATCTAATGAAACATAAAATTAAAAATAGACTCCTAAGCTTCCACTAAATCTATTTAAATATAACCTCGTAAGGATTTCCCCTAAGTAATTGAGTAAACAAAATGTCACATTGATCTCATAGATAGGATCATCTACCATTATGAATAATATGTGGCATGCACTCTCTAGAATATTCTAATATGCAATTACAATATCGAGACTATGGTGTGTACAAAAGGTAAAAATTGTCCGATCTCAAAACGTTGATGTGCACACACTGCATTGCAATGTTTATATCATGGATTATTCTAGTGATACAACAACACTAGAAAGATGCTCACACTAGAAAGATGCTCACAGGCTACAGTAGTGACCATCTTGTAGCATGTGAGCATCCATTGCCTACTAGAAGGTGAAACTCAACATTAAGTATGCTTGTAAGAGGAGGTCAAGGGAGGGAGGGAGAGAGGGAGATTGTGTAAATACTCATCTCATGCATTCAGTGAGCTCCAAATTCACTTCTACATCTTCCCTTGGCATCACTACTGCCTCTACTCAAGGGCTTCAGACTACAAGGGCTTTTGGGGTTGTTGCACACAGGTGTGACCGCTATAGGAGATACCTTGTCATTGTCAAACATGTGGTTATTAGCCTATTAATCAAAATGAGTATTTTCATAGAACCTAATTCTTTGCATCCCCTATTTGAGATGAAATTTTAGACTTGTTTTTTGAGCAGCAAGATGAACTTTTTTGATGTGATTCCTCTAATAAGTGACCAAATTAAGCACATTTATTAGGGTAGAAATTTATAATAATGACACTTAATTTGGCCTTTTATTAGTGACCCAATTAAGCATGTTTGATTTAAACTAAGCCTAGTCCCAACGTGATAAAAATGTTACTATGACCAAGCTAGAAATTAAGCAAAACATACTTTAATCTCAACAAATTGGAAACCTAAACTACTCAAGTAAGCAAGAATTAACATGATTAAGCAAATAAAAGAGAAATTATTAATCAAAATAAATCACAAATAATCTATTACTCACACTAATTTTAGGGCTTCTTGAACCTCTTTAAGGAAAATTTAACAATTTTCTAGCTTTTAATCATCCAAAATCAACATGATTAAGCAAATAAAAGAGAAACGATTAATTAAAATCAATCACAAATATCTATTGCACACTCATTTTAGGGCTTCTTTAACCTCTTAGGCAAATTAAACAAATTACTAGATTTTAATCATCTAAAATCAAATCAACATAAAATAGCACATTTGTAAGTTTGAGAGTAGCCAAATGACCCGCCCTTTGAGCTCTGAGTCTTCCCTTGTTTCCCGCCCTTTTCAATCTGCAGCGTAGGCTCTCCTTTTCTGCGGGGGCGGATGCCCTCCCAAGTGCATGGGCACTGAGCGGAGGAGCCCGTCCCTGATTAGACCTCAGACCGTTTCAGCTTCACCTGCAAAAGTAAGTCCAATGCTCAGCAGTCACTTCAACATAGCTTCTCCTTCAACCTCTCATCTAGCCCCCCCCAAACCCTTGGAACCCCATCCCTGAAAAATCGTGGAGTGGAGAGGCTATCATGGAAACAGTAATGGACGAAAACACAAGACTGATACAGGAATTAAAAGAGGCCAAAGCACAACTCTTAAACATGAAGAACAAAGAACAGTACAAAGAGGCCTCCAGATCTACAGCCAAAGAACCGGCAGTAGCAGAAACAGCCCCTCATAAAGAGACAGCCAACATCACCGAACGAGGTAATAACGCGCCCCTCACTGTTCATGTAAACCTGCCAATAGATCAGGTCAGGAGCAAAGTAGAAGATTATACAGAAAGATGCCTTGTTGGCCTCCTCTTTGGGCCGAGACCATCTAAGGAAGCTATGAGAGCCTGGATAAGAGAAAGTTGGTCCCCTCTTGGAATAGAGGTGACTCTTACACAAGCCCTGCCCAAAGGATACTACCTCTTTTTATTCAAAGATCCGAGCATGGCAATGAAGGTCATCAGCTCGGGCCAATGGATGTTTAGACATATACCCTTCTGCTTCATGAGGTGGTCAAAGGATTTCAACCCAGACGGCCCCAAATCCTCAGTGTATCCAGTTTGGGTCGAGCTCCCTAATCTACCCATCCACTTAAACCCCTGGATCAAATCTATTTTAGCCCCCTTAGGTCAAATTCTAAGAACCAAAGTCTTTTCGGACTACAACCCAGCGTGGCACCCCCAAGTCCTAGTCGAACTAGACCTTTCCCTCCCCCTTCCAGACAAGATAGAAATAGGTTGTGGTGAGTTCTCTCACACTCAGTCTATCCTCTATAAGCACCTTCCCAACTCATGCTTTCATTGTGGGAAACAGGGGCATCTCATCAGAAATTGTCCCATAAAAAACCCACAGCTCATCCTCCCCCAAGTAGCTGAAAAAGACCCCCCCTACATCCCTAGTCAACCCCACCCGATTCCCGGTTCCCCTCAGTCTACCGGAGCCATAAAAGATGATGAATTCGTTCAAGTCAATAGAAGGAAACCATTGTCCAAGCCCAAGCCCCCTCACCAGCTAGTCAAACCAAACAGATACTCTGTTCTTGCTGCAGTTACAGATCCAGGGGACACGGAAGAAGAAAATGACACGGTTGAAAATACCCCCATCAACAAGCTGAGACTAGACAAAGAAATCGACAATCTGGATGCTGCTGATATGGACACAACAGTCACACCAGCTACTGAAAAGAGCCTCATTCCACCAACTGGAAACCCCAATGACATGGAGATAAGCAAAGAACTCAAGAGAGGTAGAGCACACTTGGGCTCCACCCCTCAGTCAGGAGGACTTAACAAACCCCCAAATAAAAGATAATGAAAGCTGCAAGCTTCAACGTCAAAGGTCTTATAGACTCTAAGAAAGCACAGTTAGTAAACCAATGGATCAAAGCAAAAGGACACCTGGACCTCATCTCCTTAGTGGAGATTAAGACGTCAAGAGAGGAACTGAACAGAAGGCTTTACACCATCTCCCCCGAACACTTTTGGGTGTACTCACGTCATCCTCATGGAGCCGGGGCCTTGCAATAGGCATCCATTATGATAGCATCCAGGATCTTAAATACTTTCAAATAGACATCAACAACTAGTGGATAGTACTCCACTTGAACAGCTTCTCCTTTGTAGGTGTGTATGCCCCACGGCCCTCAGAAACTGAGGACCAGAACCTGGAAATCCCTGCTAAGGCTAAGAGCACCTTTGTTGATAATGGGAGACTATAACATGGTGGAAACCCTCAAAGACAGATTCAAATCCAAAGGTTTAGCCCTCGGGGGGGTCACTTGTATAAATATGTAAGTATCACATGGGTTCAACAGAAGGACATTTTAAATATTTAAAACTTACAGAAATATATTTACAGAGGGGATTTATTTATTGTATTTTAAAAAAATTTACAGATTTGAATAGGAAAGGATACATTATATTCACTAAAAAATTCACAGATAAGGGACTTTTTAAATAGGCCTTGAACGCACGTGATATAGAGGATTTACATATAGTGACCCCCCCGAGGTTTAGCCCTGGCTGTGGATCAGAGAAACAAGCATGGGAAAAGGTAAAACACAAGTTCAATCTGCAAGATCTGGGTCAAGAAGGAAGTTTCTCATGGCAAAACTACTCGTCAGGCGACCTTGCCAGAAAAGCCAGGCTAGATAGAGCATACGCAAGTGGTGAAATATATTCCAAATACAACAGATGCGAATGTGTTGTAGACAATACCACATGCATCTCATACCATTACCCTATCATCACTACAATGGACAACCAGGACTTCAGACACAAAGCATGCTGGTTTCATACAGATCCAGCCCTTTTTAAACTGCCCTTAGTTCAAGAAGAAGTCAAACTCATCTGGGAATCCTTCTTCAGCAATAACCTCTCCCCGGCCAAAGCTTGGAGTCTGGCGGTCAAGTCTACCCAAAACCTTCTCAGGCAGGTCAGAAAAGAGGTGTCAGCCCACAAATGTAGCAGACTCAAAAAACTCCAAGAGCAACTGCAACAACAAGAGTCCTCCGTCGACCCAAATAATACCAACCAGATCAGAGCCAAGATCAAAAGAGAAGAAGAAATAGCTCTGCAACACACTAAGCTATTTACCAGGGAATGGTGGACAGGAAAAGCAGATAGACCAAGCCAAGAAATGTTTAAAACGCTCAAGGTCAAACAAAGACATGAGCATATCCCCCTGCTTCTAAATAAGGAGGGAAGGCAGGCTACGAACCAAGCTGAGAACAAAAAGCTGATCTCTGAATACTACAGCAATATTTTCCAGGAAGAAGGTCCCCCCTCCCCAACTAAGGTAGCCGCAATGGAAGCAATCAAACAAGTCAGACCTAAAACAGTCCCAGCCAACATAGCTGCTACTCTAGAGCAAGATATCACTCATGAAGAAATCAAAGAGGTCATCTTTTCCCTCAAACCCAACAAGAGCCCAGGTGAGGATGGTCTGCCGGCCGAGTTTTTTCAATCCTTTTGTGAGGTGCTAACAGGCCCCATTCTCAAAGTATGGCATGAATCACTGAAATATGGAGCACTGCCAACACAAATCAATGAAGGTCTTATCAAGTTGATCCATAAAAAAGGTCCCAAGGAGATCATGGGAAACTGGAGACCCCTCACTATGCTTAACAGTGTTTACAAAATTTTAGCCAAAGCTCTAGCCATCATCAGGCTGAGTAAACACATGAAACAATGGATTTCAAAGGAACAAAAAGGATTCATCAAAGGCCGATACATCTTGGACTCCATAATCGGCCTATGGAAAGGTTTTGACTATGCAGAAAAAACCAGTCAGGATTTCCTTTTTATCAAGATTGACTTTGAGAAAGCATACGACAGAATCCAGTGGGACTACATCCTCCAATCCCTCAGAGACATGGGGCTGGGAACCCAGTTCTCCCATATGGTTAAAACTCTTTTTGGGAATGCCAAAGCTAAAATTATATTCAATGGAGAGCTGACAGACCCATTCCCCCTTGAAAAAAGTATTAGACAAGGATGCCCTCTAGCCCCTCTACTCTATGCTATAGCTGCAGATGGACTCAACTGGCTGATAAAGGACAAGATAAGCAAAGGAGATCTTGTGGGCATCAAACTTCCCAACGGAGAGCAAATGTGCACACAGATGTTCGCTGATGACACCAATAGTCTCATAGCAAATGAAGAGGAGAATATCAAGGTACTCTGGAGCTATCTCCAAACTTATTGTGAGGCCTCAGGTTCCAAAGTCAATCACAGCAAAACGGGTATCAAAACCCTCATTGAACCCCCCCCTCGTGGCTCATGGAAACAGGATGTCATAGCATCTAGGATGGGGAAATATTCAGGCTTCTTGGCATCCCTATGGGCTTCAGGGTGTCAATGAAGCAAAGATGGCAGTGGGTAATGGAAAAAATAGAATGCAAGCTGCTGAGATGGAAAAGAAAACAACTCTCTCTAGCAGGGAGAATTATGGTACTGAACCATTTCATCATCCCCTCTACGATATACTTCCTCAGCTGCTGGAGGCCTCCCGATGTTGATCTCAATGAATTCACCAAGCTCTGCAGGAACTTCCTTTGGGGAGGTGACCCATGGAACAGAAGCAGACCTAAAGTTAAATGGGAGATCTGCACGGTCCCCAAAGCCAAGGGAGGGCTGGGGATTATAGACATTCGTCTGTTGCCTGACAGAATGGCTGCTAAATGGATCATCAAAGCAATGGAGAACCCAACCGAAGACTGGGCACAGCTCTTGGTCAAAGACCTCCCCAGGTTTACAATCACTGGTCACAACAAATGGCAAAATCTTCCCACTACCACCATAGTAGCATCCAAGCACCCCATTACCCCTAAAGGGAGTCATCTGGTTACTTCAATCTGGAAAGCCTGGTTCAGGACTAAAGGTTTACTGTCCATCAATCTCTATGACAAGAAATCAGAAGGTATAATAGCCACTCCTGCTGGTGGTCTACTCTCCCTCATACTCTCCTCGAACCAGAAGAAGAGATAGTAGCCCTCAAACTGCACAAAAAAGGACTTGTAACTTGGTCAGATATCTTTAACCCCTACACCTGTACATGGCTCACAAGAGCAGAGCTGGTAGCCAAATACGACTGCAGAACCCCTGAGCTAGACCTAATACAAAGCAGAACTTTCCAATGGAACACCCAGGAAATCTGGAGAATCAGCAGACCCCCCACCTTCAACATTCTGGCCTTTCACTGGCTAAAGAATAAACCCCTTCTACCCATTCCTATTCTTGAAAAGTCCCCCCAATTCAAGTTACTCTTAACCGCAGATGGAACATAGCCTGGGACAGGAAAAGATGGTACAACTGTTTCAAGGAGTTGTGGAGTCCACACATAGAACCCAAGAAATCTTGTCTCGCATGGTTGATTGCCCACAGAGCCATCTGGACTCAGAGTAAGGCAGCCAAGTTCAACATTGCCCCAGACCAATGTGCTAGATGTGGTCTTCCCGAGGATGATCTACACATTTTTATTCACTGCAAAGACATCTCAGAGTCCTTCAAAGACCTACATGCAATTATTTTCAGATGGGGGAAAGATGTAAGTTGGAAGAATACAATATTAGGAGAAAACATAGGATGCTCAACAACTCTTTGGAATGCAATAAGGTGCGAGTGCCATAATTCCTCTTACAGCCCATGTCCATTATGACTGTAATTTTGCATGGCAACGCCTTGTGGAGGACAGGCTTCAGCATGCTATTCATGAATATGGGAGTAATTTCATGCCTGACTGGAGAGCTAAAGTTCAGCATGTCAAAGCAGTAGTTCAGTCCTTGACTGCACATTCCCAATTGCAGCCCCTCTCCTCTCAACAAATGGACACTCTCTCTCAGTCAATAGCTCTCTTGCAAGCTAATGACCGACGGAAATTGGCCAAGTGGCAGGTTTGGGCAAGGATGACTCAATTCATGGATAAAGGCTGCCCTTCAAAATCTTTCTTTCAAGGGTTACATGCTTCGAGGAGGAAGACCTCTTGCCTCAAAGTCCGTAAACTGGGGATGGTGAATGGACTCGGTCTTTCTTAGAGCTCCAACATGCATGCTTTTCTTATTTTCAGAAACTGTTTGCACCTCCTGCTACCACTTCTTTGCACGCATTACAAGCTCGGGATACTCTTTTATAGCATGTTCTTCCCATTCTCAACCCACAGGAAGCTCTTAAACTTGATATGCATTTCACTGAGGATGATGCCTTGTCCCATCTCAGCACTGGTAAGGCACCAAGGTATGATGGCCTCACTGTGGAATTTTTCTTACACTTTTGGGAAGACCTTAAAGGTGTTATCCTGCAAATGATTAATGAGGCTTGGCATACAGGAGTACTCCCCCAATCATGGAAGCATGGCATAGTTAAACTCATCCCCAAGCAGAATTTGTGTGAGCATCTCATGGATTGGGGCCCATCACATTGATGCCTGTTGCAAGTGCTTTATGAGGGTCTACATCCCTTGCAATATGGCTTTGTTCCTAGGCGGTAGATCCATGATAATATTGGCAATGCTCTCATGGCTATTGAATATGCAAAATATTCTGACCAGGATGTTTTTATTATGCAAGTGGACTTGCTAAAGCTTTTGACACGGTCAACTGGGATTTTATCTCACAGACAATGGCTCAGATGGGATTCGGGCCAAAAATGGCTAATGTCATCTACTGCTTGTATGCTGACTCTACAGCCCATTCTTGGCAATCATCCTTCTTGTTGAAATTTGAGCTAAATGATGAGCTATGGTGGATCAAACACTAGAATCAACATGATTAACAAAGTGATTAAGAAATGATTAAGACGTAATTAGTGAATAATTAGCAGATAGATTAATGTAGGCATGGATACTCAAAAACCAGCAAATTCTCATTAGGGCTATGCCTCAATTTATAGAGTTTACATCAAGCATCAAATCCCATTGATTTCTCCATGATTCACTCCCTGAATATCTCCACCTTTTGCCTGATTCTCTCCACCTCTTCTCTTTTCCCTGATTATCTCCCAGAATAACTCCACACTCCTAAATTCCCTCATGCTACCCATTATTCTCTCCCAGTAGATTCTCCTAACCTTTTCACAGGTTCTTTCACAATTACATCTCCTCTTTTACAGCCTCTATCCAAGAGCTTGTTCCCACACACACCCTTTTCACTTGTATAGTTCAACACCTCCCCTCAAGTGAATAATCCTAGTACACCTAGACCCTATACCAAGTTTGCCTCCCTTTACTTGGTAGTCCGTGACCAGTGTCTACTCCTCCCCTCAAGTTATCTCAGCACACCTGGACCCTGTATCAAGTTTCTTTCTTACTTGACAGTCCGCGACCAGTGCCTCAAGTCCCTAAAATCCATAGTCCTTGACACTCTCTCTCTCTATGTGTCCAAGGCTACTATAAGTGCCCGCGACCTTGACTAAATTGCTCACACATACATCTATTACGTGGCCTACATCATCGGTGGCTCAGAGGTGGTTTTACTTTATTGGGGCAGGTTACATTGGGTTGTGGGTTCTCTCTCTCTCTCTCTCTCTCAGAGATTTTCACATGGCTTCTCACTCTTTGGAGCCTCACATCTTCTCTTCTCTTCAGTCTTCTTGTCGTGGCAGCATCTCTCCACGCGTCCGTCTCTTCTTCCAGTCTTCTCGGGGCAGCTTCTCTTCTTGTGGCAGCTTCTCTTCTCGTGTCCATGTCTTCCTTCAGGTCTTCTTCTCGGTGTGGATCCTCTTCTTGGGAAGAGATATTCTTCTTCTTTCATGGCTGGGGCCATGAGCTCGTCCGTCAGGTCATTTTGCTCCATGTGAGCAACATGTTTCAATGTTTTGCTGACAGTTCCTTTGGGCTTTTGATGTTCATCTTTTATCATTATGCAATGCAAACCCAAATTTATGCGGGAGGTCTCCATGATTCACTCCCTGAATATCTCCACCTTTTGCCTGATTCTCTCCACCTCTTCTCTTTTCCCTGATTATCTCCCAGAATAACTCCACACTCCTAAATTCCCTCATGCTACCCATTATTCTCTCCCAGTAGATTCTCCTAACCTTTTCACAGGTTCTTTCACAATTACATCTCCTCTTTTACAGCCTCTATCCAAGAGCTTGTTCCCACACACACCCTTTTCACTTGTATATTTCAACACTTCTCAATCTTGGTCCTTGAGTTGTTCGGTCAGACAAGGGTGTCCACTCAGTGCCCTCTTATATGCCATTGCCACTCACCCACTTCTCAGATACTTGGATCATCTTACCACGCAGGACCTTCTCATTGGTCTTCAGATTCCTGGATCCCCTCCCTTTATGGCTCAGGCATATGTAGATGACTCCTTCTTTATGCAGCATAATTGTCCACCACAGCAGTTGAAGACTCTTATGGACACTCTCTCTATATATGGCATGGTTGCTAGCATGCATGTCAATTTGGACAAATCTAGCCTCATACCTCTGCATTTATATGATTGGCATGTTCTTTTATGGCCCAGACACATTATGCAACCCTATGATGTGGTCCGCCATCTTGGTTACCCTATTGGCTGGTACATCACTAGGAAACAACAGTTAAAGTGAATTTTTGACAAACTTCATGCCAAGCTCCACTACTGGAAGCTCTCCACCTGGCCACTCCATGTTAGGCTCTGGATTGTTCAGTCGATTATCATGGCCTATGTTCAGTACTATTTGCCTTTGATACATTGGACCTCTCAGGACACTTCTGCTTTCATGTCTCAGGCTATGGAGTTGTTATGGAAAACAAAGTCTTCTGTGCTAAAGCTTTAAGACTCATGCGGATGGCAAAAGTTTGTTCCCCGAGGATGCATGGCGGATTGAATGTGCTGAATATTGTGCATCATGTCTTGGCAAGGGAAATTCCTCTCCTACTCACCTTTTTTCGTCAGACGCAACCATGGACTCATATGCTTGCAACCATGTGCATGGCCTTACGCACTTCTAAACATGGTGCATGGATCACTGATCACTGGTCATTTTGGGCAGATTTGTAGGTTCTATCCCGGGCTGCCCTTTTGCCACTTCACTTATTTTGCGATTGGAAACAGGTCCTTTCGCATGCTCATTGGGCACCCTTCCTTTTGTCTCATGCCACTTCCCTTCAGCAAGAAAGCATTTACTGGAGTGCTGTTTTTGATTCTCCATTGGCCCTGCAAGAGCCGATTCGGGCATACAATCTCAACAAATTGGGGATTAGGTGCATAAATGATGTTGTTGATGCTACTGGTCAAATGTTTTCCTTCCCTCAGGCTATGGCTTCCTATCCACTAGCCATGCATCACAGGTTCATTTGGAGGAAAATTGCTGACTTGCTGCAGCCTTTTCTTCCCATCCCTCCTTTATCTAATAGGGAGGACAGATTACAGGATTGGTAGTTACACCCGCCGGTGGGCTCAAATTCTCGTCCTGTTATTCTTTCTGACCTAATGGTTAGGACGACATACTCTTTCCTCCAGCCATCACCATGGATTCATTCACATGCTAATTCTCTTTGGCATATGACAAAATCACTTGCTTGGTGGCGAAAGAATCTTCGCAATTTATGGAGGAGTAAATTGCCTCTCAAGCAAAAGCTTTTCCTATGGCGTTGTCTTATAGGTTCCTTATCTGTGGTTGTCACTCTTGCTAAACGAAGGATTGCATCTGCTTCTTGTCTTCGATGCATGGCCCCTTCTGAAACGGTGCCTCATTTGTTTTGGACGTGCTCTAGCACACTAAGGCCTTCATCCGCAAAATTTCCATGTTACTTCGCCTTCGTTTCCCTAACTCTTTTTTTGGGAAACACTTTTTGTTTTTTGGCAGACTCCCTACAACCACGGTCCATTCTCAAAAAACACATTCCTGTTTGTGAGTCTGAGGAAGGGCTATCCTTTGACCCAGGGAAGGAAGGGCTGTAGCCCATGATGGTTGATGCTTAAGCACTCTTTGGTTGTATATTATTGGTCTCCTCCTTTGTATATATCCTCATGCTTGACAAACTCCATTGTGTCACTCTTAATGTACAGGGCCTCTACAATCCTTCTAAGTGGAGGCTAGTGTGGAATTATGTTTTAACCAGGCAGCCGGACATTCTCTGTTTGCAAGAACATAACCAACATTCTATGGCTGGCTATGTTGGGGGCTATGATATCCACTATGTAGGTACTAAGCATTTCTCGGGTCTTTGCAGACATGAACTGCAGCCCCAGCTTGCCTTTAATGATTGTGATGGCAGATGCATGGTGATTCAATGTGATGTCAATGGTGATATTTGGGAATTTGCCTCTGTTTATGCCTCGCAAACTTCTGCTTCCAGAGCTTCCATGTGGCATGCCATTGCTGTCACGTGCACACCATTCAGGTGTACAGTGACATGGCATTATTTTATGGCATGGCATCATCACGCATTTAATCAGGATTTATCAGGCATTTTATGGACATTTAAATGAATGTTTTCAACATGTACCACATGGTATGGGTTGGATTCAGCATTGTAGCATCATATTAACCATCTAGACAAAAGCATTGGGGCTTGTGGAGGCAGCCGACAACATTCAAGTCAGCCGACCAGCCTTTAAAGCATTTATGGCATTTAAATGGCAGTCGTGAGCATATTCAGAGCTGGCCGACTGTGCAGCCAAGCTGGCTGACCAGCACCAATTCCCCATATATAAAGAAACGCATCATTTCAGCATAGACATCTGGATCTCTTCAGCGTTTTCCTTCCTAGGAGCAAAGGGGGATACAGTTTAGCATCCAACAGTGTGTCCCTTCAAAATTTCTACACCAAGAGGGCTGGGAACAGTAGCACATCCACGCATCAGCATATTCAGCCATCTTCCCAACTCCTACATAGAGGGATACCAGCATACAAGTGGTGGAACTCAGCATTGGAGTTAGGACAGCCATCTTTTAGCCATCCTTTATCATTATTCAGCATGTTTCCCTCTCTTCCAGGGGTAGACATCATCTAGGACAGCATAGATCCCTTTGGATCTCATTGTAACCGCATTCATCATCTAATATAGCTGCATTGCATTGACACATATTTGTCTATCTCTTAAACATCATTAAGTGTAGTTTAGTTAGACTAAGGTTGTGATTACTACGGTCGAAGCCTCACATGCCACATTGGTATCAGAGCGTTACAGGGTAACCAGCCTTAGATCATGTTCATTCCATCAGTCATTCAATCAGACATCATGTTAATCGCTTCCGCACAGTTAAACCCAGTTCTCAAAATCTTGCAGGCCACCCTTAGGGATTTTCCCTTAGGTATGCATTAGTAACCCATCCATCTGCATTCTTGCATAGCATATAGGGTTGCACATGGTTTGCATAGGAGATATCTTAGCAGTCATCTTAGCAATCCATCTTGCATTTGCAAGGCATACATGTTTGCCCATGAACTCTCTGGGAAAGAATGACATCCATCATCAAAGGAGGACATAAGTTTTGGGCTTCAACTGGCAGCAGAAGCAGGGGGTTTCTCTTCCACAGAAGACGGAAGTTTGCTCCAACATCACCTCAGGAGGTTTAGAGCTTCAGGAACAACAGAGATGGTAGGTGAAAGGTTTCCACAGGCAGGTCAGGGGTGACTCAGGTATTTCCAAGTAGATTTAGCATTTGCCATTCAGTTCCCGCAGTATATAGAGTCTTGGCTCAAAGGATTTCACTCCTGAGACGACCTCAATCCCGGTAGCAGAAGACAGAAGGGGGCAGCAGTTCGGAGGAGAAGGATCACAGAGGAGTCGAAGGTTGCTAGGTATACCACCCAGCAACAGCGGGGAATGTCAGCGGGGAATGTCACGTGCACACCATTCAGGTGTACAGTGACATGGAATTATTTTATGGCATGGCATCATCACACATTTAATCAGGATTTTATCAGGCATTTTATGGACATTTAAATGAATGTTTTCAGCATGTACCACATGGTATGGGTTGGATTCAGCATTGTAGCATCATATTAACCATCTAGACAAAAGCATTGGGGCTTGTGGAGGTAGCCGACAGCATTCAAGTCAGCCGACCAGCCTTTAAAGCATTTATGGCATTTAAATGGCAGTCGTGAGCATATTCAGAGCTGGCCGATTGCAGCCAAGCTGGCCAATTCCCCATATATAAAGAAACGCATCATTTCAGCATAGACATCTGGATCTCTTCAGCGTTTTCCTTCCTAGGAGCAAAGGGGGATACAGTTCAGCATCCAGCAGTGTGTTCCTTTAGCGTTTCTACACCAAGAGGGCTGGGAACAGCAGCGCATCCACGCATCAGCATATTCAACCATCTTCCCAACTCCTACATAGAGGGATACCAGCATACAAGTGGTGGAACTCAGCATTGGAGTCAAGACAGCAATCTTTCAACCATCCTTCATCATTATTCAGCATGTTTCCCTCTCTTCCAGGGGTAGACATCATCTAGGACAGCATAGATCCATTTGGATCTCATTGTAACCGCATTCATCATCTAATATAGCTGCATTGCATTGACACATATTTGTCTATCTCTTAAACATCATTAAGTGTAGTTTAGTTAGACTAAGGTTGTGATTACTACGGTTGAAGCCTCACATGCCACATTGGTATCAGAGCGTTACAGGGTAACCAGCCTTAGATCATGTTCATTCCATCAGTCATTCAGTCAGACATCATGTTAATCGCTTTCGCACAGTTAAACCCAGTTCTCAAAATCTTGCAGGCCACCCTTAGGGATTTTCCCTTAGGTATGCATTAGTAACCCATCCATCTGCATTCTTGCACAGCATATAGGGTTGCACATGGTTTGCATAGCAGATATCTTAGCAGTCATCTTAGCAGTCCATCTTGCATCTGCAAGGCATACATATTTGCCCATGAACTCTCTGGGAAAGAATGACATCCATCATCAAAGGAGGACATAAGTTTTGGGCTTCAACTGGCAGCACAGCAGGGGGTTTCTCTTCCACAGAAGACGGAAGTTTGCTCCAACATCGCCTCAAGAGGTTCAAAGCTTCAGGAACGACGGAGATGGTAGGTGAAAGGTTTCCACAGGCAGGTCAGGGGTGACTCAGGTATTTCCAAGCAGTTTTAGCAGCATTTGCGGTTCAGTTCCCGCAGTATATAGAGTCTTGGCTTAAAGGATTTCGCTCCTGCACAAGACCTTCAGTCCTGGCAGTAGAAGACAAAAGGGGGCAGTGGTTTGGAGGAGAAGGATCACAGAGGAGTCGAAGGTTGCCAGGTATACCACCCAGCAACAGTTTAGCAGCGGAGAATGTCACGTGCACACCATTCAGGTGTACAGTGACATGGCATTATTTTATGGCATGGCATCATCACGCATTTAATCAGGATTTATCAGGCATTTTATGGACATTTAAATGAATGTTTTTAGCATGTACCACATGGTATGGGTTGGATTCAGCATTGTAGCATCATATTAACCATCTAGACAAAAGCATTGGGGCTTGTGGAGGCAGCCGAGAGCATTCAAGTCAACCGACCAGCCTTTAAAGCATTTATGGCATTTAAATGGTAGTCTCGTGAGCATATTCAGAGCTGGCCGATTGCAGCCAAGCTGGCCGACTAGCACCAATTCCCCATATATAAAGAAACGCATCATTTCAGCATAGACATCTGGATCTCTTCAGCGTTTTCCTTCCTAGATGCAAAGGGGGATACAGTTCAGCATCCAGTAGTGTGTTCCTTTAGCGTTTCTACACCAAGAGGGCTGGGAACAGCAATGCATCCACGCATCAGCATATTCAGCCATCTTCCCAACTCCTACATAGAGGGATACCAGCATACAAGTGGTGGAACTCAGAGCATTGGAGTCAAGACAGCCATCTTTCAACCATCCTTCATCATTATTCAGCATGTTTCCCTCTCTTCCAGGGGTAGACATCATCTAGGATAGCATAGATCCCTTTGGATCTCATTATAACCGCATTCATCATCTAATATAGCTGCATTGCATTGACACATATTTGTCTATCTCTTAAACATCATTAAGTGCAGTTTAGTTAGACTAAGGTTGTGATTACTACGGTCGAAGCCTCACATGTCACAATTGCTTCTTACCCTGGGCGATCTTGTGCTCTTCTTGGCGGAGACTTTAATAACTCTCCCATGCCATCAGACAACACTACTCATAGATCTCATATGATCCCTTTTGAAAAGCGGTCATGGGAGGAGTTACTTACCACAACACATGCACAAGATTTATGGACAGCCATGCACACTGGAATAGTGGGCTACACCTATCATCATAATGCCTTTACTAACTACTGGGCTCGCTTGGATAGATGGTATTTACTGCATGCTCAACAATATGGATCTGTTATGGAAAACAAAGTCTTCTGTGCTAAAGCTTTAAGACTTATGCGGATGGCAAAAGTTTGTTCCCCGAGGATGCATGGTGGATTGAATGTGCTGAATATTGCACATCATGTCTTGGCAAGGAAAATTCCTCTCCTACTCACCTTTTTTCGTCAGACACAGCCATGGACTCATATGCTTGCAACCATGTGCACGGCCTTACGCACTTCTGCACATGGTGCATGGATCACTGATCACTGGTGGGAGGTCATTTTGGGCAGATTTGTAGGCTCTATCCTGGGCTGCCCTTTTGCCACTTCACTTATTTGCAATTGGAAACAGGTCCTTTCGCATGCTCATTGGGCACCCTTCCTTTTGTCTCATGCCAATTCCCTTCGGCAGGAAAGCATTTATTGGGGTGCTGTTTTTGATTCTCCATTGGCCCTGCAAGAGCCGATTTGGGCATACAATCTCAGCAAATTGGGGATTAGGTGCATAAATGATGTTGTTGATGCTACTGGTCAAATGCTTTCCTTCCCTCAGGCTATGGCTTCCTATCCACTAGCCATGCATCATAGGTTCATTTGAAAGAAAATTGCTGACTTGCTCCGTGGGGGCCGGGGGAGGGTGTTCGGTCACGGCACCGCGGGCGGGGGCCGGCTAGGGGGTGTTCGGGCACGGCACCGCTGCAGGGGCCGGGGAGCGTGTTCGGGCATGGCATCGCAGGGGCCGGGGGAGGGTGTTCGGTCACGGCACCGGGGGGGCCGGGGGGCGTGAGGGCACAGCTCCGGGGGGCCGGCCGGGGGGTGTTCGGGCACGGCTCCGTGGGGGCTGGCCGGGGGGGCGTGAGGGCACAGCTCTGGCCGGCCGGGGGGGTGTCTAAAGGCGATTCTCAGCTTGGATGGCCTCCTTCCTTTTGCGCTGAGCAAAAAGAGCCTTTCTTCTCACTTTTAGAGCTGCGATTCACTTTTGGCATATGCCTTTCTGCTGATATAAATGACCTTAGCCAGTTTTGGTGTGCGATTTCCTTTGTAGGCTAGATCTAGTTCTAACACGCACCCCCAGCCCTTATGCTCTCTCTCTCTCTCTCTCTCTCTCTATCATATGCCTTAGGGACATGGGCTGCCCTAGTAGCCTTTAGGTTTCCATACTTAGGAAATTGTAGAAGAGTTAATCCACAGCAAGCTGCGAGGAGTTAATCCACAGCAATCCACAGCTGGCTGGTATTGAACTTATCTATCGTTCAAGGTTTTGGCTGGCCTCTGTGCACCTTGGTTTCACGACTTTTCCTCCGAGAAAAAAGTTGACGTGTACTTGCTGGCTTTTTCAGCACTTCCTTAGTTCTTGCCCAAGCACATAACTGTGTAGTCCTTTACGCATGATCTCTATTGGCTCTCTCTTTCTCATGAGTTGACTACAATTTTTTTCCTTGAAATAGCTATGGGCTGAGCAAGAAAAGGCTCCCCTCTTGATGGTCATCAAGAGGATCTTGAGACAAATGGCGGTAGACAGAGAGTCCATCCAGGAGGATATGATTGAGTACGCTGCCATGACTGTACCCCAGCTTGAGTTAATCATCACTCACCTCTCGACACTAGTACGACCAATAGCCTTTGGGGAGGGCTCTTCGAGGGATCCTATTCCCGCCGGAGGTGGCGGCACACCCCAACCCATGCATATGCTTTTGTTGGTGCAGACGCAGTTGCAGCAGACGCTGGGCCCCAGTGTTTTGACACAGGCCGAGGGCACTCCCTTGGCACAGAGGCGCCGCCGTTCGAGGTATGCATTAATCTACTCCGTGTCTAGGTGTAATTTTCATGAAACCATCCAAAATGAATCTTAAAAATTATATGTGTTTTTTGTGCAGTAGTAGTCAACCATCACCATCCCCAGTCCCTTCACCATGTGTGCCTCCTTCTGCACCTCCACCTGCCACCTCAGAGCTTCGCATGCTATTGGGCAGGATGCCCATTAGCATTCAGGTGGATCAGAGTGGGCGAGTGCAGTATGTAGATGGTGGGGCACTTTTCCATCACCGCTTGAGAGAGCTCGTGCACACATACATGCCCAAGATACACATCCACTGGCGGTAAGTCCAATTCTTTCATGTATTTTTTAAAATCTCTGTATACATTGATATCAAATGATAAATCTAACTAAAGTGACTTTTTTTTCAAATTTTAGAGATTAAGATGATAATGACAAGAAATATGTGTTGGCAATCCTCGCGCAGGAGTTCGGCGTTGGTTGGGATGAGACCGCTGTATTGCATGAGATGCAAATGCTTCTAAAGCATCGACGGAACAATGCACGGTACAATTATTTGCTTTGCTATGTTATTCAAGTCTACTTCTTTCTTTGAGTAAATATGGTTGAATTATTGTTAAATTATTGTGTTGGCAATCCTCGCGCAGGAGTTCGGCGCTGGTTGGGACGAGACCGCTGTATTGCATGAGATGCAAACGCTTCTAAAGCATCGACGGAACAATGCACGGTACAATTATTTGCTTTGCTATGTTATTCAAGTCTACTTCTTTCTTTGAGTAATATGGTTGAATTATTGTTAAATTAAATAAAGAAAGTTTGGAACGTCAAACACCTGAAACGTTCTCTAGAAAGTTCACATACTCTCGCACTTACACACACACAAATCAGCCCACCAATTCTTCTTTTTGTGCATAGCTCTTCCTCACCATCATTTGAGGAAAAGGGCAGCTTTACTGGTCAAAAAGGCCAGCTTCTTCTGGCAGAAGCGAGTTCTTTCTAGCATAAAGTAGGTATAAAGGGTATGAGCAGTTTTATACCCTCTCTCCCCTAATTGTCTCGGAAACCTCTCAAGTCTAGCCTTGCTAACTAGATGCTTGCACACCCTAACTAGATGTTGCTAATTTGCCACCTCAGCTCTTGATGCCACATCAGCATCGTCAGTTACATCATCAGCCACGTCAGCTGCTCATTGCACATTAGCTTCACGATCAGCTCTTTTCAGAACACTTTTGCCTGTAAGACAAAACACACACACGCATAGTACATGGACTCATGACTATAGAACACGAGCCTAAGGGGAATCGAACCCCTAAGTAGCAGCATAAGGCCACTCTAAGACCAAGAGGCTCCCCCTACCACCCCACCCTATAGTTAGTATCATGTACAATCAAAACAAGCGATGAAAAAAAAGGATATCGAGATAGAAACACATTACCATTTTCTTTTGAATTGATGAGCCAAGATGTTTATGAACAATTGGAAACTATGCCTTGCCAAAGATATCAATCTCTAAGAACACCTCGTCGTTATCAGCCATAGCCTCTTGAAGTTCCATCTCTGTTAGGCATATGCCGAGTCCATCAGGGAGTGGAGCATTGTTCGAGGTGGATTCTGAGATTTGCTCAATGTCAGCCTCTAGTAGATCTTCTCCTAGATCATCCGATAAATCTTTACCCAGATCATCCCCTTCATCATCCGTTGAGGGTGGTGTGACATTTGTTTGTGAAATCAAATTTGCTTCTCTAATGCGAAGAATTGTATCTCCTTTCCCATGTGATATAGAGGTCATTGTTGTGTTTGGTGTATTGTCGGGCTCTGTAGAGGTCATTGTTGTGTGTGGTGTATTTTCACGCTCAGCAGAAAAGGTGGTATCAAACAATCTTCGGCTTCTAGGGTTCACATGAACAATTTGCCACCATGGATTGCCAGTTGGATTTTTGTAAAAGAAAGCTTGTTGCGCATGCATCGGAAGAGATAGGGCTCTTTGGTTGCTCGTAGAAGCTTCGATGAGTCAACGGACCAGAAGTCGCTTTGTTCCGCCTCAAGGTGGCCCTTTTTCCTTTGTACTCCGCTCGAAACCAACGCACCTTCAAAACTACCTGCAATATTATAATGTATATAAAATTGTCACTCAAAGATGCTGAATATTTCAATCATTTGGTTTGCATAATATTTTGAAATGAATCATGCGTACCTGTTTCATAACACGATAGTTAATTTCGTATATGCCCTCCAGATCCCCTACGTAGCCGAGCTCATCCTCAATCAAATTTGTGTCACAAGCACTTGCACGAGAGAGTTAATGAAGGATGCAATGATGCGGTTTCGTTGTCTGATTGTTCTTCTCTCCAACCAAGAGGAGCTTCGTCCACATGTTGCAAGTACTCGGATAGATAATACATGCACTCGTGAAGCAACCATCCCTCTGCCATGGATCCCTCGGGTCGTGCTCGCTGGCGCACAAATCCTTTCAATACCCCCTTGTACCTTTCAACCCAGAACATCCATCGTGTACTCACGGTCCCAGCAATCTCTATCTCTTCAACGAGATGGATCATAACATGGACTTGAATGTCAAAAAAGGAGGTAGGTAACTCCTTCTCCATCAGACATGTAAGATTCCTCCCCAGCCTCTCAAAATATCTAGCGTCTTCTCCTATAATCAATCCCCTCTTCAAAAATATAAAAGATCTTGTTTCTAACTGTTTTAACCTAGAGAGAGAAAAAATTCTAGAGAGAGAATATTCAGAATTAGAATATTTTTAGATAGAAAAATATGTTATCTTATTAAAATGAATTCCCCTGAAACAGAAATTCAAAAAGAATTTTTCAATGTGCAATTGGAATTAATTGGAAATAGGTATAAAGGACCTTAGCCTAAGGGTCTAGATTTTCAGAAATTTTTGGATTATGGTCCAATTAAGGTTCCTATGGACCAATAAGATCAATTTATGTGTGGGGAGGAGATAAATCTAATTTTGTAAAAGATGATACCCAAAAATGAGTAAATGCTCACATAAGATGAAGAGTTGACTATGTACAAGGTTTATTAGTAAGAAACTATGAGTAATATAAAAAATATGAGATATTTTGGGTATCCAAAAATGAATAAATGCTCACATAAGATGAAGAGTTGAAAATATACAAGGTTTATTAGTAAAAAACTATGAGCAATATTAAAAATATGAGATATTTTAGGTATCCAAAAATGAGTAAATGCTCACATAAGATGAAGAGTTGAAAATGTACAAGGTTTATTAGTAAAAAACTATGAGCAATATAAAAAATATGAGATATTATGGGTATAATGATTCCATTTTGACACATATGGAAGGAAGAGGAGTCCATTAAAGGAGGTGCATATTTCACATGCTTGAATGAGTTTTAAACTCATAAATAATGTGATATTTTATCTCTCCTCTCTCCTAATTCAAGTCTAGTTGCAAAAAGTTAGCTTAATTGACCTAAAAATGGTCAAAATCTGACCAAACTGAGTTGGAAAATGCTAGAATCAGTTTGTTTGGTTAGGATCTCACTTTTTCCTATAAATAGAGGCCTTCTCCTTTGTTGAAACTTAACAATGTCTAATGCATTGTTTCTCTACTCCACCCAAGCCAAGAACTATGAATTTGTTAATAATTCATTAGTTTTTGACATTTTCCTCTTCCAAAGATTGGTGGGCCACTCTTGTCCAAACAAGAGTTGAACCCTCAAACCA
The DNA here is from genome assembly GCF_041138505.1 of Cibotium barometz. NCBI lineage: Eukaryota > Viridiplantae > Streptophyta > Polypodiopsida > Cyatheales > Cibotiaceae > Cibotium > Cibotium barometz. Next base: position 17,178,628 of record NC_141109.1, read on the forward strand.
TCAAGCCAAAGGAAAGCTATCAAAGTCATTAGTAAGTTGGTGATTCTTCTTTCTTTCAATTATTTTATGGATTTTTTAAATGGTTTTTATGCTTTATGTCTTCTCTATAATGTTAGGCCTCATTACAAAAGGCATTCCCCTCTCTTCTCAACCATTCTCTATCCTAGGTGAATGGTTAAGTGATTAATGTCAAATTTTTTAATGTTTATCTCAATTAAGTGGAAAAAAAATATTTACTTTAGGATAATTTCAATATTAGTGTACTTTTAATTAGTTTTAAAGTTGTAAAAAATTGAAAAATGGTCAGCCATACAAAGGAGGTTATGGCGAAATTTTTAGAATTTAGTAAAAGAAAATTTATCTTTTATTTTATTATAAAAGTGTTACTTTTAGCATAATTGAATTTCATGCATAGAGGTATGCATAAGAGATGAATATTTTATTATAAAAGAGTTACTTTTAGCATAATTGAATTTCATGCATAGAGGTATGCATAAGAGATGAATATTTTATTATAATAGAGTTACTTTTAGCATAATTGAATTTCATGCATAGAGGTATGCATAAGAGATGAATATTTTATTATAAAAGAGTTACTTTTAGCATAATTGAATTTCATGCATAGAGGTATGCATAAGAGATGAATATTTTATTATAAAAGTGTTACTTTTAGCATAATTGAATTTCATGCATAGAGGTATGCATAAGAGATGAATATTTTATTATAAAAGTGTTACTTTTAGCATAATTGAATTTCATCCATAGAGGTATGCATAAAAGATGGTTATTTTATTATAAAAGTGTTACTTTTAGCATAATTGAATTTCATGCATAGAGGTATGCATAAAAGATGATTATTTTATTATAAAAGTGTTACTTTTAGCATAATTGAATTTCATACATAGAGGTATGCATAAAAGATATGGGAAGTGATAAGATGTGATAACATGCATATGAGATGAGTTAGGATGTGATAAGATGAGTTAAGAAGTGATAGGATGTGTATGGGATGAGGTAAGAAGTGTATGTGATGGGATAGGATGTATAAGGGTTATGATAGGGTGAGAAATAGGATGTGAATGTGGATGGGTATGTATGGATGTATGCATGTAGATATGGATGCATGAATGTGGATGTATGGATGTGAATGAGGATGTGGATGTGGATATATGGATGTAAATGTGGATGTGTATGTATGGATGTATGCATGTAGATGTGAATGTGAATGTGGATGTATGGATGTGAATGTAGATGTGGATGTAGATGCATGGATGTAGATGTGGATGTATGCATGTAGATGTAGATGTATGGATGTGAATGTGAATGTGGATGTGGATGTATGCATGGAGATGTGGATGTCTGCATGTAGATGTAGATGTATAGATGTGGATGTGAATGTGGAGGTGGATGTATGCATGTAGATGTAGATGTATGGATGTGAATGTGAATGTGGATGTGGATGTATGCATGGAGATGTGGATGTATGCATGTAGATGTAAATGTATGGATATGGATGTGGATGTGGATGTGGATGTGGATGTGGATGTGGATGTATGCATGGAGATGTGGATGTATGCATGTAGATGTAGATGTATAGATGTGGATGTGAATGTGGAGGTGGATGTATGCATGTAGATGTAGATGTATGGATGTGAATGTGAATGTGGATGTGGATGTATGCATGGAGATGTGGATGTATGAATGTGGATGTGGATGTATGCATGTAGATGTAGATGTATGAATGTGGATGTGGATGTATGCATGTAGATGTGAATGTACGCATATAGATGTGGATGTATGGATGTGGATGTGCATGTAGATGTGGATGTATGGATGAGGATGCATGAATGTGCATGTAGATGTGGATGTGAAAATAGATGCATGGATGTAGATGTGGATGTATGGATGTGGATGTGGATATATGTATGGATGTGAATATATGATATGTGATGTGAAGGAATCTGAAGTGATGAGATGGAAAATGATGTGATGAGATGAGTACACATATAAATTTGCTAAAAAAAATAATACAAATTGGGTCGCTTATGCCACCCAAACTTGGGTGTTTATGCCACTCAAATAGGGTCATTTATGCCACCTTCGTAGGGTCGTTTATGCCACCCAAATAGGGTCGTTTATGCCACTCAAGTAGGGTCGCTTATGCCACCCAAACTTGGGTGTTTATGCCACTCAAGTAGCATCGTTAATGCCACCTAACAACGTGGTTTATGCCACCCTTGAAACGTCGTTTATGCCACCCAAACGCGATGTATATGCCACCCTGAAAACGTGGTTTATGCCACCCTGAAAATGTGGTTTATGCCACCCTGAACGCGATGTATATGCCACCCTGAAAACGTCGTTTATGCCACCCAAACGCGATGTATATGCCACCCTGAAAACGTGGTTTATGCCACCCAAAAAGCGTCGTTTATGCATCTTAAAAACGTCGCTATAGAGGTCGTTTAAATGATGGTCAAGAGCGACCTTTGGAACGACTTCTGTAGCGACCCCCGTAAGGGTGCTACAGGTTTCTACTCTTGTAGTGTTTGATAGTGTCGAAGGAGACACCATTGAACCAATGTCTCAATTCATCTTATGTTCTGTTTGAATCTTTAAAGTAAGTTGAGAACGTAGGATCCACTATCCAAAACTTTCTCATAGAGAAATAGAGAGAGGGAACACCTTTCATGATAAGAAAACAAAAACACTTTGACAATATTGAAGGGGACACCATTGAACTAATGTATCAATTAATCTTTTGTTGTGTTTGAATCTTTGATGTAAGTTGAGAACATAGGATCTAGTATTCAAACTTGTCTTTGGATGTCATCCAGCTTCTTTGCCATCATGAAAATTTAAAATAAAAATAAAGTTAGTTTTATAAAGAATTCACTTTGAATACTATTCTGGACTATCATGAAGGGCCTAATGTATATACCTCAAAGAGATCAGAATGATCACATCATTGCTCTCCCTTCTCCTATCTTTTAGAATTACCACATCTTCAGCTGTGGGGCAGTCAAAATTCCCTCTCCATAGGTAGAAAGTATTCACACATTGAACCCATGAGACATTCCCAAGAGTAATTGTCCATTGTTTACATCCAATGTGATAGTTGTCTATTGTGTTTCTTCACAACAACAAAACATGGGGAGTAAAGCCATGTTCAAAACATGGGGAGTAAAGCCATGTTCAAAACTATGCGATAATACAAGAAACTAGGTTGAAAAAAATCCCACATGCGGTTATAGGTGCAACTATGCATGTAGTTGAGGGCACGTGGCTACAACTGCGTAGTAGCTGTGCCTATAGCTATGTGCATAGCCACGCTGTCATTAGGACATTTTGGAGGTCATTAGTAGGTCCTTGTAAGAAAATCATCGATTCTTATTTTTTCTCTCTAGAAAAAATCTTGAAATGCTAAAATAAAGAGAACATAAAAGTCATAAAAGTGTAGTCTCTGAGCCAGAGAGGTAAATTTTCTCCTAGGCGGCCGTCTTAAAGTTCGCTGGAACCTTATTTGAAATGATACATTCGAATCTGCAAGAATAAAGTTCGTTCAGAGGATATTATTGCACGGAAGATAGTTTGGAGGGAAATAGAACCTTCCTCTCCAATTTCAAAAGACAAATACAAGCCTTCTCTAACCATAGCGAGTCATATTCTTTCACTCTACCTCATATAGTATACTTACTCATTCCTAGAACACTCCAATGGAGAAAAACCATGTACACGCTCATTCTATTTAAGAGTCTAATCATGAAAGCATTAACAGAAAGTACCATTTGCACATTGATCTAGATAGTGTGTATGCGCCCATTCAAAAACGTAGAAGTGGACAACTATTGCTCTCATCAGATGTCAAAGATCATATGAGGTTGTCGAGGAAGAGCTTTGGTGTGATGGCTCCATCTATCCTATTGAACCTAGTACTGCTTCACATCCTCCCTTTTCAAATCCCATGTAACTCTCTTGCGTTTTGCAGGTGAAGGTGCCAAAGGCTTACTAGGATATATCAAGTCAATTTCTTACATGCAAGAAAGAGAGAGGCATTATTCACAACACTTAGCAAATGAGCTTCTTGGCTTGTCTGGTGAATGCAAGACACAGAAAGTTAGATTGGAAGAATAAGAATGTCAAATCAACATACTAAGAAGTGACCTCCGCAAATATAGAGAAAAAGACACAATCATTGGACCACGCATACAGAGAAGAAAGCTAAAAAATGTCGAGAACTTGAGGCTCAGTTCTGGAGGCCTGAAGAAGAGAATCCAAGCCATAAGGTAAGATTGCACTCAATGCATTCCCATTCACATGTCTTTTATGTTAGTAATTAATATTATTTTATTTGCTGGGATGCTTTGTGATTTACATGTTCTCTATGTTAGTATTGAGTAGTGTTGTATTTGTAGGGTTGTCATATATCCTGACAAAGAGAATATCAATCCCAATCTTAATCCAGCAAAGTAACTAAAACCATTCGTGACATCAAGAATGGCAAGGGAAATGATAAAAGAGAAGAAGTTCAAGGTGGTTCAATGAGATATAGTGAATGAATTTGTAACCAACAATATAGTTTTGGCTATGGATATTCAATCCATCATGGATTCAAGTTGAGTCAATCGTAAGGGTTATAGTGCCATCCAAAAGTCAGTGTCATCACTCCTTGAGGCCAAAGGCATTAAAGCAAAGCTACTTCCAACACCTACAAAAGTTTGGAGACATAGGGAGGAATTAAACACAGAACAACTTCACTATATTAGTAACTCATATCACATTGTAGGAGAGTTTAAGGGAGAAGGTGGCAGCATATTCTACAATGAACATAACAATATATTCGTGGATTTGGAGCTCTTCCAAAAAGAGAATGATAGAGTTCTATGATATTACATTTGAGGAGATAGGAGGTGTACTTCAGTTTGTCATCAAGCTTGATGAGTGCGAGATTATCAAGGAGAAAAAGATTGAAAGGGTCACAATAACACTTATGAATAGGGCTCTTTATAATTGAAGTAGGGATGATCCAAAGTATTTTAGCGTGCAGTATGAGACAAACATCTGGTGTCTAGGCTCATTTGAGGTCAAGAAAGAGGACCATGAATCCTTGTTTTGGGTATTTCATCAGACACATATCCCCAATCTCATCCAAAGAATAGATGAATGCAACTAGAATGCTCGATGTAGAGAAAAGGGGAGACTTTCAAGTTCAATGGCATCTTGCGAGTGACTCGAAGACTCTCAAGTGCTTACCTAATTGCAACAAAAGGGCTAATGCAAAGTCTCCATGCCTTTACTGCTGCATGGACTCTGCAAGGGTGATGGACTCTAAGTAACCACGGAACAGACAAATTTTGGATGAAAACTTTAAACCAGTGTTTGAGATTCCTCTTTCCAATGTGCATATATGCACGCTTCTTGCTTTGTGTCATATCATAGAGAAGCTGGTATATCTCCACATTGGCTTTGGTTGGAAGATCAAGAATGTAGCAGAGATGAGGAAAGAAGCCATCCGTGCATTGGAGAAGGTGCTATCAGAAATTGGACTACATGGAGGTAATGCCCAGATTCTAAAGGACACTAAAAAGTCATCTAATGAAAAGCAAGTTCCAATGAAGCCCTCTATTGGAAGTGTTAAGGCAAGAAGATTTCTTTCCAAGCCAATGAATAATCAGTAACACAAACCTACAAAAATAGGAAAGCAATATACAACAACCTATACAAGCAGAATCGAATTCCAACAGTGAAAAAAGCTTTATAATGCAGTGAAAGACCATCAAGGTGCTTTAAGGAATGTCAAAGTAGATGTTTGGCATTCAATGATACTCTGTTTTCCAAATGTGTGAGAAAGTCAACTACTCCCAGCAAGACAAAAAGAGCTTTCAAGAGAACTTGCAAGCATTAAAAAAAGCATTCAGAGCTGCTTGGACTGACACCAACATTACACACTACATGGTATGTTTCTAGCTTACTGTTGTTTCCTAGTCCTCGATACTAACTTACATTGTACGTTTCTTACGTAGCATATTCTCTACAACCACATGCTTTACTTTATCAACAAGTACGGAGATCCCCTAGCATTTGGAACACACAAGGGCTTGAGAAATCACACTATATGGCTCGAAATGCATATTTTAGGCACACACAACATGGTGGTGGAAAAAGCAAGGCAAACAGCCTACAAGAAGTGTTCCAATGGTTCTATAGAAGGATACTATAACAACTACACAAAAAAGAAACCTTGAGGTCATCCAAACTGATGCAAACACTCATACATATGGAAAGGAAGACATTGAAGCATTTCGAAGCATTTAAAAACTTAGATGCCATACAAGCAAAAAACAAATGGAGAGAACGAAAGATTTTTGGTAATGTGGACAGATAGATGTAATCAATAAGTCTTTTACAATGTATCTTTCCATTCTAATGACTTTTGCAATTCCTATGGTTCTGGCTTTCATTTATACCTTAGCAAATGGTGTTTTCCATACTCTTCTAGTTTCTCTAGGTTCTCTATGCCTAGAGACAATGCTACTGCAACATATATATGAAAGTAACCCCTTAGAGTTGTTGGCATAACCAGGATAGCATCCAAAAAAATTTTAAGGCAGTAGACTTCTGTATCAAAATAATCTTCTCATAACTTTAAGGAATAATTATTCCACCTAGGAACATGGAAAATGTCTTCAATAAAAAAATTTGCAACTCTCCCTTCCTGGCTCATGGCATTGTGGTATATTATCATCTTTGCCTTAGACAATTTAAGTAGATAGTGAGAGAGAGCTGCATCTCGGCCACAGTACTCCCTTTTATGCTACTGCAAGAATACGTCATTGACTTCAAATGTACTTTGTAAAACAATCAGGAAACATAAATCTACATATCACATTCACACACATACACACAACACACACACACACACACACATAAAGAGAGAGAGAGAGAGAGAGAGAGAGAGAGAGAGAGAGAGAGAGAACCTGAGTCTCATCTGTCATCACGAACAGTTGGTCTTGCCAAAGGTTAATAGAACTTTTACTATCTTGTCCTACTCTGTTCATCCATTCCTTTCTGGAGTCATTCAACTTATCCTAGCCATATTTGGCATGAAGCTCCATGTAGGTTTTATCATTTGGCACAAAGCCATCATCTTTGAACTTCTGTGCTTTGCCCAAACATATGCTGAGACACTCTTTACTATTGTAATTTTTCTCCAATGCTAAGTTATCACTGTCATCTTCTGAGACAAAACCACTGTCCTCTTCTTGAAAATTGGCAATAGCACATAGAGCAAAATCTTCCCTAAGACTGAAAATATTTTGAATGTCAGATATAAGAGTACATAACATTTGCTAACCATAATGAATTCTGGCAGCACTGGCAATATTAGACCACATTGGTCCTTTTTAAAGAGATCTACATCTAGAGGTCTCTGTATTGTGCACGTCTTAAGAGGAACAATATCCATAGACTTCGCCTCCTCTTCCTCATCTTCTATCTGTATCTCTTCCTCAACTTCTGCCTCTTGAGAAGGTAACTCATCTTCTTGAAAAATCTCATCTTGAATAGTACCTTCATAGAAGACTTCGCCTCCTCTTCCTCATCTTCTATCTGTATCTCTTCCTCAACTTCTGCCTCTTGAGAAGGTAACTCATCTTCTTGAAAAATCTCATCTTGAATAGTACCTTCATAGAGCAGTTCTTCACCCCTTTCAAGAAACTCTTTATAGAGGCAGTGCAAGTAGCAGAGGAATCCAAATGGCTCATATAATAGCCTGCACATCAACTCATGTGCATGGTATACCAGTAGGCTTGTAGGAAGATGGGAGTTCCTGGTACCTTTCTTGTATAAAAAACTATTTGCCTTCTTGCTTCGTGCACAATCCAGCAATGCACATAAGCCTGATTACTTAGCAACAGCCTTCCTGGATACTAATTTTTTGAAACCGTCCCTATGTTTCGATAGGTACTCTGCATGCTGGTCCAAAATTGACTCTACTGGTGGCAAAGGCTTGTTAAACATCTAAGCAATAATGTTAAAGTCATCAGCAGCTCCAACGTTACAAAGAAAATCGAAAAGTTTCTCATCAATTAAGGCAAGATCATTTCTCTCAACAATTTCCTCCTTCTTGTCCTTCATGTCAATGCTACGAACTTGCTCCTTCTTCTTCTTCTTCTTCTTCTTTGGTGTCTCTGTGTCAGTAGTTGGCCCTTTCTCCTCCTTAGCCTCCATTGAGAAATCAAAATCAATTAAGGCAAGATCATTTCTCTCAACAATTTCCTCCTTCTTGTCTATCATGTCAGTGCTACGAACTTGCTCCTTCTTCTTCTTCTTCTTCTTCTTTGGTGTCTCTGTGTCAGTAGTTGGCCCTTTCTCCTCCTTAGCCTCCGTTGAGAAATCAAAGCACGTCATCTAGAAAGGGACACCAAACTGAGAACACCTACTTTCTCTTGTTAATCTTCCTCCATATCCTGGTCTTTTGAATGGGGTTCCTCATCATTATGATGCTTTATAAAGTAAAGGGGGGAGCTTGATTCTCTCGGCTCCACAATTGGAAATCCTTGATCCTCTGTCTTTCCTCTCACAAGCTGTGGCTCCTCTATTCATGCCATAACCTCTGCAAAGTCGTCAGTAGTGAAGTCAATAGATCTTTTCTTCGTGGTCACTCATCAATAGCTTTGGAGACTTCATCCGCACATCGCTCCTCCCCGTAGCACTAAATTTAGGATCCAACGCCGTGGCTCACCGCTTAAGCTTTCTTTGTTTTCTGATCAGTAAAACACTGGCAGTAATTAGAAAAGGAGAGACCCCTCTATTTATATTTGTGCGATTTGGCGCGATAACGCACTTCCATTACTCTTACAAGCACCATATCACGCCAAATTGCACAAACCTCTCTCTCTCTCTCTCTCTCTCTCTCTCTCTCTCTTTGTGGGTGTACTATATGTGTGTGTCTGTGTTGTATATGCTTCTCTGTGTGTGTTTTTGTGTCTGTGTTTGTGTGTGTGTGTGTGTGTGTGTGTGTTAAAGATTGTGTTTGTCTATTCCTGCATGTGTGTGTGTGAAAGATTATGTCTATCTGTGCATGCATGTCTGTGTGTCTATGTATCTGAGTGTGTGTGTGTGTGAGAGAGAGAGAGAGAGAGAGAGAGAGAGAGAGAGAGCAAGAAAACTTACTTGTTGCCATTGCTGCTCTGCTTATGTGTCGGAGTGGATTATCTGTCTCTCTCTCTGTCTCTCTCTCTCTATCTCTCTCTCTCTCTATCTCTCTCTCTCTCTATCTCTCTATCTCTCTCTCTCCCTCTCTATCTCTCTCTCTCTCTCTCTCTATCTCTCTCTCTCCCTCGGGTTCCTGGACCGAGTGGATGCCCTCTCTCTCTCTCTCTCAAAAATGTAGCATGTTCTCTACAACCATATGCCTTACTTTATCAACAAGTACGGAGATCCTAGCATTTGGAACACACAAGGGCTTGAGAAATCACACTATATGGCTCGAAATGCATATTTTAGGCACACACAAGATGGTGGTGGAAAAAGTAAGGCAAACAGCCTACAAGAAGTGTTCTAATGGTTCTATAGAAGGATACAATAACAACTACACAAAAAAGAAACCTTGAGTTCATCCAAACTGATGCAGACACTCATACATATGGAAAGGAAGAGATTGAAGCATTTCAAAGCATTTAAAAACTCAGATGCCATACAAGCACAAAAAATGGAGAAAACAAAAGATTTTTGTTAATCATCATTGGACAGATAGATGTAACACATAAGTCTTTTACAATGTATCTTTCCATTCTAATGACTTTTGCAATTCCTATGGTTCTGGCTTTCATTTATACCTTAGCAAACGGTGTTTTCCATACTCTTCTAGTTTCTCTGGGTTCTCTATGCCTAGAGACAATGCTACTGCAACATATGTATGAAAGTAACCCCTTGGAGTGCTGGCATAACCAGGGTAGCATCCAAAAATTTCTAAGGCAGTAGACTTCTCTATCAAAATAATCTTCTCATAACTTTAAGGAATAATTATTTCACCTAGGAACATGGACAATGCCTTGAATAAAAAATTTACAACTCTCCCTTCTTCCTGGCTCATGGCATTGTGGTATATTATCATCTTTGCCTTAGACAATTTGGGTAGGTAGTGAGAGAGAGCTGCATCTCGGCCACAGTACTCCCTTTTATGCTGCTGCAAGAATTCGTCATTGACTTCAAATGTACTTTGTAAATAATCAGGAAACATAAATCTACATATCACATTCACACACATACACAACACACACACACACACACACACACACACACACACACACACACACACATATATATATATATAGAGAGAGAGAGAGAGAACCTGAGTCTCATCTGTCATCACAAACAATTGGTCTTTCGAAAGGTTAATAGAACTTTTACTATCTTGTCCTACTCTGTTCATCCATTCCTTTCTGGAGTCATTCAACTTATCCTAGCCATATTTGGCATGAAGCTCCATGAAGGTTTTATCGTTTGGCACAAAGCCATCATCTTTGGAACTTCTGTGCTTTGCCAAAACATATGCTAAGACACTCTTTACTATTGTAATTTTTCTCCAATGCTAAGTTATCAGTGTCATCTTCTGAGACAAAACCACTGCCCTCTTCCTGAAAATTGGCAATAGCACATAGAGCAAAATCTTCCCTAAGACTGAAAATATTCTGAATGTCAGATAAGAGCACATAACGTTTGCTATCCACAACGAATTCCTGGCAGCACTGGCAATATTAGACCACACTGGTCCTTTTTAAAGAGATCTACATCCAAAGGTCTCTGTATTGTGCACGTCTTAAGAGCAACAATATCCATAGACTTTGCCTCCTCTTTCTCATGTACCAACTGTGTCTCTTCCTCAACTTCTGCCTCTTCAGAAGGTAACTCATCTTCTTGGGGAATCTCATCTTGAATAGTATCTTCATAGAGCAGTGCTTCACCCCTTTCACGAAGCTCTTTATAGAGGCAATGCAAGTAGCAGAGGAATCCAAATGGCTCATACAATAGCCTGCACATCAACTCATGTGCATGGTATACCAAGTAGGCTTGTAGGAAGATGGGAGTTCCTGGTACTTCTCTTATATAAAAAACTATTTTCCTTCTTGCTTCGTGCACAATCCAGCAATGCACATAAGCCTGGTTACTTAGCAACAGCCTTCCTTTGGATACTAATTTTTTGAAACCGTCCCTGTGTTTCGATAGGTACTCTGCATGCTGGTCCAAAATTGACTCTACTGGTGGCAAAGGCTTGTTAAACATCTAAGCAATAATGTTAAAGTCATCAGCAGCTCCAATGTTACAAGGAAAATTGAAAAGTTTCTCATCAATTAAGGCAAGATCATTTCTCTCAACAATTTCCTCCTTGTTGTCCTTCATGTCAGTGCTACGAACTTGCTCCTTCTTCTTCTTCTTCTTCTTCTTTGGTGTCTCTATCTCAGCAATTGGCCCTTTCTCCTCCTTATTCTCCGCTGAGAAATCAAAATTCCTCTTAATAGAGAGCCTCTGGTGAGTAGGTCATTTAGAAAGGGACACCAGACTGAGAATACCTACTTTCTCTTGTTCATCTGCCTCCATATCTTGGTCTTTTGAATGGGGTTCATCATTATGATGCTTTATAAAGTAAAGGGGGGAACTTGATTCTCTCGGCTCCACAATTGGAAATCCTTGATCCTCTGTCTGTCCCATCTTTTCTTTTCACCTCACATGGAGCAAGATGTTCAATATGTATGGTTTTTCCAAGTATCTAAGTAGTCAAAGACAAACACCAAAAAAGTTAACAGTAAGCTTCACCCATTGCTAGTTCCAGGGTCTAGAGTTTCCATGGGAGGATATTTCTATGTACTTTGTGTTGAATTGCCAACAAATAGCCATATGTTCCACAATGATTATATTCTTATAGTTGTTGATTAGTTGAGTCAGCAGACCCACCTTATTCCTTGCAAGTCAGATGCAAATGCTTAGGCTTAGGAGGTGGCTAGGCTTTTCATCCTGGAGGTGTTCCACTTACATGGACTTCTAAAGAGGATCGTCTTAGATAGGGATCCTAAATTCACTATAGGTTTTTGGGGGGCCTTGTTCTATGGTTTGTGGATGAAGTTACAGTTTAATACCACCTTTCGTCTCCCAAAACAAACGGCCATATTGAGAGCATGAACAAGATTGTTGTCAAGAGTATCAAAATCTTTGGGAGGACTTCCTACCCCACTGGTGGAGCATGTGATTAATGATATAGTATAGGCATCGACCAAGAAAACTCCATTTGAGGTGGTATATGGTTGTTATATTATTAACCTGATTACTCAAGATCTCAAAACTTCCCTAGGGAGCTATGGTGCCAACCAAGTGGTTCTAGATTTGGAGTAGCTATTATGAAAAAGTTCGGGAAGAAATACAAAAGGCAATGTGAGGTTGACAAACATCGTCAGGATAGTACCTTCAAAGAAGGAGATTTGGATTTTTTTGAAGATCATGAAGCAGAGGCTGAAATAGTTTACGAAAGTTGGTTCCAAAAAACTATTGGAAATTGGGTTGGGGGACAAGTCCCAGTAGGTCACCATCCCAGTTGTGTTCACACCATTGTGTGCTTTAACTGGAGGTTTCCACAAATTGGTCTAGCCATTCACACCCCAAAACCCTAAGACAATGGAAACCTCCCATCTATCAATTTCTAGTGCTACACTTTGGTACCACTTTTCTCAACACCCCCCCTTCGTGCCAACTTGTCCACTTTTTCTTAGCTCAAAGGTTGAACTTGTCCATGTTTTCTTGGCTAAGAGGCTCAACTTGGCTTCTCTCATGGCTCATAGGCTACACTTCAACCCATGGGTCTAATACCATGTTGGTAAATTGGGTGGGGGGACCCATCCCAGTTGTGTTCACATCTGTGCGCTTAACTAAAGGTTTCTAAAAATTTGTCTAGCCATTCAGACCCCAAAACCTTAAGGCGATGCAGACCTCTGGTCTATCCTTTTTGTGGAAATGTCCTAGTGCTACACTTTGGCACCACTTTTCTTAGCACAAACTAGCTTTGAAGAAGAAAGGCTGACTCAAGATTATCAAGAAGCTAAGTGATGTAGTCTTCAAGCTGGAGCTACTGAGCCATTGGAGATTCCATCCGATGTTTCATTCGAACAACCTTGTAGAGTATCATGGGCCCAAGATGAGTACTCCACCAAATGAGGATGAACCCAAGTTGGCAGATGACGAAGGATCACAAGAGGTCTTAGTACTAGAGTAGGTTGTTTTGCACCAATACAAGTGGGGTTGTCATCGAAAGCAACTCAAGTATCTCCTCAAGTTCAAGGGCTACACAATCCAACAAGTAGTTTGGTTTGGACGAGTCTCGCCTATTGTTGAGAGCTTATCAAGAGGCCAATTGAGGATAGTTGCAATGCAAGTAGGGGAGAATGTGACACACCTACAAGTATGCATGGCACATCCGGAGTGCGATGCATCCTTCATCATTGTTATGGTAGATTGTGTATGGTTGAGGAGATTATCATCATGAGTGTTAATAGACACCCACTACTATTCTCATTGATAGCCAGAGTGTTATGGCCGCGTGAGACAAAATCTCCTATTTCATGCGCGTACCAAGAACATCGAGATCCGTTATCATTATGTCAAAGAGAGATTACATGCAAGGGACATCAATTTATCTTACTACCCTACACAAGATAATGTTACACATCTATTTACAAAGGCTTTGCCTAGAGAGAAGTTCAAAGCTTTCTCAGAAGATTTAGGCATGATCTCATATAGAGAGTGATCTGCTACCTTGCACATGTTCGCACTTACACTAAGGGGGGATTTGAATGCAAATGCACACTTATGGTAGTTCTATGTGTGAACATGACCTAACCAAGGGCATCTTTTTCCATGTGGTTTTTCCCCTTGGATATCCTATGTGACAGGAAAACCTATCTATTACTTTGAACTTTCATGTTATTATTATGGATGGATATATGTGGAAGGTCGACTCTATTGTCACATGGGGCACAGTTTCTTGGGGCCCACTGAGGCCGCGATCATCATTCCATGTGAGAAGGAAGGTGGGGAAATATCCCTTCAAGTATCTCACCTTTGTATTTCTATAGTGCCAATTCTAGTCCCTCCTAAAAGTCATATGCTGAAAATTAAGCAAGCTTGTAACTCTTGCTAGATTTTCCATTGAAAGCTTGAAAAATGCTAAAATTTGTGGAGCTTTACTTATAAAAACCTTCAAATTCTCAACTACCTCCATTTTTTCACAAGAGATTTTTCAAAACACTTGTTTTGGAGGAAATATGCACATTTTTTTTCAACTCCCAAATCAATAAATAATGTGTGGCAAAACATTAAAATTAACTCAATAACCACCAGCATGAGCCTTTGAACTCTTAGCCCATTAGGGCTAGTTCATAACCATCTAGGAACCAATGGCAAATTCAGACACACTATGGATAAAAATAAGTTACATAGTGACTTGGGCAAGGTAGTGATGCGTGTTTGAGGGCCCATTTCCATTCCAAGGTGAAACGGTGTTTGAAAGAAGTTTTTCATTTATGGGTGAAGAAGAATCTATCTCAAAAAAGCAACAGTAACATTTATGTTTTTTTAAGAATGTAACACCTAAAAACTCCAAAAGAAAATTCAAAATGATGATATTTTTCAAAATTTAAAGGTCCAAGTATATGCCGCTTGAGCTAGAATACTGTGAGGGAAGGGTTGCATGGAGTTATAAATGTAAGCAAACTCATCTTTTCATCATTAAAGAAATAGCACATCCTCCACACTCTCCTATTAAATAGCAGGGTGCTATCATACCTCTTTGATTAAGTCTAAGGTCCTTAGTTCTCAAAAACACATGACAAAAAGATCCACCAACATGATGTTGAGATTTGAGGTGACATGAGAGCTAGAGAGAATGTGATAAGAGTTGAGCATTGTCCCGCATGCAAGAAAAGCCCAACGTGGATTGTACCTTCTCCTATAAAAGGAGCCCATTTCAAGCAATGAAGAATTAAGTAAAAATTCAAGCATTGGAGAACATATTGAATAGGTCTTACATTTAATTATCTCTTAACTTCCTTGTTTGTTTAATCTTAAGTATGTTTTTGTTTCACCCTCCATAGCCATAGCTTAAGTTCCTTGTTTGTTTAAGTATGTTTTTGTTTCACCCTCCATAGCCATAGCTTAAGTTCCTTGTTTAATATTAACACTAGTTTGGTACCAAAACAGGACACTTGAGTGTCCTTTTTTGGGGGTTGCGAAAAAAAATCAAACTCCTAATGTAGGCTTTAAAAACCAAAATGCTTCATTGGGCATGTAGAACATAACCCTATGCTTATGTAAAAAATGCTAAACATATAAAATGCCTTTTTATTTGGAAGTACATAAGCAACAAAGTAGCATATGTCTTGAAAATGAACATTTTTCAGGATTTTTCAGGATTTTTCCAAATATGCAAGCATCATTCTCTCAAAAAAAAAATCCAATGATATCAATAGCATTTTTACCAAGATATTTTGATAGCATACATCAGTCCAAGGAGGTAGAAGTTCACCAAAAAAATCATTTTCCTTTCCTAGAATTTTTTCCAAAAAAGTTGTATAAAATCAGCAAAAGTAACGCATAATATCAAAACTCAATCACGCCACTAAAAAAAATTGTAGCCCTATCAATGAGAATGTTGATTATTGGTTTTCATGCTTGAGATGAGATAAATAAGCCATAATTTGATATGTATGACACTAACTTAGCCTCCACTTAAGTAGGTTCTTATCGCCTAGTTCTAAAAAAAGTGTTAAAAACAAGACTCCGGATGATCTACCGTACTCATACTCAGAGTAGTATCCAATTTTTTTGAAGACTTCCCTCCAAAAATGACTGTTGAACTTTCTATCTCTATCCGACACTATATCTGCGGGCAGGCCATATAGCTTGTAGAGATGTTCAATAAAGAGTTTTGCCAACTCTGGTGTTTTTACAGTTTTTCTTCGTGGTAATAAACTTTGCCAGTTTAGTTAATTTGTCCACTACCACCCACACCGAGTCATTCCCTCGACTCGTCTTGGGTAAACCGGTAATGAAATCCATGGAAATGCTTTCCTATTTCCCATGAGGAATCTCCAATGGATAGAGTAGTCCTCCAACTTAAGACGTTCATGTTTATTGCTCGGCACTTACTGCATTTCAGCACGTAAGTCTGGATGTCCTTAAACAAACTAGGCCAATAAAACTGTCTTTTTACTAGTGCATAGGTCTTCTGAATCCCAGGATGACCCGCACTTGGACTATCAAAACTATACCCCGAAGACTTGGCTAGCCTCTCCATACTAACTCTCGCCTCGCTACCCGTCGCACCTACGGCCAGTCTCTCCGGACTAGCATTACGTGCCGGCGAGGAAGGTGGGCGAGGCTGTGACAAAGTGCGTACGCGTACAGCGCGCCAGTTCCTGTAAAGACAGGATCATGCTCACACAAGCCATGATTTGGTATTTCAACCAAAACCCCAAGGCAAATTTCATGCCTTGATTTTGCATCATGTCATTAGCACAGAAGCTAATGTACTGGAGAGCACTCTAGTAGCGCAAGTTCTTAGACTATGCTACTAGATATTTGTAGACTACGCTACCATGTTGCTTCACCATCTTATTAAAACTTCTCCTTGGAAAGCTCTACGGCCATAGGAGAAATAAACTAGAGCCAATCTAATCATACATCACAAGGATTAGTTCCAAAGCTGAGAGATACACTACAACACAATGCTGCCATACACGCGTTTCATACACGCGATAAATTACGAACGCGTGTATGGTCGCGCCTGTGTTTGAATAGAATCGGGCGCGTGTATTTTAGCATTTAAGTTCGCGTGTATGTTTGCATTTATCAACGCGTGTATAAATGCGTTTATATACACGCATCTATACACAGTAATATTCACGGATTAATACTCGCTATTATACACGGATAAATACACGCTACTATACACGGATTAATACACGCATGGCAGAGAAAACTGAAGAAAAACTGAATTCCTTTACAAAATTAAAAACTATTTTCCTTAAACCATCTCATAGTACATTACAGTATACATCATTACATAATCCCACTACATGCATTCACAACAATGAAATATATTCAAAAATAAATCATGCATATGAGATGATAGAAATGTCATCAATTTAGAACATACAGTGACGGATTGGTTAGGGTTCGATCTCATCTTCAATAAGATCCATCCTTGCCAAACGATCAACATCAATATCCATTTGATCAATTGGTAAGGCTACGATTAAATTTATTCCACTATCGATATTCTGTACTCCATTGATAATGGTATCGATGTCCTGATCATCCTCATCAACATCACCATCATCCTCAATGGTAGGGTCATTCTCATGATCATGAGAAATGGCATGCTCATCCTCATTATCATGATCATCTCTTATTTCTTGATCATCGATCACAACATCTTCAATGGCATGTTCGACATCATCTTCATTGCGGCTTGTTACATCCTCCATATGCTCCATATCAGTGAATGTATTATACATCACTTTGGAACATGGTGCAATAGGGATGACGTACCACCATTTGATGTCATGCACCATTGGTAGATAGATAACCTACTCAAATACACACAGTACAGTAATTAATTAGCATATCAAAAGTCAAGGGGTACGCGAGCTTAGATATATATGTACATGAAACACATTAGTAAAAAAATGCATACCTGCTCACATTGTTGTGGCAATACGAGCCTATCTTTCTTTGTTTGCCAGAACTTTGTAGAGTCAATAGTTACATATCCACTTGCATGGCGTTTTATCGTTGCATCAGGCCCTTTTTCCACCACGTTCATTTGCCATTTGACATCCAAAACATACACAAAGAAGCGACGAAAGTCAAGCCTAAATATGTCTTGGATTATGCCACAATAATCATCCATTTTTCCATTAGCTCCCTCAAAGCTACTAATGACACCACAATCTTGTGTATTTCTCTTTTCATCAATTCTTTGTGTTCGAAAATGCTTGCCTTCACACCATATAGCATTGAACATAGTGCACTGGACCAAAATAGAAGCAATATTTGTGTAAGCAATGTGAATAAATATTAAAAGCAAATCACTTACAACTAATGCAAAACATTAGTTCTATGTACCTTTGACATGCATCCTCGTGCATACTCCCATTCTTCTGCCATGATATGCAGCCCCTCGTCGCTCTCTGCTCTCTCCATTTCCTCATGCAACCAATCAACATGGATATCATTCGAAAGTGTTGCTAGATGCTTAGGGTACGCCTTCCGAGAGCCATGTTGCCTCCAAAAGAGAGCTCTTTCTGCTTGCCTTTTTGTCTTTGCATCCTCATATCTTGTAACCCATCTGCTCATCACATCACTATTAAGGATACAAGTGAAATTGAGATCATCAATCAATGTTCTGTCAATTACTTTACTCTATCCTTTTCCTTGAGGCACAATAGAGGTCATCCTCAAGTCCTCTTCATTGCTCCATAGTCGTGGCAAAGAGTTGTCCACCTGACCAAGAAATTCTGAAATATATACAAGAGACTCTTGTATCAACCAACCCTCGGCCATGCTTCCTTCAGGCCTTGCACTTTGCCTCACAAAGTCTTTTAAGGTCTTCATGAAGCGCTCTAGGAAGAACATCCAGCGTGCATGCACAGTACCACATAAAGCAATTTTGTCCACTAAATGCACAATGAGATGTAGTTGACTTGTGAGAATGGTTCGCGGAAAAGTCTCCTCTACCAAACAAACCACCTCCACTGCCATAACACGCGCATCATCCAACGTGGCTGGATCAATTGCTTTGGAACTAACATATCTGAAAAATAAATAAATAGTACGTTATACCTCATGCACGTTCATTTTGCAAGGTATAATGAAGGGTGATCTGAGCATGGGTTTTACATACCTCACAAGCTCGCCCATCTTATAAATACATTTTTTCAAACTCTTATTTGCACAATGGTCGATGCTAGTAGGTAGTATGAACTGCGCACATAAGAGCACATTTATGGTTTATGGCATTACAAAATTTAATTTCAACGTACGTACAAGACTTGGAAAACACTTACTTGAAGCATCTTGTGCCAATCGTGGGACTTCAACCCATATAGTTGCTCAACGCCTCTTTTCTTAGTGGTTGTAAAGGCTCCCTTCAATGATCTCATGAATCCAGTGGGAGTACGCAAAGTGGTGATGGCCTGCTTTACCTGCTTCTCCTCTTTCTTTGATATAATCCATGGTGCAGGCGGAAGACGAACGTGCCACCCCACCTCTCGTGGGGCCAAGCTTGACGCATAAGTCCTGTGACCCGCAAGTCCTCACGTACGCTAACATTGTCTCGTTTACCAATAATATGTTCCCAAATACCAGATCCCACATTCTTGAAGATGTGCATGGGATCAAGAAGATGGTTGATCTTAAGATGGGTCTAATATGGCAGCCGAAAAAAAATGGAGTACCTACACAAGGGATTGCTCTATGTGACCTTTAATCCAATTAGAGACTACACAAAACAAGATTGAAAAAACATCACTATACCTGTTCATGCCATCTGGAGGAAGAATAGTTGTAGACTCCCAAATACGCTTCCAATCTTTTGCACGAAGTGTTTGTGGAGGAATGTTACTCTTACTAGCAACATATTTAGGATGATCTGAGGGGAGAAATCGATGATGATTATCGAATATAGTCTTACACAAACCGTCAGCATACTCATGTACTAACGAAGGGCCACAAACAGGACATGCATGTTTACCCGATGTTTTCAAACCTGTTAAAATATAAATAAAAGTTAGAATAATAAAGTCAAACCGTCTAATTAATATATATAGCCAATAGTAATAGAGTAGGAAGGTAATTAGAATTCTTACTAGAACAATCGCTGTATCCTGGAAAGTCATGCATTGTCCACATCAACACTGCTTTTAAGTCGAAGTGTCGAGAGGAGGGAGGCCTACTAATGTCCACCACCGCAACACCTCTCCATAGTTCCTCCAACTCATCAATCAGTGGTTCAAGATAAACATCCATATGCTTGACTTTATGTTTCCCTGGAATTAGAAGGGATAACATAAGATGTCCCTTCTTGATCGCCATTGATGGTGGAAGGTTGTAATTCACCAACACAACTGGCCACACGCTGTATCATCAATTATAATTAGTCTTAAATCCTAAACCTTAACAATTCAAATTTGTAAGTTAGAATGCTTACTTCAACAATGCGTCAAGACTTGCATTGCTCCATCCATAAACTGTTTGTATATTAAGTAGTTCAAGTGAAGCACGTAAAACTGAGAATGTGCACCCTTCAAACACCGGTGTCGATGAAGCCTTATAAAGATGCTCTTGTTCCATATCATCGTCGTCCATACCTTTGGGATTATCCTTAAAAAGATTCCGCACCATATCATCAAGCACCTCCTCTTCCACAACTTCGTGGGGTGCAGGGCTATTGTCATCCCTTTCCCACTCATCTCTGACAATAGATCCCGAAGCTCCAGCATCATCTCGTCGACGCTTTACGTGCTTTCGTCGCGCGTAGGGTACCATGTTAGGGTGTGGTACTGCATCCTGCTTCAATTAGAGTTTATATATTACAACTCTATTAATTTAATTTGGATACCATGAGTCATTTGAATACCATCAATTTACATCTACTCACCTCTAAACCTGTTTGATTCCATTCTCCATACATGGAGATATGATTCAAGGTAATTCGACGTGCTCGTACAATGCATCCTTGACATCGATTACACATACATTTGATTCGTTATCCCAACCACACATCGCGATTACGATGACGCATTGTCTCATCTTCCCCAGAACTGCTTGAAGAGGTTGATGACATCCTGTGTACAAATCAGAAAACACAAAATCATAATATATTTTTAATGAAAGCACAAAAATCGCGTGTATTGACGCTGACGTGGCTATTTCCTAAAAATTGCGTGTCATTAACGCGGCTACTTCCTAAAAATCGCGTGTATTAACGCGGGTAATTTCTGCAAAATGCGTGTATAAACGCAGCTAAAATCCATACACGCAAATATACACGCGTTTATAAACGCGAATATAAACGCGGCAATATGTTTAAACTAAAAATAGCCCGCCTTCCCCAAATATAGATTTTGAACAAACAAATCAACACTGCTTGCGTTTTCGCCTGTTTTCGCCTCTTCCAATAGCAAGGAGGGAGCAGAGAAAGGAGCACACACATGGGAGAAGGAGGGAGCAGAGAAGGAGCAGAGAAGACTCACTTTTTTAGAGGTGAGTCACTTTGTCCTGTGCCTTGTCTCTTTCCTCAGATTTGTTTATGCTATTTGCTCTTTGCTCTTTGGGTTTGTCTCCGTCCTTTTGTTTATGCTATTTGCACACGATTGGGTGAATGATCCTGACAGGGGCGACAATAGTCCTTTTATAAGGACACTCTGTCTTTGTCGGGGGGGTCGGTCTTTTTGAAAAAAAAATTTCGCAGGTCGCGTGTAGAAACGCGTGTAAAAGCGCGTGTAATCTGTCTGCAGAGTCTGTTCACGCGGATATACACGCGTTTCTGGACGGGTGTATACACGCGTTTTTTGACGGGTGTATACACGCGTTTCTGCAGAGACTGCGTTTCAGAATTCATGATTTGCAGGCAACACAACTGACTTGAATGATGATATTTGTGTGAGTCAAGAGACAGCCCATGATGTACATGAAGATGTTTGTTGCAGGTTCTTTATGGATATTCCAGGTTCTTCATTCGATCCATTTGCGTACAGCAATTGGCTGATGGAGATGCTGAATCATTTTGGGCGCCATCCTGGTCCGGTTGAGCTTACAGAGTATATGTATGCCCATCCCCCTCCTTCCCTGCCTGGTGTCTATTCCCCTACCGCGAGTATCCAGGGCACTCCAGTCGTGACTCCACCCGCAGCAGTAGGAAGAGTGGGAGTGGAGGATGCGGCGGGTGCTTTGGTGGGGGAGGTGGGGGAGGTGGGGGAGGTAGTAGGGCACGCGGTGAGAGAGGAGATAGAGGAAGAAGAGTTAGAGGAGACAGTTCGGAAGAGGAGGAGATGAGAGAGATGGAGAGAGTGGTCTGCTATGATGTGACGGATAGGGGCGGGATAGTGATGGATACGAGGGGGAGGGAGGTAATGGAGTACATGCGTGGGGTAGTATCAAACTCATATAGAAATTGTTTTATTAAATTTAAAGATCAAAATAGCCGATTAGTTGGGGAGGTGATAGAGGTTGTACATAGTCGGTACCCCAATCCCCCACATGCTACATTCTCGGATGTATGGGGAAGGACGCGAATAAGGGAGATCTTAAGTAATAAAAGATCTCACCTTAAAAAACTCGCGTACGATGACCGGCTAAATGTACCTGCGGGTGGCTATCCTGCCGAGAAACCTGCCACTGCGCACAAACGCGAGTGGAAGGAGGCAAAGAAACGAGCAGAGGGTGGCGTGAAGAGCAGGCAGCATGTGGAGGCACGACGGATCCAGATGGAGACCATTGGATCTTTGCATTTCGGATCTGGCGGCGTCGACTCATGGGAGGCAGAGTTCGTAAGTATCTTGCCACTTTATTTGATTGTTTACTTAATTCATTGATTCTATGATTGTTTTAATCTTACAAATTGTGTTGATTATGATACAGCGACGGGTTACGGGGAGGAAGCCCACAACCCACGATACTGCGTATGCTCGCCGGCATAGCAGACGTGACACGTGGGCCATCTTCAGAGCCGAGGGACGTATTACAGACGCGCAGTTTGAGATGGCCATGAGACCATACGGTCGACAGGTACTTGAAAATTCTAAACGAATGGTTTTGGTTTATTGAATTACATATATATATACTTATATACTATATATTACTTGAACAGGCACAAGCTGCTGATGATCCACCAGCCGCCGCTGTAGAGGGCGGACGTGAGTACTACTCATCGGACATTCCGACTGATGTGAGCTCATCTGAGCATGGAGGGAGCACCGAGTCATCATCTGGGTCTGAGTAGTACTCAGACTTATAGTATCACATTCCATATTGAGGATGTGATTGTATATATTTTTTTGTAAACTCAAGCCATGGACTACTTCGAGATATGGACTCCCTTGTATACATGTATGAAATTTTAATCGTAATATTGAATTGATTGATCGATAGTATTACATTCATGTCTGTCTTGAATCGTGTATTGACAATGTATGCATTCATGTCGTTCTTGTCTTAATCTCCCTCGTGCATATGTTCTTCGTGGATGGTCCAATGGGATGGTTTAATGCACAAAAAAAAAATCCAGAGAGTGCTATTGGGTGCTGGAATGCTGGAACAGTATTCAGGCACCAAATAGCACTCTCTGGATTTTTTTTTTTGCTCTCTGTTCGCGTGTATAAATGCGTCAAAACTGCTAAAACTCGCGTGTATCTACGCGGATATCCTATAAAATATGCGTGTATTAATGCGTCAAAACTGGTAATTACGCGTGTATAAGCGCATCTAAATTAAAGAAACGCGTGTATAGACGCAGGTATAAACGCCTCTGAGACATCTGAACTGAACAGAACGCGGCTATACACCCGTGTATAAGCGCGTCTAAAATAAGAAAAAGCGTGTATAGCCGCATGTATCAACGCGTCTGTAAAAAGAACGCGGCTACACACCCGTGTATAAGCGCGTCTGAGAGGTGCTATACACGCGCTTTTACACGCATGTCTGTGGCCGCGATGATACACGCGCTGATACACGGGCCCGCTACTTTTTTTCACAAGTCATTTTTAGCGGCTAGGAGCGCGGGTATGAGCCCAATCCCTTGTAGTGATACTTTCTCTCTTAGAGTAACATCTTTGCACAAGCATATGCTCTAGAATCTTGTTGAGTTTCTAACTACCATCAATCTACGGATGGTTAAACTCCATTCTAACTCAGAGTAAATGTAAGTTTTGAAGATTTCCCTTCAAATATAACAATCAAACTTCCTATCTTTTATGCCATACTATATATGCGGGGGCAGACCATATAGTATGTGGAGATGTTTGATAAAGATTATTGCACCACTACTACGGGTGTCTGGAGTTACATCCAATCACTTACAACTCTTTGTTGCTATTACCAGACACATCCCTTCCAGTATTGTCTGGACTCACACAACCATTCCAGCTTATGTGATATTTGAGGATATCCCTCCTTTCCCTCAAGAAAGGTTTTTGTCCTCAAAAATTCTACTATTAAGCGGACTACGCGCTAGTGTCATAGGTCCAAGAACAAATCTAGACCGTGTTTAATATCATATGTTATATTCTTGAGTCCCTCCAAGAAACTTTTAAACATCTTGCAACGAAGATGTGGTATAGTGTCTACGCACATATGGTGGTACTATCGATAAACTGCTTTGCAGCAGATCAGTGGTTTCACACTTGTAACAAAGTGCTTCATTGTTGCATATTATTACCCTTCATAAGCGGTTACACACTTATGAATTATTTGGGTGGGTTGTACCATCTATCAAGAAAAATTTTAAACTACTAATAACCACATTATCAATCCACAGATAATGACTGAGCTTGCTGCGAAGCCATAGGTTGCTAGATAATTGATGGTAATTACACAAGCCCAATGTCTCATTACATCATACATTCGATATAAATGCAAACATCACAGTACTTCGTGATGATGAACTTAGGAATTTCATCCTATCCCTGTTTGGTGTTGGTATGAAGTATAACTATGAGAACATTATTTGCTGCCTCCTCATCATAGCGGCAAAGCTACCTACCCATCACAGGTGGCAATCTCTACCAAGCTATAACCAATGACTAGCAAATAAACGAGTACTCTTGTAAGAACTTCATAACCATATCTCACATCCAACTCATAATCACTACGGATTAAATGCCAGGGCTTGCAAAATTGAATAGGTAGAGGGGATCATCAAACTACGGATGACCTTGACAACTCACTAGGACTAGTGATGTGTAACTTTTAAGTTACTCCACTCTCCTTGCTTATTCCATACCATCGAACAAATCGGTCCCTCGATTTGAGCAACATTAACATATTTATGAGTACCTCAATACTCATGGATTGTGATTGGTAATTTAAAATGTTGATCTAGAGTATCTTTCACTCGAGGATCTTAATTTTATTAGTAGCTATGTATTAGTAGTGAGTAACTACGTACCCACTATCATCACGCTAGTGAGTAACTACGTACCCACTATCATCACACTAGTAGCTCCATACTAGTCTGTGAGTAACTCCGTACCCAACTCCGTACCCAATGGCGTACCTCCCCCGAGTGGGAGTACCATATACAGCCATCTATAACAAGATGCTTAAGTCACTTGCTGCTAAGAAGTGACTACACAAATTGACCCCTCCATTGCACATTGCAGTACAATCTTTGGTATTACAACACGAATTTTTTGGACGTCCTTATCATAGAGGTCAACTTAGAAACTAGTGCATAGGTCTTGTGGAGTCTCGGCTGACCTAACCACACCACTGGTGACTTCCTACAAAAAATGTGGCGCCGAAGTCACCACCTATGTACTTTAACTCCGTAAAGTACATGGTCTTCATCTATCATCTATGGACAGTTGTAAAACATTCCCGCGATAGATTTTTATCACCCTAAAATTATTGTGCACTATTTTAGTGTGAAGAGCTTTTTTCCTGGGTACCATGGTTCACCCCAAGCTCATCTTTTGCTAAATTCTCCGATTTAACAAAAGATATGTCTGCCTCCGAACACTCCGGTTCAGCCCCAGACTTTGAGTTTACTTCTTAACACTCCGGTTAAGTCAAAACTCACCAGATACAGTAGGATTTACCACTAAGCTCTCCGGCTTAGTTTCCGATCCTAACTCAGCCCGATCTTATGTACACTACATATGTCGGATCCGATACTAACAACAACCAGGCTCATCTGGAGTGAGATACTACTCACTATTGCCATGTAAAACCTTATTAAATCCTAGAAATGCTCCACTCATTCCCCAGGGGTCATAAGACTTATAGGGTTTACACGCACATGAACTTTGTAAGCAAAATAGCCTGTCATGCAATATTACAATTGCTTATGTAGGAAAGTAATATATTTCCCAAAATCATATGGTAGCAACTAAAATGTGCTCACAATCGCACACTTATGTTGAACATAGGCAAGACTACGCTTGCAAAATGCTATAGGGCGTCCCCCATGCATGAAACTGTCCAACCAACTAGTCTTACTGCTAACCTCTAGATTTAGATCACTCCGGAACTAAATCACTCTGTTAGCACTAGCACACCATTATGGTCTTGCTACCTAGAGCTTCTCCGAACTCTGTAACTGGGTTTTATCCCAACTTATGGCTATATTTGGTAAATTTCAAAGTTCAAATTTTATCTTGCACACTTTATCACTGCAGACAAGTGTACATACAGACCTGCCAAAGAGTCAAGTTACATGCACAAGCCTTGGCGTCCCATTCCACCAATTCCGTGAGAATTAGATGTCCCATACCATCAAATTACCACCAAACCAATTGATGTGACATATAAAAAGGCTCTTTCCCCCCTCGAAAGATCACCACAAACTCTCGAGCAGTGGGATGTCAACGCATGGCAATAAAAAGAAGAGAAAACCATGCTAGTAAGTTTAAGAACAGTTCTCTTCGATCAACTTGTATAAGGGCATTGAGCATTACATCTCAAGACTATACCCCTTCAGATTTACCTTTGATTTCTACAAATCAATCCTAAATCTGCTATTATTATCTAGGCGTATGCTAATCCCTCAGATTAGTACTCCTAGATAAACCAAATTGAGTACTGCTAGCAGCACTGCTAGCCCCTTTATCCCAAGTAATACACACCTTAGGGATTACTTACAAGGCAATCGACGTGACTAAATCAAACTTAGTCATTACTCTCTAGGCCCAAGTAGTGACACTATTTTGTTACTACCAACAAGGGCCAGCTTGCTTGTACACGGGCCAAAGGTCTCTTGTTGCTACAAACAGTAAGCAACTTGTTTGGACACAAGGCATAACCACATCAAGAATACGCTTGTACATGGTTCTCATTTGCCAAAGTTTATCACGATCTTCTAGCAACTGTTAGAAGATTGTGAAGGGTTATGAGCACTACGGCTAGCTTACCTTGATTTCTCGTGATGATAAGTACTTCGTCTAATTTGGGCACAACTGACGCCATTGCCGGTCCTCTTAGCCCAAGTAAAACACACCACAGTTTTAGATTACACTATAGCCAAACTACGTGACTTTGATGGTCAATACTAAGTCTATGCTCAGCTTAAATTTAGTCTTTTGAACCAAATGTGTGATCACCACATGTGCTATTTTCGAGGCGCTACAGCCATAGACATGTTCACTAGGCACAACGGCCATAGAACGGCTCTCTCGAAGGACTTGGCACTACGGCCATGGGATTCGTCTCTCTCTTAGCACGCGGCGCTACGGCCGTGTACATATATCATCGTATGTGTTTCACACACACCCCGCACACACATTTAAAGCATGTGCGAGGTTACGTTATGTCGGAACCTCCCCCAGAACATTTTAAAAAAAAAATTAAGGCTCTACGACCTTATCATGATCGTGTGGTGCTCGTGTGGTGAGGGACGCTCGCAATGAAGGCAAGAGAGAGAGAGAGAGAGAGAGCTAGTATCTTTACTTGCACACGGATGTGTGTCGCCTCTGGGCTGTGTTGTTGTGGCCACACACTGTGGCTCTCGGCGATGCTAAATGCACCGTTATCCGCTCGTGTCTTCTATGGTTTGCTATACAGACTGCACACGGCAAAGTTGCACCGTTGTTCAATGGTGGCTCTTTGGCGGCCGCACTATTGTGTGTTTATCAGACAAAGAGAGGTCATCTCTCTAGCTAGGCCACCCCCGCTATAAGCTCCTTGCCTTACACCGGCATAGTGGCCAAGCTTGTTGTTGCCGCTTCCTCTTCTTGTCTTGCAAGCACCCAATAGATGTGGCATAGCTCACTGTCTCGCAGCGCACAACACATGGTGATGGGTCTGATGGTCAAACAGTGCTCTCTTCTTCTCTTCTCTTGCAACGCACCCATCACATGGGAGTAGCACTCTCTTTGTTTGCAACACCCCCAGCAGAGATGAGCTTCTTCTGCTTCTCTTAGTGGCGCTAGGCACTACAAACATATAACAAGAGAGAAGAAGCACCCGTGTGCTGGGCGATGCAAACAGTGAGAGAGAGGTCATCTCTCTAGCTAGGCTGCCCTCGCTAGCTCCTTGCCTTATCCTCATTTGCAATTGTTGCAAACGCAGAGAGAAAGAGCCTTTCATAGGTGAGAGAAAAAACTCAGAGAGAAAATAAAATAAAATAAAATGATTTTCTTTCTTCTCACACACAGTTTAAAATTGTAGAGTAAACAACCGTTGAAAAACAAAAATTGAGATAAGACTTATCTCTTTCATAGCCGATTCATGTGCGAGAAGTGAGCGATCGATCCAACCATGCTCTGATACCAATGTTACATTCCCGTAACGCCGCTTTACGGGCGTTACCACGAGAGGGGACAGTCTCTGGCTCACCACCCAGCCATAGAGGAAGAATGAGGATTGCCCCTCATCCCCCAGGCTATATAGTGTGTGACCTGCCGTCCACACTAGCCTTGCCGCCCATGACTCCGCATGGGCGTCCTCTCCCACTGAACCACCCCGGACATGGCCATCCGGTCTGCCACCGTCGGTCACAGGCATTACAGCCTACGTGACACTCTAGTTTAAGTATTTTGATGTAAATGGGTATTCTCAAAATTTTATTATATTTTGCACACGCCACCCTGCATTACAATGGACATCCAAATGACCTATCAGAGGTTTGACCTACAACCAAACAATATCCCCAGTTGCCCTAATCTAAAAGTCTTTGCAAGTGCAACTGGGGTGTTTTGCAATAGTGACATCATATCTTTCACCTCTAATGAAAAAATCACTTGTCTTCATCACACAAAGATCTTATGCTCTAGTTTCTTACCCTTTCATTTGTGCACGACAGTGACAAGGCATGGTCAATCCTCTTTGATATAGCCTCCGACAACCCACTCTTTTACCTTGTTGTTTGCAGTGGCCAACATCTTGCTCCCCTTTCATCGTCTTGCATCTCCAACATGAACCATGCCCTCTCTAGTGCAGCTACCTCTGTCTTTGTTAGATTAGTTCCCTTTAGAACTAGCCACATAGAGATGGTGGCCTCACTAGAGCATTTGTGATCGTTGTGCTGATTCTCCATGTGTGAACCACAAGAATTGCCTTCATTGTCCACCACTCCATTTCGTAAGCCATAGAAGGTTGGTGTTGGAACTCCTTTGCTAGACTTCTTGATGGGTTTCTTTCACTTACCCGTTTTCAGGCCTAACCATGCTTGTTGTTTAGTACATGGCATCGGATTACCTACATGGTATCATGAATCTCAATCTCCTTTAGATGCCTTGGTACAAGTCAAGAGGTGGATTTATCTCGTGTGAATCTTGATTGTTGAATTGCACATGTCGAGCATGAATATTTCAAGATTGATTCTTTGTTGCATACTTTGGCCAATGGGAGCTATTATTATCTTCTATTGTGATGGTTTTACCGAGTGACATTTTTGTTGTACTATCTTGTTGTCGCCGCCCACCACTACATGGGAACATGACGTGTTGGTGTTTTTGTAATTTTTTCTTTGAGCAATTGGACTAGGAGATGTAGCATTTGTGGTCATCCTTCTCTCCTCCATGAGATTTGTACTCCTAGGAGCCAAGTTGATTTCTCCTTGGAATGCATGCTTTTTATGCTCTGTAAGGGTGCATTTGCAAGATTGGTCATTGCTGCATAATACAAGGTTAATGTACCCTTGAATCTTTTTCCAGCTAGCCAGCTAGCATGCTTTGAATCTGCTAGGTTGGTTCATGGCATGACATCCAAGGAGTTCTCATCAAACTCCTAGAGGTTAAAAAAACAAGTGCTTTAATGCATTGATAATTGAATGTCGTTGAATGGTTAAAAATTGAATCTTGCTTACCCCAACTAGGTGATGTCTCCAATGAGGAAATCTTACATTCCACCAACTCAACCAACAATCCATGGCAGCAATATTTCCCTTGGCAACCTTGACATTCCCCCACCATGCTATTATATACATGTACTATGTTAGTGCATCATCCTTGGTTGCTACATGATGCCATCTTCTACATAGAATCTTGTGCCAATATTGAAAAGCCTTGAGAACGTATTGTGTTATGTGTATGTGTAGGCTCTACTTCCAATGAAAGAGGCATGACTACTCCCTACCCTCCATAATGTTGTTGGGAACACTTTTGTACACAATTTAGACTACCCTCCAATTAACACCCACCTCATCAGCCCCAATGAAGATAAAGAGATCCGACACTAGAAATATCTACCTCTAATAATGAGATTGCAATAGTAGTGTTTGCCTTTGAATGGTTTGGAGTAGTATGAAGTGTAAACATTTGCGTGGTTTGGTGACCTAGATGATATGATAGTAGGATAGGGTGTGACTAGGATTGAGTGAGATAAGGGATGAGATCAAATGGGTGATGTAAGCGATGATGTGGAGTTGAGTTGTGACTATATAAGTGAATGTACTTACCTCATTTGAATAAGAGATTTTGTTTCATGACTATGTGTTTGCTTTGGGCTCTCTCTTTGGTAATTAGTAGTATCTTGTTGCCTTAATTATTGATTAATCATGGAGTTATTTATTTATGATCCATCATGACCTTTTCCTAGATCCATGTTTTCCCACATTAACCTCTAGGCTTCTCTAGTACTACATAGATCATCAATCCAATACAAGTCCATTGAGAGAAGCAGCAATAAGCAACATGGCAAGAAAGTGGGAAAGAAACCCCTTCCTTGATTAGGGACAATGACCATCCTCCATATTGCATTGAACATATTTCAACACTCCTTGTGAGGATTTTCCATCTTGTATTAAACATATTTAAACAAAACCTATGAGAATAGTGATTGTGATTGTGATTGGGAGACCTATTTCTACTACTCAAGCCAAAACAAGGCTTATGGTGAAAACAGGTGCATGTGATTATCCTAGGCTCTAATTACTAGGGTTTAAAACCTAACCCTCTCAAGAACAAAAAAAATAAGGAAACTCACTCCTTATAATTTCTTTCTTGATAAGATCAAGCGTAATATTTTGTTCTCTTGGTGTCCTTCACTCTTCTCCCATAGCTCCCACATGCGAATTCTGTATTGGGGGAGTAAGAATCTTACCAATGAGGATTGATTTTATTATTTTTCTTCTTTCCTTTTCTTACTTGCTATTTATGTTTCATTATCCTCATCAAATTCTTCTTTGAAAACTTTTCTATCTAGTCCTTCTTAATTGTTGATTGTAACTTCTCCATTTGCACACACAAAATGGTACTCTTACACGAGAAATATTGGGGAATGTTCTTGAAATAAAATATATCTTATGATTCAAAATCAATAAAGAGAGCATTTTAATGATATATAGAATCAAAGAATGAACCACAATCAATAATAAGAACATAACCATCTTATTCATTGTTTACCTCCCACACAAATTAGTATTGTCATTATGATTTAATTATAATAGAACCAATAAATTCCCTGATTGTACATTACTAATTAGATATTGAACAATCGATGAAATTAGCTTTAAAGAATACATCTTAGCTTGAATTCCTTCATTTCTTGCAAATGATGTTGGATTTTTAGTATACATCGATTTTGGGCTCTTAGAAGGGGGAATCACTCAATGTAATGGCTTGAATGCATGTGGCTCTCAAACTCATTTATATTAATGTGAAAAATTCAAGATTTTGATGACCTATACCATCTTTTTATGTGAAGGTGGTGTCCCATGACATCTAGGGGAACAAACAAATGAATCTTACATCATTGGTCAAGATTTAGATGACCCTATAAGCACTTTTTTATCTGAAGGTGTGTCCCATGACATCTTACTGTCACAACATCAAACTTTAGGCCTAGGGGAATAAGTCAATGAACCTCCATGTACTTGGCTTACTTTTAATGCCCATGACCTAATCAAGTTGAATTAGATAGAAAATAGATAATTATAAATTAGGACTCCAAAATGGTTGAACAAGCTCTTCTAGAACATGTTTTATATTGACAAGGAGGATGTGCTTATTGAGTATCTAAATTTTCTCTTGGAAATCATTTAGCTATGCTTAAAAAATTCAATGCAAAGCCTCTTGTATCATGAGCTTAATTGTATTATTTGTTAGCACTCACATTGTAAACAAGTGTTCACTACATCCACGAGCACAAGTGCCAAACTTACACTTAAGTAATTCAAAACATCTTACATCATGTAGCTTATTATTTTAATTAATGACATATGCATTGGTCCTATCATGGTCCTTGCCATTATCCACACTTTTTTGTGCGGATACCTACTCCACTTTGTTCTCTAATTCTACCACTTTGGCCTTTTTGACATTTTAATATTCTCTCCTCCTTTTCTTCCAATGGCAGCTCATAGTCTAAATAGTTTATTGTTTCCTTCTTTTTTGATGGCAATGTTTTCCTTTTTGCATCCTTGACGAGCTACTCTTTAGTCTCTACTTCTTTGTGTTCCATCACATCTCCCTTAACTTGATCAGTTACACTCAAATATTAATTATTATAAATAAATCTTATTTATAGCTATTAAACTAAAAAAATAAAGGCAAGTATAAATTTTACAAAGATTAAAAATGATTTACCATATCTTGGTTCTAACATGGAGCAAACAAATTCACACCTTTATGTAGCAACATATTCATGTCTGCATGTGAAAATCATATTGATAATGGAACGTATTATGCCAAGAATTCCATTACCATGATTATGTATGTTGTGGATGGTATGGTTAGTGTTTTTTTTTTTGCATGACTGCATTATTAAAACATCATCGCCTCTCATAAAATCCTAATACAAAAAAAAGAGATCCCACTACCTGGTTCAGCTTGTCATAGGATATGAATTATAAAACCCTAAGACAAAAAAAAAGAGAACCCAGTACTTCGTGTAACTTGTCACACATGATACAAATTATAAAATCCTAATACAAAAAAAAAAGAGATCCCACTTCATGCAACTTGTCATATGATACAAATTATAAAATTTCAATGTAATTTTTGGTTTCAATTCATAATTTAATGATCTTTACATAAAAATGTTATCTACCTTCATGAGTGTATCCTATTGTCTCTAGGCTTGATATGCCTTATTTGTAAGTCTCAATTCCATAGCCCACCTTGACATGTAAACAAAAGAGATAGATGTGCATATGACTGTGTACAAAATTCTTGCTTGTTTGAGAAAGATCTGAGAATATATATATATATATATAAAGGGAGGGGGAGGAATAGAGAGAGAGAGAGAGAGAGAGAGAGAGAGAGAGAGAGAGAGAGAGAGAGAGAGAGAGAGATCAAGGTAGGAAGTTATTTAAAAATTAGAGGAAGTTTGGAGAAAAAAGATAGCCTACTCTCTTGAAAAAAGATAGCATCTACTCTCTTGAAAATTTTTCCTTTAAATTTTTGAAATATCCTCTAAATTCTCAAAAAGGGGACATTAGCCCCTTTTTTTGGTTTCCTATTTTTTGTAATTTTCTCTATTTTTATATTTAAAAGGGGGCACATGCTTACTAGCTTGTGGGGAGCTTGTCACTTACTAGTGTCCATTTTTTTTTCTTCTTCCAAATTTCCAATAATTCTCCTCTAAATTTTAGTATTAATTGCGAATGAATTCTTGCATTTAATGCTACATATATGTACTCTAATCATTGCAAGAATTTCAATAAATCATTACACCTACTCTCTCTCTCTCTCTCTCTCTCTCTCTCTCTCTCTCTCTCTCTCCCATCAATCATTATCATGGAGAAAATGTGCTCTAATTTTTTCTTTAACACCATGGATGCTTAGGCATCTCTTGAAGGCCATTTTTATCAAAAGAATCAAATTTAAAAGACCACAATAATATTAATGTTGGTAGTTTTTACTATATTTGGCATGAAAAAAATTAATAGTGATAAATATCACCTAATTACTATAGCAGTGTCTAATATGGCTAATTACTTTGTGCTACTCTTCAACAGCTTCAACAATATCGTCGCCATTATCATCGATTACTGAATTCTTACTAAGTATCATTTCCACACTCTACACTTTGTTGTATGAAGGCCTTGCAGATAATTACCCCTTATGAAGCTTGGAATGGTAGGAAGCCTTCTGTGGATCATTTACATGTTTATAGATGTCTTGCTTATGCACTTCATCCTATAACAAGATATAACAAGGCCTGGTGATCTACAAAGAACACAAATTTGTTGGCTAAAAGATAACTTGAGAGAATGTGTGCATGTGTGTTGCGAGAGAGAGATAGATAGAGAGAGTGAGAGAGAACGAGAATACTATGGCTTGCTTAGAAGCTTTCTTGGAGTTGAGACAACCTTATGAAGTGTGCATAATAAGCAAAGCTTTTGAGACTTGATTTAAAAGTAAAGGAAAAAAGGCAAAGGAAGCCAAATACAATCAAATTAAAGAGGTCTTATCCTTATTTAATGGTTGATCTTGTAGAAAAACCACAAGCAAGGTTTTGTGGTGAGATCTGATTGTTGCTTTGCCTCGCCAATGATTCTAAACATCATTCAAGCTGCTTTACCTTGGATCCCTTATGCATACTCGGAAGCACACCCTTGTGACTCTTAAAGGGGTTGGGCATCAAGGTCCTCATGGAGTTGGGGTCTACAGTCGATCACACAAGGACTGCTCTCACTCCTCGTATGGTCGGAAATGTGGACCGCTCCCATGATCACACAGCCAAACTCCCAAATGACATGTTATCCATAGTTGTTATTGCATTGCATTAGCATTACTTAAAACTCCAAAACTTGAAAATAATTCATATGCCAAACATGCATATTCAAATTACTCCCCATTTATGTGAGCGTTTTTCTCAAGATCTATTACATAATTCCCTTTTCTCTTCCAAGTCATATGCAAAACAATAAAGTCTATCTCAATCATCGTTCATGATAATAATTGGAATACTTTATCTTGAATTCATCCGTATTCATGCTCCGTTTGTTCATTACTCTTTTACTGCTCCTACATTGGATCTCAAACATTATGTTGTTGATTTTAATACCCCTATTTAGATCATCAATGGTTACAGACCTATAAGTTATCCCTGCAAGAAAGGAAATACATGTATTAGCTAATCATTTGTCACAGATTGGGGTTGATCGATCATGCCTTTTGATCCCACAAACCCAATTTAGGCAAAGGCATATGCAATAGATTCCCAAGCCACCAATCTACCATATCCCTTGGTAGGCGATAGGCTAGCGGAACTTGAGCTTGGAATGCTGGAGTGGTAGGAATCCTTGTGGGACAATGTACAAAAATGGTCAAGACTCTCAAATCCATGGCTTGTCGATTTGCTATAGATATTCCTTGTCATGATAGCACATGCTTATAAAAGGTGGAAGCAAGTACATGCATCAGAGTCACGTGGAGGGTATGACGAAATCAAATCTAATGATGGGGACCAAGTTTCAGCCAAAAAAACTTTGGCATCTAGCCAACCTGGAGGCTACTATTCCTTGTTATCAAGTAATATGTAGATATTTACAGGGCATCCCTAAGGCATCTTCAAATTGATCCATTATACATGCCTATTTGAAGAAGATTTATTGACAGGGAATTCAATGAAAGCCGAACCATGGATTTCTTTATTTACAACTTCCCTCATTTCGAGCACATCAATTTTGATAATTTTTTTTAAAAAGCACCAATTTATGCTCACCACAGTGCAAGCATGGAGTGCCATTCCCGATCTAGTAGTTGTTGTCACCGCCATGAGATTCTTCAAACTCATTTTACTTCTCACAGATATCTAGGATATATCTGCATAGTTACAACCGTGAGGGCATAAGAGTTGATCTCAATATAGGGCCTTCAGATAATGGAATAATATATTATTATCATAGGCTTTGGTGTCTTCCATCCTACATGCATATTGATTTTGAAGACATGATAGATACCAACTTTTGGAAGACGCTCTACTTTCTCCGAAGAACTCTTCACATCCTTCAGACCAAGAAAAGGTGCCTACAAGGAATACCTAGGGCAGCATGCCCTGTAGCATTTGATTTCGAGGATTGAATCTATATCACGTAGGGGGAGTTAACTCGATTTTGAGGTTAACATAGTATTTTGAGGTTAATTTACATATGAGAGATAGCATAGTAAGTCTCATAAAATGACACTATAAATGTTGTAATTATGAGAATAGTTGGCCATGCTCAAGTCTATGTAACTCTTGTAGTCATTTGGCTCATCTCTTTTTATGTTTTAGGCACCCAAGTGTGAATAAGGGCCAATTGTATAAATATATCCAATTCTTATAATGCAAAGACACAACCCCCCTTTGTGCCAATTGAGTCTAGTCTTATCTCCTTGCTCTCTAGTGTCTGTGGTGTGAGGGAGAGGGTTGAGAGGAGAGAGTACATTCTTGCTGCATGTTCCTCTTATGCTGCTCTTCATGAATGTGAGAGTAGAGGGGAGTGAGAGTCCTTGTATGGAGAGAGACAACCGCTTGGTGACAACTTAAGGAAGAAGGCAAAGGAGTGGAGCTAGCCACCACTAGTGTAGCTTGGAGTATGAGCTTTTACTCTTGAAATAGAGTGTCTAAGGAGCTTCTCCAAAATGCATCTATCTTGTCGATGGTGTTATAGATGAGGAGATCCCTCGAATCTTGCATCTCCATTAGCCCAACCTTGCTCACCTTCCAGAACACACTCCCATCCCCATCTTTGAGCTACAACTGCTTCATTTTCATGCGTGACACCTTCTCTTCCTATTCGACCACCACAAGAGACACGTTGAAAGGCATCAACGATGTCTGCTTAGAAATCCACATAGGCACTACAAAGCTATCATGCACAAGGGACATGTCATGTATATATTCTAGCTTTCATTGGAGACATATTCAAAGACACTTTCAAAACGTTGCCAGACACTCTGCCACACACTACTAAGTGGAGACTCTTTTTTGTTTCTCCATCGACAAATAAATAAGAACCGGGCTTTGAGAAGGATTGGAGGAATTGATAACCGCAAACGTTAGTTTTATTGCCATGTGGTCTTTGCTTGCTTTTTTATGCAAGCGAGTTAGGCTACCCAAGGTGAAAAAAAAAACTTCAAAAAATAATGTAGTACAAGATAAATTTTACAGCGAGCTGAGATGCAACAGTCTTGTAGACTTCAAACCTCTCGAGGAAAAAAGCTGCTATGAACTGTGCTCAGTGCTCACCATCCGCCTCTTTTATGGAACATGAGGTGGTCGAGGGCTGGCAACGGAGTCATCAGAAGCGCAAGTTGCAAGCACTTCCATGCCCTCCCCTGCACAGAGCTGCTCAGGTACCCAGATCTCTCTACCTACAGCACTCTTTTGAAAAGATGCATCAAAACACAGAATCTTACACAGGGCAGGGGTTTACATGACCACCTAATCAGAAATGGGCTTGAGCAAAACCTTGTCATTATGAACTTTCTTATGGAATTGTACGGAAAGTGTGGGTCCATGCAAGATGCCCTCCGTGGGTTTTCCATTATGCATGAAAAGAATGTGTTTTCTTGGACTATCATGATCACAGCATGTGTGCAGCACGATCAAAGCATTCTAGCCCTTCAACTCTTCCTGCAAATGCAGCTGGAGGGAGTCATAGCAGACAGATTTACATATAGTACAATTCTGGGGGCTTTTACCAGTAATGAAACCCTAGCGCAGGGTAAGGGCATCCATGCTTGCATTGTTGCCAGTGGGTTCTATGAGGGTGCTGTCATCTTGACAGCCCTCATCAACATGTATGGCAAATGTGGCAGCCCAAAAATTGCAAGGAGTGCGTTCGATGCCATGCATGTGCGGGATGCCATCTCATGGAACTCCATGATTGCAGCATATGCACATCATGGGCATGCTAAAGAAGCTGTTCGGCTTTACCGACAAATGCAGCAGGATAGAGTGGCACCTACTGAGACTACCTTCACAGCAGTCCTCCGTGCATGTTCAAGTCCTGAGGCCCTAACAGATGGCAAGGACATCCATGCCAGCATTATCGATGGTGGGTTCGGATCAGATATGGTAAAAACAGCCCTTGTCAGTATGTATGGCAATTGCGGCTCTTTGGAAGAAGCACAGACTGTTTTTCATGAAATTCGCCGGCATGATGTAGTTTCAGTGAATGCCATGATAGGGGCTTACGTACAGCATGACTGTGGGAAGGATGCAATCCAACTCTATGGGCAAATGTGGAAGATGGGGTTCAAACCAACCAACGTCACCTACGTAAATGTTCTTTCAGCATGCTCATTGCTGGGTGCTGCAGCAAAAGGCAAGGAGATCCATATGATAGTCCTTGAAAGTGGTTTTGAATCAGAGAGTGTTTTGGCAACGGCCCTTGTTAGCATGTATGGCAAGTGTGGGAATCTGGCTGATGCATGGGCAGTGTTCACTAGGATTAACGTCCGGGACGGCATTGCTTGGAATGCCATGATAGCCGCCTATGCACAGAACGGTGATGACAAGATGGCTTTACAACTTTTCAAACAAATGCAGCAAGATGGGGTGAAGCCAGACGATGTAACTTACCTTAGTGCTTTGTGTGCGTGCAGTCATACAGGCTTGCTAGATGATGCCCAGGACTACTTTGATTTGATGAAGAAAGATCATGGCATTGAACCAAATGCAAAGCATTATGCTTGCATGATTGACCTTTTTGGGCGGGCTGGTCTGGTCGAGGAGGCTGAAGATTTCATGAAGAAAATGCCATTTGAACCAGACACTGTGGTTTTGACAGCATTTTCAGGTGCCTGTAGAGTTCATGGTGATGGCGCCCGGGGAAAATGGGCCGCAGAACGAATCATCGACTTGGACCCAAAAATTGATGCACCTTACATAATGCTATCCCATTTTTATGCTGCTGAGGGAAGATGGAATGATGTTGCCAAAGTGAGGAGACAAATGGAGAAGAATGTGAAGAAAAAAGCTGGCCGTAGCTGGATTGAAGTCGAGAACAACTTGCATGAGTTCGTCTCAGGAGATCAATCACACCCACGGACAAAGGAAATTTACGCTGAGCTGGGTATTCTAAATGAAGAATTGAAAAGGGTGGGGTACGTGCCAGACACTAAAGTTGTCCTGCATGACATAGATGAGAAATCAAAGGAACATTTGTTGTGCTACCATAGTGAGAAGCTAGCTATAGCATTTGGGCTTCTTACCATTCCACCTGGAAAACCTATTCGTGTTTTCAAGAACCTTCGAGTGTGTCCTGATTGCCATGCTGCTACTAAATTTATAAGCAAGATTGTTGAACGAGAGATAATTGTTCGGGATGCGAATCGCTTTCATCATTTTGTGGATGGAATCTGCTCTTGTGGTGACTACTGGTGATTTCAATGTCATTCAAAGAGAATGTATAGCTGATGTGGTTCAGTGTCAAAAACGTTTGAGAGAGAGACATGTGATGACTTTGGCAAGAAGCAGAGCTCAAAGTGTTCAGACATTGCAGAGGATCTTGTAGGTGACACCCTGGCTGAGGTAAACAAACGCATGACTAGGGGCATGAAGAGGCAAATCCTTAAAACCCTGTGCCAGGACCTTGATTTCAGCAATCCTTATCAGAAGGGCCAGTGGAGGCTCTTGCCAGAGTGGTAATGGAGATAAATAGACTTCCTTTAAGACGGGAGAGAGCCTTTCGCTACATTGTCAGGTGCAAAATGAGTATTGGTAAGCTGCACAAGCTTTCCGGGGTTGCATAGGCAGGTGACCTACATCCCACATGCATGCACAAGCAAAGTGGCAAGCCTACATATAAAATACTAAAGACGAAAGCGGGGCAGGGGTTTTAGTGGTTGCCCAGAGTATCCTAAAGGAGATCTTCGAGGCAGTATAAGCCTTTCTCTAAGGGTCTTGGAGATGATGGATCATGGTTCGACTAAAAATTCCTATATGCAATGTTTGCTGGTTTTGCAGAATAAATGTTGATTAGGGTCATGTCTTCACTGCTGTCTAGCAGCTTATGTATTTTTTATGTTCTCAAAAGATGAGGCAATCAAAACACCGAGCGAGACTAAAAACTGAGCAACTGTGAGAGAAATTTATAGCTTTGTTATATGAAAAGTCCCTTCCAAGGAAGTCTCTCTCATACCTTTTTTTCTTGAAAAAAAAAGGTCTCAAGGTTGGAAGCTACCGAATTTACCAATGATGATATCAAAGCATTGGAAGTTACCGAATTTACCAATGATGATATCAAAACATGCATTTTCCGTGTTAAATACAATAAGCCAGCGGAGCTCAACTTGGAACTCATATATGGCTATTGTCAATAACTCATGGATGAAAGGGTCATACACATGGGCACCCATTTTAGACCAGCCTTGAACTCGATGCACATGGTCAAAGTGAATCCACATCTCTTGGGAGATTGTCACCAGGACACATTCTATTCACAAGGTCCAAGCCACTCTCTAGTCCAATAGTGGGCATTTATGCAGTTGGTGTGAGGTCTCTAGTTGATTAGGAAAAAGAATGTTGTGAATAAATGGATATCTACATCTAATCTTTAGATCCAACAATGCATCTAATCCTTTTGAACTACCAAACTTTCTCTCTTTGCACTATAATCATGAACTTCTTTTTGCTCGAAAATGAAGCTAGATAGTGATTTTATAGATTTTCGAATGGACTTGTCCTCTACTTTCCTACCAAAAAAGAATGGTTGCTGACTGATCTTCTCTCCTTTGCTTCTCGTTTAGCACACGACTGCTTCTTGTTATGTAAAAAAGTACTTTTGTTTTAGAGAAAAATGAAGCCACGTATGGATATTTATAGACAACGATGGCGTGTCTTTTGTATGCATGCACGGCATCCAAGGTCAACACAGTTTCCACATTGGAGATAGGCACAGTGGCCATATTGGCCAAACTTGAAAGGACACCAAGGTCTCAATATAAAAACCCGTGGAGTTCACCTAAAACCTAGGTCGACGAGCACAAAGAGAAACACCAAACCACCATGCCATTGCCTCATGATTTGTGTCCAAATTTGTGGCAATGGCCCCACTATTGGCTTGGCCATGGCCGAACGATGGCTTGCCATGGCTCCAAGGTATACGAGGGCTGCAATGTGGTGAGGACATGTAAGCACGCGCAAATGAGATTGTGGGGAGTCGTTGCAGATGATGGCTATAAGACGATGGCCCTGTGGGGTCATGATGGGTGGCTCTAGCAGTAGCTGTTTAGTGATGATGAGGGTGGTCATTGGCATCGTGGCTATGGTGCAAAGGGCGGCAAGGTGGTGCAAGGTGACTAATTAAAGCATGAAGGCTCCATGATTTTTTTTTAAAAAAAAAATATTAAAGCATGAAGGCTCCTCGAAATAAAAAAAAAAAAAACTCCTGAAAGGAGGATGTGGCCTCCTTCTGGGAGTTTTTTTTAATTTCGTCCTGCGCTCCTCAAATAATACCCTCATGATGCAAATGTCTGATGAAA
Source organism: Cibotium barometz (assembly GCF_041138505.1). Classification (NCBI taxonomy): domain Eukaryota; kingdom Viridiplantae; phylum Streptophyta; class Polypodiopsida; order Cyatheales; family Cibotiaceae; genus Cibotium; species Cibotium barometz. Next base: position 17,220,252 of record NC_141109.1, read on the forward strand.
CTAAACCAAAGCAAGAAGATTGAAACTCAGGCATTCACCCGGTTACAACATTAGATGATGCTCGACCCTCAGCGCAGCACAACAGGAGGCAGTGTGATGATGACATGGTGCTAGGTGCGAGGTTGTGTCTCCGCAGCGACAAACACATCGATGTCGCCTTTGGAAGATGATGACACCTTCTTATTCATTTCAGGCTTTGATTTGTTGACGTTAACAATGGCATGTGCCAACCGGCTCGTTCCTTCTTCCATGCACTTCCACTGCAGGTGGATTGGGTGATGAGTCAAAATCAAAACTCTCCATGACCGCCTCACTGAGAGCATCGTCAATAATATAGTGATCGGTTGCACTGTCCAAGGTCTCCAGGTAGTCAATCAACTCTTGAGGATACTTGATCTGCTTATCTTCCAAGTGATGCAGCTCCATTAAAGCACGAAACCTGTATCGAAGTTGGCATGCAATTTTTCCTTCAGGCTGGCGAAGGCTAAGCGCTGGCGAAGGCGGGGCTTAACCATGTTGTGTACAACTCTTCTACATACTTATCATCCAGATCTCCCCCCTTACTTTTCTCGAAATGCAAACGCAGTGGATCAGCTGCAGGTGGCTCCCTATATAGTGAACTTCACGATATATAGGAAATTTTGAAAGATTTCCTTGTTATTTAGATGGAAATTTCTTATATATAACTAGGTAATCTTATTCCCTATCTCCATATCTAGGAAATATGGGTTAATATCTAGGTAATTCATTTTCCTATATAGGAAATATGGGACAATATTTAGGAAATTCAATATCCTATATAGAGAATATGGGTCAATATCTAGGTAATTCAATTTTCTACATAAAAAATATGAGCCAGTATCTATATAATTAAATTTCCTATATAGAGAATGAATAAGAAATATGGGCTATTATCTAGGTATTTCAATTTCCTATATAGAGAATGGATTGCCTATGTGGAGAATTGAACCACAAATGATTAATTGGTTATTAAAATTTTTACTTTACAACTTTTATACTTAATATTTATGCATCAACATTATTACAAATTGAAATACTTAAATTCTCCTCTCTCTCTCTCTCTCTCTCTCTCTCTCTCTCTCTCTCACACACACACACACACACACACACACACACACAAACTCAATACAATATACATTAAATATGCTCTCATCTTATATGAAAAAGTAAGACAATGGTTTTACCAATCCTCGTGTGACTTATATTAGGCTTGCACTAAGTTAATATATATGTAAAGAGGACAAAAGATCTGTGTTCAAATGATGGGAAATAAAATTTTGTTAGTCGCACCTTGATCATTATGAATGCTAAATGTGGCTTAGTTTCAAAAGGAGAGCAAGTTTTGAGTTCAAAACGATAATCAAATGAACCTACAAGCATGGGAAGAAAGAGTGAATGTTTTGATAGAAGCTACCTACATAGCTTTCAAGGGTTAGTTTGAAGATGCATGTAGATTGTTTTAAAGGGTTTATGTTATATGTAGAAGCTACCTACATAGCCTTTAAAGATTAGTAATTTCCCACTACGGATGGTTGTTCTTAAAGAGAATAAAGCATAAATGGAGGATCCCAGTATGTAAGGTCATGATTATGGCTATTTCAAGTGGCTATTTCATGTGCACACATAAGCCACTTAGTTGTAATTTTTTTTTTAAACGAGCTCAATCAAAGTCTCCAAGATATGTGCATGATTAAGAAGGGGCATTTACACTACAAGGAAAAGCGACCATAGGTGCGTTTATAGACGCATTTTAACAACGTGCTTTAAAATGTTACGGGCACGTCTAAAATTGCATCTACAGACACGTGTCTATATGCGCGTCTATATACATGTCTATACTGTTATAAACGTGCTTACAGACGTGCATATAGACACGCATATAGATGCATAAATAGACGCCTTTATAGCCTTTGTTATAAACACGCTCTAAATTAAAAAAAATTCTAGAGAGCTGCCTGTGCAGATGTACAGCTGCATTTTCTACAGAGAAAGCTCTTTGGTTTAAGGTTTTGCTTACTTGTACATAGACGAATCAAGATCAGCAAAGATATCAACATAAAAACTTAAATATGCACAAAAAGATTTGTGAACACACTTTGAATATTGATTAAAGAAGATGAGAAATTACATTTTATATCAAAAAATTTCTCCATACATGATCGTAGCCACATAAGGCTTGAATAAAAATATAGATACATAAAGAAGATGAAAATTTTCATCTTATATCCAAGAAATTGTCCATACATAATGGTAGCCACATGAGGCTTGAAAAAGAAACATAGTTGCATAAACCAAAACTATATATGAAGAAAAACTACTCGGAGGAGTCATCACTCTCCGAGTCATCTTGTCCTCCTTCTTGTCTACCTTATGCCTACACAAAGTGAAGATATATATAAATAAAAATAGAAAGTATTATAAAGGTCGAAACATGTTTTGTAAATAAAAATAAAAAGTATTCCCTGCATTGGTGTTCTCCTTGCTCACTTGTATTGTTCGTCAAAGATGATCCCTTCATCGTGAAGGTAATCCCATGTATCTCCTCTACTATGGCGAGGACGATGGTAGCCAGCAATCTCTGCTGGGGTAGGATTTCTACCCACAATGTCACACTACATCACAAGACAAACATTATAACACAACTTAAATAGAGAAAATACAAAGAAAAGACATGAAGTTGCACTATACATACAAACTCGGCCTCCCATGATGCACAACCTCCAGATCCGAAGTGTGACGATCCATATCCCTCCATTTGTATTTGCCCCGCGCTTCTCTTTGTTGCTGGTTCACTACTCCTTTTAGGAGCTCCTTCTTGGCTTTCTTCCACTCGCCCCTATGAGCACTACATGGCTTGCCATGTCCATTTTGACCGGCATCTATTTAGGATTTCTCCTCCTTTGCATGTCTTCTTACTAGAGACCTCATATTCTTAAGTGCACTAACTCGGGCTGACAGATAAGGGGTGAATGTAAAGGCTGGTGCCTGCTGCATAGGCTGCCAACTTCTCGGGGGTAGGAGTATAGCCAAAGATGCCCTCTACCTCCCTAGCAAACCGTCATTGAGACTCGATGAGAGCCTCAACCTATGGGTATGTGGGACAAAAGAGGACGAGGACCCAGGCCACATCTATACAAACAAAGAAAATATTATAAAATGAAGACTTTCCGGCTCTTTAAGTCAATTGACCCTAGGAATCATCTCATTCTTCAAACACAAAAAATAAACAAATATTAAGAAAGCACGTAAGTCGTTATGCAAGCCGGGAATCATCTCATTCCCGACACTATGCGTTATGCAAGCCTTATGCAAGCCGTTACGCAAGCCTTGTATAAAGCATTATGCATTAGGCCTTATGCATAAAGCTTATGCATAAGACCTTAAGCATGAGGCCTTATGCATAAAGCACTATGCATAAGGCCTTAAGCATAAAGCTATGCATGAGGCCTTATGCATAAAGCTACGCATGAGGCCTTAAAGCTATGCATGAGGCCTTATGCATAAAGCTATGCATGAGGCCTTATGCATAAAGCTATAAATGGCATCTTTATATGGTATGTGTGCCATGTAAATCGGTGGCTCTTTATGCATGAGGCCTTAAGCATGAGGCTTATGCATAAAACTATGCATGAGGCCTTATGCATAAAGCTATAAATGGCATCTTTATATGGTATGTGTGCCATGTAACTCGGTGGCTCTTTATGCAATCAACTTAGTGGCATACATAGACTTCTTGGCTCTAGTAATAGGACCATGCCAAGGTAATCTCACATGAACGTAGTTTCTTATGTAAAAGTGTATGTGACTATGAATCATTTAGAGAAGTAAAAGTGCACAGACGAGTTGCTTTATGATCATAAGAGTTCTATAAACTTAATATACATTCACCACTGTGCTTCTTCCTTTCCATATTGAGGTGGTAGTCATAAAGATGATTTTTCTTACATGCCTAAAAATTGTTTAGAGAAGTAAAAGTGGACACAAGAGTTGCTTTATACTCATAAGAGTTCTTTAAACTTAATATACATTTACCACTATGCTTCTTCCTTTCCATATTGAGGTGGTATTCATAAACATGATTTTTCTTGCATGTATACAAAGATTAATGTGATCATCTTATAATGTCATTAGATTTTATGACCACATGATGTATGGTAGAAGCTCTTAAGATCTCATAAGACCATACATGAGCTCATGATATTTCTTAAGATCTCATAATTGATGTAAGGATATTTCGCTTTAAGGATCCTGTTTAACCTTGCCAGGTTTTTTGCAAGCGAATTCTTCACTTCGATGTGGTTGAAAAGCATCTTTGACTCGATTTGGCTGAGTCTTTCATTTTCTTGCATGATAGATTGCATATTCTGTATTGCCCTTTCATTTATTGTTGCAGAAAGAGCCTTGGAGTGCCAGTTTGAAATAGAGAGACCTGTGTTTACTACTAGATGAGCTGGTTGGTCTCCATATGGTGTATATACTTGTAGCTATCCTTGCTTTATGCCTTCTTGGTCAGCGACTATGGTGACATCTGGGCCGGGGAATAGATTTTCAGTGTCACCTTGTTGTCTACCAGTAGGTGTACTCATCATAGATAGTCTGCTTTTTTCTCTAACCACCGTGCATCCACAAGCTATGCAGTGGCTCTATATCTCCATTGATGATGGTTTGGGAGTGATCACAAAGATCAAGCCTCACTGTCCCTAGTTTTTGGGACAAATCTTCAAGCTGCCTCAGCTTTTCTTATTTTGACCTAGATTTGACATTTGTAGATACACAAAGAGACTTACTGGTTGAAGCTCCAGGGACTTCTTCTCTGATATGTAACCTTACTGGAGAAGGGAGTTCTTTGGGTAGCTTCTCTGTGTCAAAGGTCCATTCCTTTGGAATCTTCAGATCTGACCACCTTGTGATCACGGGCATAATATTGCTAGATCTTTCGTCTAGCTTCATGAACACTGTCATGCTTTGATTTGTATCTTGATGGGTGTTCAAGTATCCAATCTTCTTCTTCTCCTTCTCTGCTATATGCTTTAGCAGAGGCATTCCAGTATTCACATATCTGTTGTACATTCTCCACTAGTGACTACACAGACATAGTTTCTGTGAAATTCATGAAGTTTTCTATGTTGAGTGTTACCATGATTGCAAGGGCTTTAAGATAGTAAGAATCTCTAAGGGATAGAAGATAGTCTGGACGACAGACTGTAGAGAATGAGGGTCCTTTAGAGAGGGGAGTGTCCTAAGCAGCAATTATAGACTTCTGCACATCTTTAACTCTTGTGTCCATAAGAGAAACTAGAAGCCTAATGGGCATACCCTTTCTATATAGTAGAATGGTGCCTACACAGATGACGCCTAGATGTACATAGTTGTATCCTAGTTCTAAGGCATTTCACACATGTACCGATCAACAAATCTGTCAACACATGTACACATTCTCATCAAAGTGTACGTTTGAAAGATCAATACGATATATGCATTGTCTAGATCAATCAATATAGACATACATTTTCATCAGACCAGACTGTAAGAACGTATGCGTGTACTCTTCTCATAGATTAGTTGAATGCACTTATTCTATGGTTTAGTTAATAGGCATGTATACTTTTTTCACAAGCTATTTCTTCATTCTTTAATCTATTTACTATTTTTTTAAAAAAGGAGGCAAGCTTAACCTACCATTTACCGGATCCCAGCCTCCTCTGTGAAGGAGGTGGGGACGAGCGTTGAAAGAAGATAGCAAGGGGTGCTTTCCTCTTCATCCTTGTAGCTTGGGGTCCCTGTTCCCCGTTCATTTCCTAGCATAGTTTTCCCATTCTTACTCTTCACGAGTGCCTATCTCTTGTATTATTGAGATCCCTTCACACCCATTTGGCTTGCGCCTTTTTTCAGAGGACGCGACCCTTTCTCTCTCTGCAAGGCGATTCCTTTCTTCTGATCTCTGTCAGATGAAGTAGCAAGATCGCCGTTTACATTCATCTTCATCTGTAGAAATTGTGTTTTCTCTGTATGTTGTGAAGCTTTATTGTACTAGTTCACTGTGCGTACACTTAACCCATTTTAGGGTAAACTTGTGCAACCACATCCCAGGATTTTCCAATAGGTTTGAAATGTGCATACACCTCCTGTTGGGATATCTGCCACCCCTTTCTAGATTACAAAGAGGGGATTTTTGATGTAGGTTACATTGAGGTCACATAAACAACCTCCTTTCTTGATGATTACATATCGGGTTTCTTTGATGACCATTAATTTAATCTGCTAATGCTATCCAAAATGGGTTCTAATGAAGATACATGTAGCTGTAGGCAAATACTACAATCAGAATCATGTGAGTACATAAAGCAAGGTTCTTACAGTGTTTTGGAGAAGCTGCCCTAGGAGCTTGCCGAGAAGGTGTTCTTATATCTTCTAGTCGCTCTGCGGTCTTCCAAAGCCGATGAGTATGCAAAAAATGGCAACAAATCTTGTCTTCTAGAACTTTCTTGGAGCTCTGGGCCAGGATCTCTTCTCAATCTTCTGGGTTCTTAGTGTATAACAATTCTCATGGTTTTGCTGCATTCAGCCCCAGCTCTAGCAGTTGGAGTAACATTTCGGTCTTTGTGAGGTGTTGGTCTTCTATAATCAACTCTGGTCCTTTTTATTGGGCAATATTTTTATATAGCCTAGGCATTGGAATAATTGAAGGGGGGTAATCATGGCGAGTTTTGCTAGTGATAGAGATTAGATAAGGCACTCAAGGGGTTAATGATGAGGATGGGCTGTGGCAGGCTTATGTTGAGCAATTGCTAAGATTTTAGGTAGCAAAGGGGGTTTTTTTCATAATCACTTCTACTCTAATGGGAAAGTTCTACATAATAAGGGTTGGTTTGATCATGGTTGGTCATAAAATCTACCATATTAGGTGGTAGTAGGTTTCCTTTCCTCATGTGTAACTTGTAGTGGTTTTCTCCTTTTTGAACACTTTACATTTTCCAACTAAGTTTCTAAGTCATTACATGCCATTTCTTTGATATAGCTCTTTTACAGTTTCAAGATTTGCCTTTCTTGGGTGCAGGTTTGTATCTTCACTCTTGTTAGTTATAGGTGTCCTCTCTTTTGTTATTGAGATGATGAATGTTACCTTTTCACCTCAAGTTGCCAAGTCATGACATGCCATTTGTTTGAGGTAACTCTTTTACAGTTTCAAGCTTTGTCTTTCTTGGATGAAGGTTTGTATCTTCATTCTTGTTAGTTATAAGCATATCTTATAGGTGTCATCTCTTGTTTACTGAGATGATGAATAAGTCCTATCCAAATGGTCTGGTCTGCTCTCATGGGTTGCAACAAAGAACATAAATATGGTACGACTTGCTCGTTTATCTTGAATAAGGTTCATGGGCTCCAAACTTTGATGTCTTTCCATCAATTCAGAGGTAGATTAGAGGCAGACTATCTTGTTTTAATTTTCTATAAACCTCTCTTTTGTTATTGAGATGATGAATGTTACCTTTTCACCTCAAGTTACCAAGTCATGACATGCCATTTATTTGAGGTAACTCTTTTACAGTTTCCAGATTTGTCTTTCTTGGATGTAGGTTTTTATCTTCATTCTTGTTAGTTATAAGCATATCTTATAGGTGTCATCTCTTGTTACTAAGATGATGAATAAGTCCTATCGAAATGGTCTCGTCTGCTCTCATGGGTTGCAACAACGAAGAACATAAATATGGTACAACTTGCTCGTTTATATTGAATAAGGTTCATGGCCTCCAAACTTTGATGTCTTTCCATCAATTAAGAGGTAGATCAGAGGCAGACTATCTTGTTTTAATTTTCTATAAACCTTGATAGACTCTCTTGAAGTTGAAGCTTGTGAAGGAAATATGTTTAGTGTGCACTAGTGCTAAGTCATGTTTTGGGTTGAGCCATTTGATAAATTCGTGCACACGTGCATCTTCACCAGTCTAAACCTCTATTTGTGTGTGCACACATGCATGCATGCGTGTGTGTGTGTGTGTGTGTGAGAGAGAGAGAGAGAGAGAGAGAGAGAGAGAGAGAGAGAGAGAGAGAGAGAGAGAGTTTTTCTTATTTTTTATTCAACATGCAGGTAAGCGGTCTGGCTTCTTGTAGAGTTTATAACTCTAAGTTGGCAAACAAGTGGAGGCTAAGGCTAAATTGAACAAACATTTGGATCAAGAAATTGACTCTAGATAGAGTCAGCATGCAAGCCACATACCTGGGTAGGCTGAAGTTTTAGAATCTCGAGCGATGTCTGATGTGGACATGAAAGGTGTTCAGTTTAATGACTTTATCAGGGGCATTAATGGGAGTAGATCATTAGATCAGAAAAACAACGGAAAAAGGGGTTTACAGTTTCAGGTTAAACAACTAATGTTACCATTTCAACACAGTTGCAAAAGATGCTGACACTAAGGCAGTTTCAGAGCATCTTGTGGGAAAAATATCATGATAAGGAGGTCAATCTGCTGTGCTGTAACTTGCCAATGAAAGTCATCTCAAGCTTCTAGGGGATGGAGAAGAGAGGAAGATGCTACCCTGTAACATGGTATCATTTTTTGTAAGCTGACTATTAGTGTGGCAATTATGCGCAAGGTGGTGAAGTCTCAAGGATGCATCCAAGAAGCCTAAGTTACTTTCTTTCCTAGGTCTTCTACAACTGTCTCTATAGTAAGTTCTCCGTGGATTTTGTACATCTCCCAGATGCTAGAGTTTGCTCTTTCATATGCTAGGTTCTATCTCTCATGCCAAAATGATTTTGGTTCTACTGTTTGAACATCCGGGTGCATTGGCCGTTCTTGAAAGTCTTTGGCTAGTGTCATCATTGCAGCAAGAGTAGCATCATGGGGGATCCTGTATGCCTACATTTTGGGCTTGAATTTACACTTAACTCAATTTTTGGGTTGTTTGCAGAAGGAAGCAAGAAATTCATATTTGAGGCAAAGGAGTAGACATATAAATCAAGGCTAGGTCAAGAAGAGGACATGATGTCTCTGTGGCATTCAATCCTGATACCTTAAGACTCAATTCTTTTCGATATCTTTGTAGCATTTAGTCCATTGTTTTGGACATATCATGTATGTATTTATAAATTGCTTGCTTAGTATGCACACATGTATGAATTAATTGCTTCCTTAGTATGCATGCATATGTGTGAGTGAGTGGGTGGGTATTTCTGCATGCGTATGTGGTAGGTAGATATTTATGTGTGTATATATGCATGTTTTTCATGGGCGGCATGCACAGGTGGGTACCTTGGAGTGCACTATGAGCAAGGCTTGTGGGCATAATAGAGGGGTTGTCTCAACAAGAAAAGATGGGTTTGCTTAGGAGAAGGAAGAGTGCTGCAGTCAAATAGCTTTACTAGGAGCAGCCTCTTCACAAACCTCAATGCAGCAGATAGGAGCCATTCTGTAAAAACAAGGCCCAAGTACTCTTTCTATGGCCGCCTCCAAGCCCATAATGGGCTTGCGCTTGTGTGCACAATAGAAGCAGCTCTTGGACTATGCTTTAGTGGCTCTATGGGCCTAGCCACAAGAACTAGCTGGGGTTGGCTTAGCTGCCTTGGCTAGGCCCACCTAGTTCTCCCTCTCTATTTCCTTTTTATGGGTGAAAAGAAAACAACTACTAATGCCAAATGCTTGTGCACTTGTACATGCGGATAACGCTACCCAAGCATCCTAGTTGCGGGGGTGCCATCGTAGGAATCAAAGTATCGAGTGAACACGCGACCATCCACCCTATTAGGGTTAGCTTCCAATATTTGGTCATTAGTAAAGACCAGCCATATCGGCCCCAATGATGCCTATCTTTTGTTCAGTGATCTCCTCAAGGATTCTCCTAATAATGAGTAGAGGTTCTACAAGATAGATAGACAGAGAGCCAGTGTTAGTTAGAGTCTCTCTCTCTCTCGCCTATAAGATAAAATTACGTAGACATTTTCAAATTGATCTGTGACATGGATCCATTGATAATGTGTTACAACAATATCTAGTTCAGTTTGAATTATTTTTGACCTAAACACCGATCGATCTTCGCCAATTGCTAAGATTTCTTGTGTTGCTGCACTAGCATCTTGGAAAAGGTGTTGCTACTTTTGGGAGTAGCAGATTGAGTACTATAAATATTGAAAGAAAAATAAGAACCTGCAAAGCGACCGACACACAAGGGATGTCAACAAAGGCTTATAGCTCTACTGGAATTAGATTACACTTGGAAGCAGTCACAAAAGACAACCTGAACATTAATCTCTTAGATTATCATCTATCCATAGATAATAACATTCTCTACTACAATTCCACTCTAAAGACCTACGCTGAGATGTCTGAAGCACCAGCACAAGGAGATTTTGTTCATTTTCTATATAGGAAAAAAAAAAGGCTTCACGAGATAACTCCCTAGATATAAATGAACATATCTAGGAAAAGTGCAAACTAGAGAAAATGAAATGTAGATAGTAGGTTAACTAGGAAATATAGTGCATAGATTTCTCTATATAGGAAAGTTTTCCTACATAGAGATATTTTCCTATGTAGGAAAATTTCCCTATACAGAGAAAGAAAAATTTGCCTACATAGGGAAAAAATCCTATGTAGGAAAATCTATGCATTATGTTCCCTAGTTAGTCTATCTAGGAAAGTGTTCTATTTTCCCTAGTTTGCACTTTCCCTAGATATCCTTCTTTGTACCCAAGAAATTATATAGTGAATACATTGTCTCCATATGCTAAGAATAGAGCAGCATATCTCCAACTGTGTAGCTACTTGTTTGGGTATTCTCGTCTATGCAAGATGGTTTTCTCTCAACCTTTGCCTAGCTACACTAATAGTTGGACACACATCAGCCAAGATGCCATCATTTCCACCCTCTTGATCTTGGCTCTTCACATATTCCATCAGGTAGGCATGGTTTTCTATGTGCTCACATTGATGGCTACCACATGCACAGGTTGTGCTTTTATCAATATTATATTTGTGACACAAGGTACCCATAGGCTTTTTATCTCAATAGAGAACGATCAATTCGAGGAAAGAGATGGGGCCTGTAATAAGCGAGTAAAAGGTGAGGTATGCATGTACCTTCCGAGTCAATGGTCGTATGGGTGTCCACGTGGTGGCCAATAGGCAGTCGGCCTTTGGTCCTTATGTGGTTGCTGTACAGGCACTGAGGTATGTGAATGACATCTTTTTGGGGAGGGGACCTCTTTTTAGGACGTCGGCCTCGTTATACGTGCCAGTGCGCTCGGTGGCTCTGCGAAATGTTTTTTCAGCAAAAATGTTCAAGGTGTCTCCTTGGTCATAGGGTTGCAGTCTGTTCATCAATCGCACACCCAGACAACCATTTATTAAGGTCGAAAATTTATCGTACTTTAACTAAAAATACTAAAAATCTACATACAAGCTTATTTTGGTGTCCATTTTGAGTGTTGTAAAATCCTATATTAGGGTGAAATCACATGCAGATTCTAGATATGGAGTCAAAATTTTAAGATTCCAAGTGAAAATAGATCAATTATTAAAATCAATTATTTTTACACCACAAAAAAGGTCATAAAGTCATGTATTAAATGGACATATATTATTATTGAAGATGAACATGTTACATCCTTCCCCCCTTAAAGAAATCAAGATGTCCTCATCTCGTTCATGAATTTAGGGTATTCGTTTAAGAGTGTAGCTTCATCTTCCCAAGTTGCATCCCCTTCTAGGTAATCTTTCCATTGTAATAGATGTTCTATAAGAGTTCTATTATACAGAGTTGCCTTTCTCTAGAATCTATGATCCTACTAGGCTGCAACTCAAAGACTTCTTGAGGTAGGATTACAACTTGCTCATCATCAAGAATATGATAGAGACTGGGTACATAAGGCTTTAACAAACTTACATGAAATACATTGTGGATTTTTATATGGGCTGGGAGCTGCAGCTTATAGGCACTTCTACCCAGACACTTGATGACTGTATAGGGTCCACAATATCTTGGGCTAAGTTTCTTATATTTCCCAAGTGACAAAGAGCTACGCTTGGGTCGCATCCATAGAAGAACTGTTTCTCCTTCCCCTTGAAGATCCTTCCAGACCTCCTTGTGTCGGCATAATGCTTTTGCTGATCTTGAGTAGATTTAATATCTTTCTGGATTGCATTGGTCTGTTCCTCCATCTCCTCAAGCATTTTTTTGGATGCCTCAACTCTTAAGGTTGGATCAGAGAAATTTATAGGAGATAAGCATTCCTGCCTATAGAGTGCTTTGAATGGTGACATTCCTATGCTCTGATGATAAGATGTACTATAGGAAAATTCTACTAGAGGGAAGTATTGAATCCGTATTCTTGGCTCCCATCCACAATATGCTTTGAGAATGTCTTCAATTACTTGGTTGAGTCTCTCAGTCTAGTCATCGGTCTCTGGATCATAAGCTGTACTAAAGCAAAGTTGAGTACCCAAGGCCTAAAAAAAGGACTGCCAAAACTTCAAAATAAAGTTAGAATCACTGACTATCCTCTTTGGTAGACCATGAAGCTTGAAGACATCCTTCATGAATAATCGGGCAACATCAGAAGCTTTGAAGGTTTTCTTACCCGGTATAAGATAAGCTACTTTGGTAAGCAAGTCCACCACCACTAAAATGGAATCATATCCTCCTTGTACAGTGGGGAGACTTGTGACAAAATTCATACTAATGCTCTCCCACTTAATTTGGGGGATATCCAAGGGTTGAAGCTTCCCAGGGATCTTGACTCTTTTAGCTTTGATCCTTTGACATGAGAGACATTTCTTCTTCACCATCCTTTGGTAATCAAAATCATGAATTGACACTTCTTTCACCTTGATCAAAATGGGATCACTTGGCATAGAAATTACACTCAAGAAATATTTGCGAGACTGAGTACATTAGCTACCACATTATCCTTCCCATGGTGGAATTTGATATCAAAATCATATTCTGGTAGGATTTCAATCCATCTTCTCTGCCTCATGTTGAGGTTAGGCTGGGTGAAGATCCACTTTAGATTCTTGTGGTGGTCAGTTAGATTCTTGTGGGGTCAGTTATTACAAGCTAGAACTTGCACCCCAATAGATAATGTCTTCATAACTTAAGGCAATGAACAACAGTTAAGAGCTCCAAATCATGGGTGGCATAATTTGCTTCATATTGTTTCAGCTTGTGAGAACTATAAGCTAATGGTCATCCTTCTTGGCCTAAGACACCACCAAGTGCTAGACTAATAGCATCAGTAAACCACCTCAAATAATCTAGTGAAATCAAGAAGTTTCAAGGTTGGCACTGAGGTAATGATGGCTTTTAGCTGATCTAAGCTAACTTGATGGATTGACAACCACACTATTTTGCAATCCTTCTTAAGAAGATCCATCAAGGGTATAGTTACCAGGGCATAATCTTTGATGAAAATCCTGTACCATCCTCTGATTCCTAAAAATCCATGAATTTTGTGAACTGAATTAGGGGCTGGCCATTCCAGTGTATCTTTGACCTTGGCGGGATCTACTGAGACACCATCTTAGGAGACAATGAATCCAAGATACTCAATCTGATGAGTAAAGAAGGTACATTTGCTCTTCTTTTCATAGAGTTTATGTCTACACAGCAATTGCAAAACTCTGTGCACATGCTCCTCATGCTCTTTCACCAACTTGGAATAAATTAGAATGTCATAAAAAAAGACGAACAAATTCATCCAAGTAGGGATGGAATATATCTTGCATTAGACGGTTAAAAGCTGCGAGAACATTGGTTAACCCGAATGACATTACAGTAAACTCATAGTGACCGTAACGGGTATTGAAAGTTATCTTGGGTATATCTGCTTCCTTGACTCTGATCTAATAGTAGCCAGACCTCAAGTCTATTTATGAGAAAACCTTGGTCCCATGAAACTTGTCAAGAAGCTCATCGATACGAGGGATAGGATACTTGGTTGTTCTTGACAAAGACTTCATTTAGCCCCTGATAATCTATGCAGAGATGAAGAGTGCCATCCTTCTTCTTTTAGAAAAGAACGGGTCCTCCCCAAGGAAAGCTGCTGGGGGCGTATAAATCCTTGCTCAATGAGTCGAGAAAGTTTCTCCTCCTTAAGCTCAATGGCTTCAGGGAGAGACATCTTATAAGGTGCCTTTGAGACAGGTTGTGCACTAGGGATTAATTCGATTTCATGATCAACTTCTTGAGGAGGTGGTAGCCCTATAAGCTCGTTAGGAAATAGGTCAGAGATTTGGCATCTTCAAGGAGGAGCCATTATATCCACCTTCTTGTAGCCCACGCCACCGTGAACTCAACGCTTCAGTCGGATCACGAATCAGAGTTCATTTGCTCACTTTATGAGCATAAAGCTCCTAGGTGAGAACCACCTTTAAGAGCCAAAGAGTGCTTACTAAAGTCAATGCAAATGGGGGCGAAAGGTGTCTTTAAACTTAAATTTGGGGCAAAAGGCTACACCTAGAGGGAGATAAGGGGAGTTCTCCTTTAAGCATATTCACACGAGGGGGAGAGCAGGTAAGGACACCCTTCACTCAACCAAGAGTGAGATGATGAAAAAAATTATGTAGAGCCTACTTGGAGATGGTTTAAAAAGGTCTTGTTGAGAGAGGGGCTACAGAGGGCTATCTGGTATAGTCCCACACAAAGTTTTGGGTACGGATTGTTGGGTACAGTCTCTGCACATAGTGTCGGGCACGGGAAGTGCATGGTGTCAGCCATGGATGGAGTTGGGGGTTTATATATAGGGGCTGGTACGGGTACGGGTGCAGGGAAAGGGAAAGGGAGAGAAAAGTGGGGTGCAAAGGACGGTGTACGTTGAAAGTACACCTATTTATGGTTGTATGAGTCTGGGGAAAGGGATGGTGCCTGTATGTGGGTAAAAGGCGAGGTACGCATGTACCTTTTGGGTAAGTGGTCGCATGGGTGTCCACGTGGTAGCTAGTGGGAACTGTACGCTAGGGTGGTCAACCTTTGGTCCTTACGCAGCCGTTGTATGGGAGCTTGGGTATGTGAACGGCATCTTTTTGGGGCGGGGACCCCTTTTTTGGGGCATGGCCTCAATATACGTGCTAGTGCGCTCGGCGGGGTTGCGAAACGTTTTTCAAACAAAAATGTACAGGGTGTCTCCCTTGTCAGGGTGCAGTCCATTCATCAATCGGACACTCGGACATGCATTGATTAAGGTCGGAAATTTATCTTACTTTAACTAAAAATCTACGTAGAGGCTTATTCCAGTGTCCGTTTTGAGTGCTATAAAGTTCTATATTAGGATAAAATTGCATGCAGATTCGAAATTTGGACTCAGAATTTTAAGATTCCAAGTGGAAATAGCTCAAATATTAAAATCAATGATTTTTACACCATAAAAAGGTCATAAATTTATTTATTAAATGAGCATATATTATTATTGAAGATGGGCATGTTACACCTTCAATCTTCCCACACCTGGTTCTCTAATAAGCATGGGATTGTTCTTTTTGTCCTCCTCAACGGGATCGGAACAACTTGGGCTAAGCTTCTGCAATAAGAGTGGTGCAAAATCTTTCAGAAGACATATGTATGCCATGGTACATAAACATACATCCAACAGAAAGAAAAGCTTTGTTCCAATCAACAAAAAATGCATATCCAATGTGTTGTCGAAAACTCAACCAGCATGAGGGTACTAATAAACAAAATAATTTTATCATCTTCAAGATGTAACTTGGCCATTCATCTCCTAGTCCTAATTGGAACATTTATGAGGGACTTCAAGGATCCTACTTCATGTTATAGTTGTTATAGTAGCAGCTTTATGTCTAGGCTCAAGCATTGTGTGTAAGGTGATAGCTTTTGTTGGGTCTGTGAACTAGAAATTGGTCAAAGCTAAGATAGAGGGGGAGAATACATGTCTAAAGCATCTAAGGGCTATTTTCTTCATAACGGCATCAAACATCATTGCACTATGCCTTATACACCACAATAGAATGGTTTCGCTCTGCTGAGAGAAAGAACATGTCTCTCCTGGAGATGGCAAGATGTATGGGTGAAAGCACAGAAGTTGCCTACTTTCTGGATGGAAGCCATCATTTATTTAACCCATGTGTTGAATAGGTTCCCAACAATATCTTTGAAGACCATAACACCATTTGAGGCTTGGTACAATAGAAAGCCAAAAGTGGATTATATGCATACATTTGGGTGTTTGGCATATGCTCATGTGCCAGAGTAACTCATAACAAACCTTCTTTTCAAAATTACTTCTTCATTTCAATGTTGCGTAAGTAGACGTTAGCTCTTCATTTCATTGTTGCATAGGTAGATGTCAGATCTTCTTTTTATTTATGAAGCTTTCAAAGCTCAAGCGACACACTAGATTTTGTGAATAGAGATGTAGTATTTTCTGAAGATTTAGTTCAACCCATACTCAGTTTGTATAGAAGTCTTGATATAGGCTCATAGGGCATGTTTTATGGTCTTTTACCCATAGCCATTAGTGGGGATTCAGTTTAGCCTGCCCCTATTTAGGATATGCCTCAAGTTGAACAAGATGTAAGCTATATGGAACAAAAAATGGGATGATTTGGCATATGATAAAGTTGTAGTGCATAGGCATCATGAAGGTTAGGATCTGCGATGGGAATGTGCCATGCGTCCAAAATATCTTCACTCAAGAAAAGTGGGTATAACTCTTGTTCTCATCTAGTAAGAAACACACACTGCTATGTCGACGAGTGAGTCAATGGAAGATTTTTTGTATCACATGTTGAGATCAATCCTATCACATCTAGAACCTCCAGGAGTAACCAAAATGTTGTAAATTACTTTCAAGACCACTGTGAGAGTAGCAATTCTTGCACCCAAGGGGAGTGAAAATCAAATGTTGTAAGGTTACCTAGAAAAATAGTCAAGAAAACTACATCAAGTTTAAAAAAAGACTCTTCTAGAAAAAGAAGCATGATGTAACTCTACAAAAAGTGTTGTAATGAGCCTCTAAGGCCATATGATGCATTTAAGGTGGAACTTAGGCATCCTAGGCCTTCACACAACCTGTAGTTGATATACAAGCAAAGACAGTGGAGCCATTTCCACCTCATGGAATGCCTAACATGCATGGAATGACTCTGCAAGGACAAGCTATGATAGGCCCTAACCCATCGAGTTATATTCCATATAATCCTTATCTATGAATACCCACATATATGGTTCAAATTGGCACTCCTCAAGTACCTTTGATTGAGGAAAAGGTCACAAAGATAGTAGCAAATTCATTAGGGAAGTTCAAAGAAGAAATTATCAATGCAGTGCGCCTATAAGAGAAAGGGGTATATGCTATGGCACCGCAAAATGTGACAAATATTCAAAACTCACTGAGAACAAATCTTTGGTGTGGGAAGTGCCATGGGTATGACCATTTAGCAAAAGAATGTCCAAACATCAAGGATTGTTCTAGACCAACCACAAACTCTCTTTTGTAATTATTATTTATGAAATAGTCATAGTGAATACCAATGTTATATCAAGTGCAATCAATGACAAGCTATAACTTCATGGTGGATAAAACAAATGCTACTTATGAGATAGGCCCACCACCATAACCTTTTATGTAAAGAGGATTGCATGCACAAGGGCAACTTCTATTACTCATAACTTCATATCCTAACAATAGGGGAAATATGCAAAGAGGTACTCCTTTTAGAAGAAACTTTGGAAATCTTGAAAATAGTGTAGTGCATGGTAATCACTTTAGGCCACAAGGCCCCATAATATGCTATCCTTGTCAACAAGAGGGGCATATAAACATCAAAATTGTATTGCGTTATGTAGAAATTATAGTGGGAAAGGCCACTACGAACAAAATTGTCCACTGAAAACTTAGTCTCTTCGATGCCTCCTAAAGATTAGGGCAAATAAGTGGTAAGTGAAAGACCTAGCTCTTCAGCAAATCTTGTAGAAATAGAAAGTGAGGACCCATTCCCAACCATTAAATCAAAATACATGCCTCACAAAGTAGCCTTTTCAATGGAACTAATGATTAGCATAATGACTTATTCATAAATAAACCAAGGAGTAGAGAGAGATTCAGCTCAGTTAGCTGAGAAAGTGACACATGAGCTTGAGAAAGTAAGTGCGGGAAAAAACATAGGCCATAACATTGATCTAGTAGGGTCTCAATCCCAAGGACAATCTTGAGATCATCCCATCTTACCTATCCCCTTGAAAAACCCACAAATATAGGTGGGAGTGGGGCATTTCTTGAATGATTAGTTAATATAGAAAGGATGAGTGAAAGGGAAATTAGTGAATCCACACATAATAGAGTTTGATTTATGGATAGAATTAGAGAAGTTCTTCTTGTCCATAAACCTAAGACAACTACTCAAGGTTTCTCCTAGTCATAGGAGACAACTCTACCAAAAATTGGTAAGAAGAAGAACGCGTAGAGTTCTAGTGGCAATTGATAGATTAAACCCTAAGTCATCTAGAAAAGTAAAAACTTTACAAATAGTGAATCTTTTCTTAGATCCAGGAACTTCTATGATAGATGTCAACATAGGTAATATGTAAATTCCTAGAGCACTGTTAGATGGAGGGGCAACTGTCAATCTAATGACAGAGCAAACTATGAAGGAGTTAGGATTCAAGAACTTAGAGCCAACTAATTTAGTTATGTGATTTAGGGGGTTGTGAGCCCTCAATACCACTATTGTAGGACTTGAGTTTAGAATTAGTTTCTTAGTGTTACGTCCTACTTCTCATGTCACATCATACCCCATTTTATTGGGGGTGGCCATGGCTTTTGCAAGCCTGTTTATGACCAAAGTTGGCACAAAGGTTTGATCACAATTGGTCCTCAAGATGACAGAGCTAAAAAACGAGTAGTGCCTTAGGAGTGGCTTAAAGAGATTATTAAGAAGGATACTCAATATTATGGAGGGGATGTTTCCAAGGGAGAGGTAACAAGCACAAGTGAGGATAAGCTCTTGAGGGGTGAACAACCTTATTCGTGGTTGATAAGCATAGTGTATCTCCTTTGGGAGAGAGGTAACATGGTAGCTAATACCGTGCACCAACGAAACTATGCAAAAAAAAAAGGGTTAGGAGAATATGAAGTGCATTATTTCTCAGGGAATGACTCGAATAGTGACATCACTGATTGGCAAGAATGCACGACTGATTGTCTTATGATAGAACATGAAGTGGAAGATAGTGAGTGTGTTTGGGAGAATTTGGAAATTGATGATCACAAGAGGGTTAGAGAGTGTGGGAAAGGAGAAGAAGATAAGGAAGTGGTAGTGTGTGTGAAAGATGTTAGGAGTCCATTCGATAGTTATGTGAGGAATCATGAAGCCTAGGAAGAGGAAATCTTGGCAAAAAATAGTTCATAATAAAGATTAAGTGTAGCGGAGACCACCAAGACCCTATTAAACAATGTATAGTTATCCAGAGTTAAAAAAATGATTTCAATGTTGATAAAAGTGAAGTTGAAAGCTATAATATAAATAAATTAAGAGAGTTATATGTTGAGTTAGAAGAAGAAAAAATAGGAGCCGAAGAGGACTTAAGGGGAGTGAGAGTGGTAATCTCGTGTCTAGAAATAGATAAATCAAGCTTTTAGAGAGTTACGTCAGAGTAGGGAATTACAAAAGATGTCAGATGCATATCATAAGGAAGAAATCGCCTTATTCAATGTTGCCTTAGAAGACAAAAATCTAATTATAGAAGAACGAGAGTTAATTATATGCCAACTTCAGAAGAAGAAATATACCCTTATTCGGTAGTTTGAGGAAGAAAAAAAAGAGGTTATATGGGCTTTAAAGAAGGTAATAGCGCTTAATGAGAGTTATGTTAAGACTTTGAAGGATGAAGTGAGTTTCCATAGATGGGAAGAAAAACATTTGGAAGCTAAAACCATTGAAGTAGGGTAGAAGAAATGAAAAACTATATGTAAACAAGTAGCTAGGGGCCTAAAATCGCACGTGTGAATGTAATTAGAGGGGTTTTGACATCTTGCATAGATATGAGAGAAGTGATAGTAAAAAGAGAGAAATTAAGCTTAGTTATTTTATGACCAGTGACTCTTTTAATGAAAGATAAAGATAAAGAAACACCTAAGTCAAATTGACACGGTCTTCTAGAAAAAATCCCAATGAATATATCTTGAGATATTCTTAGAGTATCTAGTGAGAGATATCAGTCTACTTACGTACGTGATACCAAACAGAGTTGTCCAAATTAGAAACCGCTAAAGGAAAATCGTTATTAAGAGGCTCTTCACTAGAAGGATTTTATTTAGCAGATTTCAATGATGTTTTAACTAAACATTTGAGTGTTTTTTCATGGTCCTATAAATACTTAAAAGGAGCTAATCCCAAGCTCTGTAAACATTACGTTGACTTAGAGCCTGACACAAGACCTATTTGTCAGAACAAAGACGAAGAAACCCAATGTATATAGAGCTTGTTAAAGTTGAAATCACTAAGCTCTTAGATGTGGGGTTTATTTATCATATAGCTTATAGTGAAGAATAGGTACCTATTGTGATAATCCCTAAGAAAAACAAAAAGATCTATACGAGCAATTGAATAATGAGATGAAGAAGGATCATTTTTCTTTGGCATTCACACTGACCAAGTCCTAGAAAAAGAGCTGGTCACGAGCTATATTCCTTTATGGATGGTTTTAGTGGTTAAAACCAAGTGTTAATCAATCCTATGGATGGTTTTAGTGGTTAAAACCAAGTGTTAACCAATCCTACGGATGGTTTTAGTGGTTAAAACCAAGTGTTAATCAATCCTACGGATCAACCTAAAACAAACTTTACTACGGAGTGGGGAACCTTCGCTTATAAAGTTATGTTGTTCGGATGTGTCATGATAATGGCTTATCAAGATTGTCTTAGACATTGGATGGATGCTTTTCTAGATGATTTTTGCATCTTTGGCACTCTTGGGGATATGATTGATAAGTTGAAACAAGTATTCAATCGAAGTATTAAGGTTGGGATATCCTTGAACCCAAAGAAATGTGTCTTTGGTGTGGAAAGTGGTACATTTTTAGGACATGTCTCCAAGGAAGGGATAGCTATGGTTGAAGAAAATATTAGAAAGATGAGTGAGTTACCTCCTCCTAGTAATCTTAAACAAATACAAGGATTTCTAGGCCATGTGAACTACTATCGACGTTTTATCGCAAACTTTGCCATTATCGCTTTACCTTTAATTGCATTGCTGAGGAAATATAATCCTTTTATCTGGACAAAGGAATGTCAAGGATCTTTTGAGCTCCTTAAACAGAGATTAGTGGATCCAATTTTGGTACCTCCGAATTGGACTAAAGAATTCCATATTGAGGCAGATGCTTTGATGATGGCATTTGGTTTGGTATTATGCCAAACAGATAATAATAAAGTGGATCAGGAACTTACACGAGCACGAACGAAACTATATGACAACAAAAAGGAATGTCTCTTGATGGAATTCTTTATCGAGAAGTTTCATCATTATCTTTTAGGAAACAAATTCATATTCTATGTCAATCATGAGATTTTGAAATGCCTCTTGAATAAGCCAAACTTATCAGGAGTGTTATTAGATGAATGCTTTTATTTCAAGGATTTGATTTTTAAAGTCGTGTGACTAAAGCAAGAAAGTTGCATGTATTAGCCAATAATGTATCTAGGTTATTGACAAAATGATCAAAAGATTGGTGTAGATGATGATTTGCTAGATGCTCAATTATTTTTAATAGAAACACAAGTGCCATGGTATGTTGAAAATGCTAATTTTTTGAGCATGGCTCAATATCCACCTACTACGAAAAATAAGAGGGAGAAGATTTTTTTTTTTTGCAATCATGATTTTATAGTTTGTTTGGTGGATATCTTTATAAGTACTTCTCTCAACAAGAAGGAATTTATCGTCATTGTGTGCGTGAAGGTAAAATTCTTACTATTTTGAAAGCATTACATGATGAACCGTGTGGTGGACAGTTTACCGGAGAGCTAATTATTCGTAAGGTTCTCGTGCTGGTTATTGTGACTAACATTTATTCAAAGATTATCATTTTTATTGTGATAGATGTCAACGATTTGGCAAACCATCTAAAAGTTGTGCAACACCTTAACACCTATCTTAGCATTGAAACCATTTGAGAAGTGGGGAATAGATTTTATAGGACCGATAGATCCCCCATCACATTCTAGATCTAATCGATACATTTTGGTATGTATAGATTATGTGACTAAGTGAGTAGAGGCAAAACCCCTGAAGACAGACAGAGCTGTGGACATTGCTAAGTTTCTATACAAGAATATTATTATGTGTTTTGGATGTCCTTTGGAACTAATGAGTGATAGGGGTTCCCATTTCATAAATGATACCATCAATGAGTTGACTGAGATTTATAAAATTAAACATCAGTGCAGTGGTGAGTTCGTGTAGCAAGAAGCAACCTAGTGTTGCTTTATCTAGTACAGAGGTTGAATACAGGGGTGCAGCCATTGCTACATGTGGAGTATGGTTAAAGAGCCTCTTGGCTGATTTGGGTGAGACTATTGATGGCAAGGTTGTCATTCATTGTGACAACATGAGCAGCATACAGTTGGCCAAGTATCCAGTTTTTCATGCGTGGACCAAACACACACAGGTCCACTATCATTATGTTAGAGAGAAAGTGTTGGATGGTACAGTGGATTTGCAGTATGTGAAGACTGAAGAGCTAGTGGCCGACATCTTTACAAAGTCACTTAGCACGGAGAAGTTTGAGTACTTCCGTACTATGTGGAGGTTACAATAGAATTCTATGTGGAATATTAACCAAGATAGTAGCAAAAAACTAAAGAGATTAGGATGAGCGGTTATACAAAGTGTTATGGGCTTATCGTACAACTTATAAAGTCACTATGTAAAATACTCCATTCAATTTATTGTATGGAAGAGATGCAATATTTCCCAATTCCTACTTTGAGGATAGCGTTAGCTATGTGGTTAGGTGACAGTGCTGCATTGAATGAATGGTGTTGAGGTTAGTGATCTTGTATGAGGAGATATTTATAGCTCTTCAAAAGTTTGGAGGTTATGCAGAAAAACAGAAAGGCTTGGCATGACTAGAATATCAAAGTGAGGAATTTCAAAGAGGGCGACTTAGTGCTAGTATATGATAGCAAGTATTATAAATTTCTAGGTAAGTCAAAAATTACATGACCTCACAAGGTATTAGAAGTTTTTGATAATGTCTCTTTGAGTATATAAGATTTACAATAGGAGAATGAACCATTTATGGTAAATGGGTTGCAAGTGAAACATTATGTTACTTGACTGCTATGAACTAGAAGTAGTTAGGGAACTTGAGGTATAGGAGTTGTTTTTTGTAACTTATGGTGTTGTTGTCATGCATAATTGGAGATGAACAAATATTTTAGATGGACTTTATGTGGATTTATATGAGTACACACAGATGTGCACCATCAAGGTCCCTATAGCATTCCTTTACGAAGAGATATTGTGTAGTGAGACTAAGGTCATAACCATAGACATAGCTTAATTAGTGTTTAGGTGTAGAGTGGATTAGTGCTAGTTTTCTGAGTAAGGTAGACTTTAGCAATCATATTTGTAGTATTTCTATACAGAGATAAATACCAATCACGATCTGTCTAATGAGTGAGTAGGATTTTAAGAGAGTGAGTGAGTAGGATTTCAAGACAGTGGTTATATAATCAAACTAGTATTAGTATTAGTATATGTGTGATTCTTTTCAAAAGAACGAGTTATTGGTGGTGGTATTCTTTATATGCAGATATATGAAGAGTGAGAGGAGTAGAACCAAAATAAAGATATGATACAGTGGACACTTCGCAACTAAGTGTGGGGGGAATGGGGAATGATAACTCTGAGTTTCTTGCTTTACATGTCTGCTCTACCTTAATTAACAATGCAATCCTCTATTACCTATATCTAATCTTGCTTAATTATAGATTAGTGAGGGATTAGGGAGAGAGTTTATATTCTTGGTTGGAGGTTGTTGTGCAAGGGACGTTTTTGACATTGCAAGGACATTGGCAACACCATTCCTCTTAATTGTGCACCAAATCAAGTGTTTTTTAGAGGTATTTTTCTTAAGTATGCTTTAAAATGGTCATAATTAGTGATTATTAGGATTTTCAACATGCAATTAAGGGAATTTTATTTATAAAAGTTGTGTTACACATAATGTGTTAATTTCATAAGTCATATCACTAATCAAGCATGTTTAATGTCTTATTTAAAAATTAAATAGAGATTATTTATTATCTTATTTAATCCACTTAATTAAAAATTACAGAATAAAGATTATTAGGATTTTCAACGCACAATTAAGAGAATGCTGGATATCAAAGTTGTGTTACATCAAAATGTGTTAATTTTATAAGTCATATCACTAATCAAATATGTTTAATTTCTTAATTAATCAACTTAATTAAAAATTACAGAATGGAAGTTAATGAAGGAACCCTAATTTTAAATGATCATTTTTTAAATGTGGTTCAAAGCAGAGAAACAAAATATTGAATAATTACTATGTTGAATTTTTTAGAATTATTGGATTTTATTTTTTATTTATGGATTAATTTCTAAAATCAAAATAGAAATAGTAATTAACTATTATGGAGGAGTTAATTTAAGAATTTAGAGGAGTATTTGGGCATGTTTTACTCACATAAATTTTTTAACATGTTTTGATTTGTTTTATTATGAGTAATTATGGAATTATTGGGTATTTTTATGAGCTGAGAATTGAACAAATATTTTTTAATAAATAGCTAATTATTTTAATTTATCTACAAAAATTAAGGATAATTTTTAGAGATGTTATGGAGTTGCAAAAGGAAGTGATAAATCACGAGAATGCCTTTCTAATAGAAAATAATTAAGTTTCTTTATGTCTAGCTTAAGTTTTAGAAAACTAATATTCCTAAATATATAATGAATCTAGAGAAAGTTTTTTTAAAAACTTAGGTTTGTTTTTTATCTTTTATCTTTTTATTAAAGGGTTTGAACAGATAATGAATATTCTTTGTAGTTGTAATTTAAAATGGGTATAATTGTTTGTTTAGTGGAGGGTTAATAAGTAGATTTAGGTAATTAATTTGAATATGATTTTTGAAAGTAATATGCTATTTTTAATGATTTATTATGGCATGTAAAGTTTGACATTTTTTACATTTCATTTGTGGGTACATACTTTGTAAAATAGAGCCAGTTTGTTGCATAATAAGAAACATTCATGCATGTGAAATGGTTTTATGCCTATTAAGTGGAGGCACTGTCCAACTTGCTAAACATTATCCTAGAAAGAATTAAAAACGTAAGTGTTTATGCAATATGTATTAAGAGACTAAGGTTATGTAGAAGGGGAAGAGAAGGGTGTGAGTGTGAGTGGACTTAAGGACCTATTTAAAGGTGGAGCCATGAGGCATTTTGTATTGAGCAAGGCCTAGTTGTATGCATAAACAACTTAATAAGCAAGAGTTTGTTCTTGTATTTTGTGAGTCTCTCCTCTCCACACACTTGATCTAGCATGAGCACCACGTTTTCTCAACATGGTATCAGAGCTTGGTTGATTAGAACCACTTGTGGTGTAGAATAGGTCAAAAATCTTCACTTTTCCTTATCTTTTCTTGTGTGGAGCTCAACCCTCTCATGGTGAAGGACTTCCAGCAGCATGTAGAGGCAAGATCTCTCAGAGATTTCAACTAATGAAGTGTAGTAGACTCCCGGGCGCATCATTTCGTATAGTCAATTTTTGTATTCATCGCTCATCCGCTGCGGCATTTCTCCTGCAGCAACCCGACGTCAGTTCTTTGTGCAACGCTGGCCGTATAGCCATACGGTGGCTGTAGGCCATCATTAAGCATGGTGTTTGAGGGCTTTAGTAGCCCATTGTGTAAGGACTCTACAGCTTCAATCTGAGCCCATTCCATCCACAGATGCGCCGGCTAGAAGCAAAAGACCAGGTGCCTCTTTCACTTCCTTCTTCAAGCTTTCCATTAAAGCTTCAAAGTGATTTTTTTCTTGCTCATATCATCACCTCCCTTGCTCTAATCACTAAAGTGGTGTAGTGAATGTTTGTTGCTAGGTTTTCTCTTGATTTTGAAGAGTTTCCATTCACATGAGGTATCCATAAGCCTCATGCTCAACAAGCTTCATCATCAACATCAACATTCAAGCTTTCAAAGCTTTCAAAATGTGCTTTTAAGCAATAATTATATTGTTTAATACTAATTAATCTGTTAATCTAGCAAAGGAAAAGTGTTCTTAAATACTAATAGTGTTATTAAACACTAATGGTGAGTTAATCACTAAAATAAGTGTTATTTGATACTAAAAATGTGCTTTTTAGTACTAATTATGTTTTATACACACTAATGGTGATCTTAATCACCAACCAAAGTGTTCATTAATACTAATGAAGCCAATCCTCATTAAAATTAGTAATTAAGCACAAACCCTAAGTGCTAAACCATAAAATTTACTATTTTAATCTCCTATTTATGCAACATTCTCAACTTCATTAGGGTTGTTGCACTCTCTTAAGCCTCTCTCTTTCTAATTAAACCTAAATATCATAAATTTCTGGTTTTTTCCTCTTCATAATCAGCCCATTACTCTCTTATAATCTCTTTCAATATCCAATGTCAAAGGACACTCAAATCAAGAAGTTCTCGGGAGAGGGCTTCCACACTTGGCAAGTCCTTGTCAAGTATAAGATGATGTCCAAAGGCTTTTGGCCATTCATCTCTGGCACCAAGGTTATTGATCGGGCAAAGGCTAAAGACGTTGAAGATGATGAGAGGGCACAAGTCATCATCATGCTTCATCTTGATGAGGCACTCATCCACCATGTGGACTAGCTTCCGACTGCAAAGGAGAAAAGGGATGAGCTTGATAAGCTCTATGGAGCTCGTGGTAAGAATTCCAAGATCTCACTCAAAATCAAATTTTTTAGCTTGGAACTCAAAGAGGGAGAAGGCATTGGAGCCTTTATCTCTCACTTGAAGGGCCTTATGGCTCAACTTGCATCAGTGAATGCAAGAATGGATGAAGATGATGCAGTGGCTGTTTTGCTCAAAGCAGTCAAGAAAGTGTACCCCACTTTGGTCACCACCCTGAAGAACATACCTAATCCCACCCTTAAAGGAGTCATCAAATCATGTCTTGATGAAGAAAAGAGGCGAAAGGGAGCAGCTGAATCTTCAAATGCAACCACTTCATCGACTATCGAACAAGCTTTGTCACATCAAGTGGTCAAAGTAAGATGTGCCCATTGTAAAAAGGTAGGTCATTTGGCAAATAATTGTTGGGTCAAATATCCCAACAAAATGAAATGTAACAAGTGTAAACAAACGGGACATATCACTTCAAAATGTCCTAACAAAGAGTCAGAGGGGCTAACTTTGTATCAACCTCTAACTCCTCTAAGCATTTGTTTTAAAGCTCAATGTAATCACACCTATATTCCAAACCTTGTATGCCTAATGTTATAAAGGCATCCTATGTCCAATACCACCTATTCCATCCTTTTATAGTTGGTATTGAGGGGGACTAAGGTTATGTAGAAGGGGAAGAGAAGGGTGTGAGTGTGAATGGACTTAAGGTCCACTTGCTCA
The DNA here is from genome assembly GCF_041138505.1 of Cibotium barometz. Lineage (NCBI taxonomy): Eukaryota > Viridiplantae > Streptophyta > Polypodiopsida > Cyatheales > Cibotiaceae > Cibotium > Cibotium barometz. Next base: position 17,247,895 of record NC_141109.1, read on the forward strand.
CCTATTTAAAGGTGGAGCCATGAGGCATTTTGTATTGAGCAAGGCCTAGTTGTATGCATAAACAACTTAATAAGCAAGAGTTTGTTCTTGTATTTTGTGAGTCTCTCCTCTCCACACACTTGATCTAGCATGAGCACCACGTTTTCTCAACAATATGTTTGGAGGTGATATTTGGACTACATTAGAATGCAAGCAAGTGAACTTAAATGTGAGCAAATAGCATATAAAATACCTTTTTAGTAGCATAATAACCTAATACTTGGCTAGCTCTAGTAACCCATGTTTACAGAGAGTAGTCTAGTGGATCATTGGAATGGTTTATAGGAGCTTCATGGATGGTGGTTTTCATTGCTTATTTGTGTTCATTTGGGGAGGTTCTTCTGCCTTCTTCTTTCAAAGGCAAGGTGGTAAATCTTTATAAAGTGTTGGTGTTGAAGAGGAAGTTAAAGTTGGAGATAGTGTGAAGAGTGAAGAGTGAGAAGAGTTGGTGTTTGTGAGAGAAATAAAGAAAAGTGAAGTAAAGTGTGGAACGTTCGAGATCCAAAGTTCTTCATCGGCATGAGGTGCTGATTCCAAGGCAAAGTGTTTTATTTAATGCTCACGGGCACGTCCAAAAGCTAAGTGTAGGAGGAAAACCCTATTTTGTGTATTTTTGGCATAATTTTATGGTTTACATTGATAATTATCAAGATTTTTGGCCATTAAAATTGTTTATTTGATGTGCTTTATTGTAAAAATCCATTATAGATTGGCATGGCAATTTATTTAGCGGGTTCGTATAAATTTTAAAAGTCATGATCAATAAAATATGTGTGAGCTTTATAAATTTTGAGGGTTGAAGGATACTTTTAAATTTTATATGTTGTAAGTTAAAAGGTTTTTATGACCTTAGTTTAAAATATGTACTCAACTTTTTTGAATATCAATAAAAAATCAAGAAAGGTGGTATGGACGATTGAGGAAGTTGGCTAGAGGAGACATGAGTCTTTTTAGTGCTTCTTTTTTCCTTTCTTTCTCTCTCTCAACACTCAATCTTGTTCTTGTAGCTTGAGTATGCTCTCATGTGTGTGGGTGCTATTTTCTTGGCAAGAGAGAATTTGTAGGTTTTTTAAGCTATGTGCCCCAATGCATATATTATGTATGTCTTGAGCCTAGTTTTGTGAGTGCTTGAAGGGACTACAAGACTGGCTTTCTAAAGAAGCCCAGAAGCCACGACCACACCACTAGGAGACCCGCTTTCTGGCAAGTAAGAATCGATTCTTTTTTATTTAGCCTCATTTTTATTCCCACTATAATCAAGTAGATTTGGTTGCACATGCACATGAGAAATGGGACCTAGGCACTTGGGCTTAGGAACATTTACATGTGTACTTTTGGGGGGGCCTAGGCTATATTAGGCATAGGGCTCATGGACATTGTACCGTTTTTTATCATTATACTTTTATGAGTACTCTTACTCTTTGGAGCTCTAAGCTTCCATGGTGAACTTCTCCCTCTTGAGAAGCTATGTGTGTACTCCATTATGAGTGCAATAATGATGATAAGTGGGTCATCTGTGTACTCTATGCTAATGAGTGCAATCTCTTAGGTTTTCTTCATTGCATTAGTATCAGAGCTCTTGGCTTAGATCCTTGCTTAAGAAAGTGATTAATGATAATCATTTTTAGATTACTATTAATCCAATATTTTAGAATGCATTATCTTGATCATGATTAGTGTCATTGTTAGAATTGATTTTTTACACAATTTTCAAATTTGCTAATTTCTTGTTTTAACAAGATTAGCAATAAAATTTATGTTAATCATTTTTTAATTTGTATTAATCACCGTTTTTAGAACTTAAATCCACTTTCTTGTTTGATTTCTTGAACTCCTTGATCTTCGTGATCTTGATTTTCTTGAAAATTTTCTTGATTATCAAAATTAGATTTGACATCCATTGGAAGTGCCATCAATGTGACTTTTAATAAAGTGATCCTTTTTAAAAGAGAATCTTTTGGTTAGGAAGCAACACACCTTTCACACTTTTTGAAGTGCTCTACACATGGTTACTTGGGGATTAGAGATAAGGATGATAAGTTGCATCATTCATGACTTGTGCTTCAAATAAATTCCAAAAGTGACTCAGAAGAAATAGGTGGTGGTTTTACACTAAGACATGGGTCTCAAAAAGAGAAAACAAAGTACAATTAGTACATTGTTTGGATGGAATGTTGTTCAAAAGGATTTCTAGAGCTATTATTTGTTGAAAATCTTGCCACAACAAGGTGTCCTCCTGGGTCAATAATTCATTTAAAAAAACAGTGAGTTAATAGCACTCTTAGAGATTATGAAGCTTGATGCCCATCGTGTTTTGCAAAACCACAAATATCAAGTGGTTATCACACACTAGATCACGTTATCAAAAGGCTTGTGAGCTTGATGCCTTGATATTTGCATGGAAAAAGAAAAAATCACAGAGTGGTATGGTAAAACAAGAATTTTTAGTGTGTAATTTTGGTTTGCATATGCTTGAAAATGTCCTGACAGAGTTGAACTTTGTTAGCTTTCTTGAAGATGCATGAAGATAATATAGATTTGACATCCATTGGAAGTGCCATCGATGTGACCATTAATAAAGTGATCCTTTTTAAAAGAGAATCTTTTGGTAAAGATGCAACACACCTTTCACACTTTTTGAAGTGCTCTACACATGGTCACTTGGGGATTAGAGATAAGGATGATAAGTTACATCATCATGACTTGTGCTTAAAATGAATTCCAAAAGTGAGTGAGAAGAAATAGGTGGTGGTTTTACACTAAGACATGGGTCTCAAAAAGAGGAAACAAAGTACAATTAGTACATTGTTTGGATGGAATGTTGTTCAAAAGGATTCCTGGAGATCAATAATTCATTTAAAAAAATAGTGGGTTAAAGGCACTATTAGAGATTATGAAGCTTGATGCCCATCGTGTTTTGCAAAACCACAAATATCAGGTGGTTTTATCACACACAAGGTCAAGTTATCAAAGGGCTTGTTAGCTTGATGCCTTGGTATTCCCTATGCATGGAAATAGAAAAAGTCACGAAGTGGTATGGTAAAACAAATAATTTTTAGTGTGTAATTTTGTTTACATATGCTTGCAAATGTCTTGATAGAGTTGAACTTTCTTGGCTTGAAGATGCATGAAGATAATATAGATTTGACATCCATTGGAAGCGATGTGACCATTAATAAAGCGATCCTTTTAAAAAAATCTTTTGGTTAGGATGCAACTCACCTTTCACACTTTTTGAAGTGCTCTACACATGGTTACTTGGGGATTATAGATAAGGATGATAAGTTACATCATCATGACTTGTGCTTAAAATGAATTCCAAAAGTGAGTGAGAAGAAATAGGTGGTGGTTTTTTACGAAGACCTAAGTCTCAAAAAGAAGAAACAAAGTACAATTAGTACATTGTTTGCATGGAATGTTGTTCAAAAGGATTCCTAGAGCTATTATTTGTTGAAAAACTTGCCACAACAAGGTGTCATCTTGGGTCAATATTTCATTTAAAAAAATAGTGAGCTAATGGCACTCTTAGAGATTATGAAGCATGATTCTCGTCGTGTTTTGCAAAACCACAAATATCAGGCGGTTATTACACACCAGGTTAAGTTATCAAAAGGCTTGTGAACAAAGTCACGGAGTGGTATGGTAAAACAAGATTTTTTAGTGTGAAAATTTTTTGCATATGCTTGCAAATGTCTTGACAGAGTTGAACTTTCTTAGCTTGAAGATGCATGAAGATAATATAGATTTGACATCCATTGGAAGTGCCATGGATGTGACCATTAATAAAGTGATCCTTTTTAAAAGAGAATATTTTGGTTAGGATGCAACACACCTTTCACACTTTTTGAAGTGCTCTACACATGGTTACTTGGGGATTAGAAATGAGGATGATAAGTTGCATATCATCCATGACTTTTTCTTCAAATGAATTCCAAAAGTGAGTGAAAAGAAAAAGGTGGTGATTTTACACTAAGACATGGGTCTCAAAAAGAGGAAACAAAATACAATTAGTACATTGTTTGGATGGAATGTTGTTCAAAACGATTCCTAGAGCTATTATTTGCTCAAGAGCTTGCCACAACAAGGTGCCCTCTTGGGTCAATAATTCATTAAAAAAACAGTGAGTTAAAGGCACTCTTAGAGATTATGAAGCTTGATGCCCATCATCGTGTTTTGCAAAACCAGAAATATCAGGTGGTTTTATCACACACTAGGTCAAGTTATCAAAAGGCTTGTGAGCTTGATGCCTTGCTATTCCATATGCATGGAAAAAGAAAAAGTTACAGAGTGGTATAGTAAAACAATAATTTTTAGTGTGTAATTTTGTTTGCATATGCTTGCAAATGTCTTGAGAGAGTTGAACTTTCTTAGCTTGAAGATGCCTAAAGATAATATAGATTTGACATCCATTGGCCATGGATGTGACCATTAGTAAAGTGATCCTTTTTAAAAAGAAAATCTTTTGGTTAGGATGCAACTCACCTTTCACACTTTTTGAAGTGCTCTACACATGGTTACTTGGGGATTAAGATAAGGATGATAAGTTGCATCATCATGACTTGTGCTTCAAATGAATTCCAAAAGTGAGAGAGGAAATAGGTGGTGGTTTTACACTAAGACATGAGTCTCAAAAAGAAGAAACAAAGTACAATTAGTACATTGTTTGCATGGAATGTTGTTCAAAAGGATTCCTAGAGGTTAACAACCCCAATTTTGCTCTTGATCACTTTCTACTCTTCAATCAAGGCACTCTCATGGCCTTCAAGAGTGGGCCCCTTCATGTATTTTAAAGTATTAGTAATAATGATAGCTATTATTTGCTGAAAAACTTGCCACAACAAGGTGTCATCTGGGTCAATACTTCATTTAAAAAAACAGTGAGCTAACGGCACTCTTGGAGATTATGAAGCTTGATGCCCATCGTGTTTTGCAAAACCACAAATATCAGGTTGTCATCACACACTAGATCAAGTTATCAAAAGGCTTGTGAGCTTGATGCCTTGATATTTTCATGGAAAGAGAAAAAGTCACGGAGTGGTATGGTAAAATAAGAATTTTTAGTGTGAAGTCAATATTAGGTAGTTTGGGAAAAATCTCACATTTTGGGAATCAATTACTCCATATAGTTTTGGACATATCTTAAACATACTAACTCCAAATTTGTCGGAGATCATAGATTTAGATTCTACTCTTCAAGATCTTTCCGATGATATGTCACATGAGGGGGTTTTGACAAACTTTTGGACAAGTTTACCATGCTCCCATTTTTCAAATGGGAATGGGATTTTTCCCAAATTATCTAATATGGTGTTTGTGAAATTTTGGTTTGCATATGCTTGAAAATGTCTTGACAGAGTTGAACTTTGTTAGCTTGAAGATGCATGAAGATAATATAGATGTGATCCATTGGAAGTGCCATTGATGTGACCATTAATAAAGTGATCCTTTTTAAAAGAGAATCTTTTGGTTAGGATGCAACACACCTTTCACACTTTTGGAAGTGCACTACACATGGTCACTTGTTGGGGATTAGAGATAAGGATGATAAGTTGCATCATCATGACTTGTGCTTCAAATGAATTCCAAAAGTGAGTGAGAAGAAAGGTCAAGTTATCGAAAGGCTTGTGAGCTTGATGCCTTGCTATTCACTATGCATGGAAAAAGAAAAAGTCACGGAGTGGTATGGTAAAATAAGAATTTTTAGGGTGTAATTTTGTTTGCATATGCTTGCAAATGTCTTGACAGAGTTGAACTTTCTTAGCTTGAAGATGCATGAAGATAATATAGATTTGACATCCATTGAAAGTGCCATCGATGTGACCATTAATAAAGTGATCCTTTTTAAAAGAGAATCTTTTAGTTAGGATGCAACACACCTTTCACACTTTTTGAAGTGCTCTACACATGGTTACTTGGGGATTAGAGATAAGGATGATAAGTTGCATCATCATGACTTGTTCTTCAAATGAATTCCACAAGTGAGTGAGAAGAAATAGGTGATGGTTTTACACTAAGACATGGGTCTCAAAAACAGGAAACAAAGTATAATAAGTACATTGTTTGGATGGAATGTTGTTCAAAAGGATTCCTAGAGCTATTGTTTGTTGAAAAGCTTGCCACAACAAGGTGTCCTCTTGGGTCAATAAAAAAAACAGTGAGTTAACGGCACTCTTAGAGATTTTGAAGCTTGATGCCCATCGTGTTTTGCAAAACCTCAAATATAAGGTGGTTATCACACACTAGGTTTGGTTATCAAAAGGCTTGTGAGCTTGATGCCTTGCGATTCCCTATGCATGGAAAAAGAAAAAGTCACGGAGTGATATGGTAAAACAAGATTTTTTAGTGTGTAGATTTGTTTGCATATGCTTGCAAATGTCTTCACAGTGTTGAACTTTCTCGAGATGCATGAAGATAATATAGATCTGACATCCATTGGAAGTGCCATCGATGTAACAATTAATAAAGTAATCCTTTTTATTAAAAGAGAATCTTTTGGTTAGGATGCAACACACTTTTCACACTTTTTGAAGTGCTCTACACATGGTTACTTGGGGATTAGAGACAAGGATGATAAGTTGCATCATCATGACTTGTGCTTAAAATGAAATCCAAAAGTGAGTGAGAAGAAATAGGTGGTGGTTTTACACTAAGACATGGGTCTAAAAAAGAGGAAACAGAGTACAATTCATAAATTGTTTGGATGGTGTTGTTCAAAAGGATTCCTAGAGCTATTATTTGTTGAAAAGCATGCCCCACAACAAGGTGTCCTCTTGGGTCAATAATTCATTTAAAGAAACAGTGAGTTAACGGCACTCTTAGAGATTATGAAGCTTGATGCCCATTGTATTTTGCAAAACCACAAATATCAGGTGGTTATCACACACTAGGTCAAGTTATCAAAAGGCTTGTGAGCTTGATGCCTTGCTATTTGCATGGAAAAAGAAAAAGTCACGGAGGGCGGTTGCAAGATCAGGGTGCCCAGTTTTGTCCACTCAGGCACCCTGTAAACAGTAAAAAAACAGGCATTTGTTTACCTTTAGTGGCTAATCTCTCCTAGTAAATGAAGGAATTTTGTTTCAAGTTCTTTTGTTGGAACATCATATTCAAAGTTGGAAATATAGATGCATAATTTGATTAAGCATAAGATAGTCAAAAGTCCTCATTTTCTTAGGTACAAAGTCAATGTATACACCCTGTCCCAAATTTGAACTGATTCCATAAAATGCTAATATCTTTTACATATAAACTCATATGAGATTCCCACTTTGTACCTTAGATCTTCACATAATATGGAGCTTAACTTAATTTTTCAAGAAAATTTTAAGATATTTGTCTATTTTCTTTAAATATTTCAAGGTCTTTAAAGTGTTATAATATACGCCACTTTTTGTACCCACAATAGCTACCACTTAAAATCTTCAATCTTGTAGATCAAAAGAGTGGGTAGATACTGAGACATTAGTAGAATGTGGTGGTTAGTAAAAATTGCAAATCCAATGGTTGGATTTTTAATGATCTCTTTTTCAAAATTCTTCCAGACTATCAGAAGGCCTGCAAATATTAATAATCTAATTAGTCAAATTACATTTTTGATGTGAATCATCTAAAACCTATAGGGACTAGTGTACTTGTAATGGTGCATCTATGGAAAAATAAGTTGGATCACTCTAAGTATGGAAACATCATTTGTTTATCATTTCATCATATTTTTTATTAATTTTGATTAATTAGATTAATTTATATTAATTTAAGCTATATTGGGTTAATTTAAGGGCAAGCATAATTTCTATTATTTGCTTGATCTCATTTTAAGTACCTTGCCCCCTAAAATTTGCTCTCCAAGCATTGTCCCAGTCCAGCAAAAACTGGATAAAACTGGACACCCTGATCTTGCAACAACCCCGGAGTGGTATGGAAAACAAGAATTTTTAGTGTGTAATTTTGTTTGCATATGCTTGCAAATGTCTGGACAGAGTTGAACTTTCTTAGCTTGAAGATTTATGAAGAAACATAGATTTGAAATCCATTGGAAGTGCCATCGATGTGACCATTAATAAAGTGATCCTTTTTATTGAAAGAGAATCTTTTGGTTAGAATGCAACACACCTTTCACACTTTTTGAAGTGCTCTACACATGGTTACTTGGGGAATAGAGATAAGGATGATAAGTTGCATCTTCATGACTTGTGCTTCAAACGAACTGCAAAAGTGAGTGAGAAGAAATAGGTGGTAGTTTTACACTAAGACATGGGTCTCAAAAAGAGGAAACAAAGTACAGTTAGTACATTGTTTGAATGGAATGTTGTTCAAAAGGATTCCTAGAGCTATTATTTGTTGAAAAGCTTGCCACAACAAGGTGTCCTCTTAGGTCAATAATTCATTTAAAAAAGCAATGAGTTAATGGCACTGTTAGAGATTATGAAGCTTGATGCCCATCGTATTTTGCAAAACCAGAAATATCAGGTGGTTATGACACACTAGGTCAAGTTATCACAAAAGGCTTGTGAGCTTGATGCCTTGCTATTTTCTATGCATGGAAAAAGAAAAATTCATGGAGTCGTATGGTAAAACAAGATTTTTTAGTGTGTAATTTTGTTTGCATATGCTTGCAAATGTCTTGACAGAGTTGAACTTTATTATCTTGAAGATGCATGAAGATAATATAGATTTGACATCCATTGGAAGTGCCATCAATGTGACCATTAATAAAGTGATTCTTTTTAAAAGAGAATCTTTTGGTTAGGATGCAACACACCTTTCACACTTTTTGAAGTGCTCTACACATGGTTACTTGGGTATTAAAGATAAGGATGATAAGTTGCATCATCTCATGACTTATGCTTCAAATGAATTCCAAAAGTGAGTGAGAAGAAATAGGTGGCGGTTTTACACTAAGACATGGGTCTGAAAAAGAGAAAACAAAGTACAATTAGTACATTGTTTGGATGGAATGTTGTTCAAAAGGATTCCTATGGCTATTGTTTGTTGAAAAGCATTCCACACAAAGGTGTCCTCTTCTTGGGTCAATAATTCATTTAAAAAAATAGTGAGTTAATGGCACTCTTAGAGATTATGAAACTTGATGCCCATCGTGTTTTGCAAAACCACAACTATCAGGTGGTTATCACACACTAGGTCAAGTTATCAAAAGGTTTGTGAGCATGATGCCTTGCTATTCTCTATGCATGTAAAAGAAAAAGTCACGGAGTGGTATGGTAAAACAAGAATTTCTAGTGTGTAATTTTGTTTGCATATGCTTGCAAATGTCTGACAGAGTTGAACTTTCTTAGCTTGAAGATGCATGAAGATAATATAGATTTGACATCCATTGGAAGTGTCATTGATGTGACCATTATTAAAGTGATCCTTTTTAAAAGAGAATCTTTTGGTTAGGATGCAACACACCTTTTACACTTTTTGATGTGCTCTACACATGGTTACTTGGAGATTAGAGATAAGGATGATAAGTTACATTATCATGACTTGTGCTTCAAATGAACTCCAAAAGTGAGTGAGAAGAAATAGGTGGTGGATTTACACTAAGACATGGGTCTCAAAAAAGGAAACAAAGTACAATTAGTACATTGTTTAGATGGAATATTGTTCAAAAGGATTCCTAGAGCTATTATTTGTTGAAAAGCTTGCCACAACAAGGTGTCCTCTTGGGTCAATAATTCATTTAAAAAAACAGTGAGTTAACAGCACTCTCAGAGATTATGAAGCTTGATGCCCATCGTGTTTTGGAAAACCATAAATATCAGGTGGTTATCACACACTAGGTCAATTATCAAAAGGCTTGTGAGCTTGATGCCTTGCTATTCCCCATGCATGGAAAGAGAAAAAGTCACGGAGTGGTATGGTAAAACAAGAATTTTTGGTGTGTAATTTTGTTTGCATATGCTTGTTGCAAATGTCTTGACAGAGTTGAACTTTGTTAGCTTGAAGATGTATGAAGATAATATAGATTTGACATCCATTGGAAGTGCCATCGATGTGACCATTAATAAAGTGATCCTTTTTAAAAGAGAATCTTTTGGTTAGGATGCAACACACGTTTCACACTTCTAGAAGTGCTCTACACATGGTTACTTGGGGATTAGTGATAAGGATGATAAGTTGCATCATCTCATGACTTGTGCTTCAACAAATGAATTCCAAAAGTGAGTAAGAAGAAATAGGTGGTGGTTTTACAATAAGACATGGGTCTAAAAAAGAGGAAACAAAGTACAATTAGTACATTGTTTGGATGGAATGTTGTTCACAAGGATTCCTAGAGCTATTATTTGTTGAAAAGCATGCCCCACAACAAGGTGTCCTCATGGGTCAATAATTCATTTAAACAAACAGTGAGTTAACACCACTCTTAGAGATTATGAAGCTTGATGCCCATTGTGTTTTGCAAAACTACAAATATCAGGTGGCTATCAGACACTAGGTCAAGTTATCAAAAGGCTTGTGAGCTTGATGCCTTGCTATTTGCATGGAAAAAGAAAAATTCGCAGATTGGTATGATAAAATAAGAATTTTTAGTGTGTAATTTTATTTGCATATGCTTGCAAATGTCTTGACAGAGTAGTTGAACTTTCTTAACTTGAAGATTCATGAAGATAATATGGATTTGACATCCATTAAAATTTCCATCGATGTGACCATTAATAAAGTGATCCTTTTTATTGAAAGAGAATCCACCTTTCACACTTTTTGAAGTGCTCTACACATGGTTACTTGGGGAATAGAGATAAGGATGATAAGTTGCATCATCAGGACTTGTGCTTCAAATGAATTCCAAAAGTGAGTGAGAAGAAATAGGTGGTGGTTTTACACTAAGACATGGGTCTCAAAAAGAGGAAACAAAGTACAATTAGTACATTGTTTGGATGGAATGATGTTCCTAGAGCTATTATTTGTTGAAAAGCTTGCCACATTAAGGTGTCCTCTTGGGTTAATAATTCATTTAAAAAAACAGTAAGTTAATGGCACTCTTAAAGATTATGAAGCTTGATGCCCATCAGGTTTTGCAAAACCACAAATATCAGGTGGTTATCACACACTAGGTCAATTTATCACAAAAGTCTTGTGAGCTTGATGCCTTGCTATTTTCTATGCATGGAAAAAGAAAAAGTCATAGAGTCGTATGGTAAAACAAGAACTTTTAGTGTGTAATTTTGTTTGCATATGCTTGCAAAAGTCTTGACAGAGTTGAACTTTCTTAGCTTGAAGATGCATGAAGATAATATAGATTTGACATCCATTGTGACCATTAATAAAGTGATCCTTTTTAAAAGACAATCTTTTGGTTAGGATGCAACACACCTTTCACACTTTTTGAAGTGCTCTACACATGGTTACTTGGGGATTAGAGATAAGGATGATAAGTTACATCATCATGACTTGTGCTTCAAATGAATTCCAAAAGTGAGTGAGAAGAAATAGGTGGGTGTTTTACACTAAGACATGGGTCTTAAAAAGAGGAAACCAAGTATAATTAGTACATTGTTTGGATGGAATGTTGTTCAAAAGGATTCCTAGAGCTATTGTTTGTTGAAAAGCTTGCCACAAGAAGGTGTCCTCTTGGGTCAATAATTCATTTATAAAAAAAAGTGAGTTAACGGCACTCTTAGAGATTATGAAGCTTGATGCCCATCGTGTTTTGCAAAACCACAAATATCACGTGGTTATCACATAATAGGTCAAGTTATCAAAAGGTTTGTGAGCTTGATGCCTTGCTATTCTCTATGCATGAAAAAAGAAAAACTCACGGAGTGGTATGGTAAAACAAGAATTTCTAGTGTGTAATTTTGTTTGCATATGCTTGCAAATGTCTTGGCAGAGTTGAACTTTCTCAGCTTGAAGATTCATGAAGATAATATCGATTTGACATCCATTGGAAGTGCCATCGATGTGACCATTAGTAAAGTGATCCTTTTTAAAAGAGAATCTTTTGGTTAGGATGCAACACACCTTTCACACTTTTTGAAGTGCTCTACACATGGTTACTTGGAGATTAGAGATAAGGATGATAAGTTGCATCATCACGACTTGTGCTTCAAATGAATTCCAAAAGTGAGTGAGAAGAAATAGGTGGTGGTTTTACACTAAGACATGGGTCTCAAAAAGAGAAAACAAAGTACAATTAGTACATTGTTTGGATGGAATGTTGTTCAAAAGGATTCCTAGAGCTATTATTTGTTGAAAAGCTTGCCACAACAAGGTGTCCTCTTGGGTCAATAATTCATTTAAAAAAACAATGAGTTAACGGCACTTTTAGAGATTATGAAGCCTGATGCCCATCGTGTTTTGCAAAACCGCAAATATCAGGTGGTTATCACACACTAGGTCAAGTTATCAAAAGGCTTGTGAGCTTGATGCCTTGCTTTTTCTTATGCATGGAAAGAGAGAAAGTTATTATTTGTTGAAAAGCTTGCCACAACAAGGTTTCCTCTTGGGTCAATAATTCATTTAAAAAAACAATGAGTTAACGGCAGTCTTAGAGATTATGAAGCTTGATGCCCATCATGTTTTGCAAAATCGCAAATATCAGGTGGTTATCACACACTAGGTCAAGTTATCAAAAGGCTTGTGGCGCTTGATGCCTTGCTTTTCCCTATGCATGGAAAGAGAGAAAGTTAGGGAGTGGTATCGTAAAACAAGAATTTTTTGTCTGTTATTTTGTTGGCATATGCTTGTTGCAAATGTCTTGACAGAGTTGAACTGTCTTAGGTTGAAGATGCATGAAGATAATATATATTTGACATCCATTGGAAGTGCCATCAATCTGACCATTAATAAAGTGATCCTTTTTGAAAGAGAATCTTTTGGTTAGGATGCAACACACCTTTCACACTTTTTGAAGTGCTCTACACATGGTTACTTGGGGATTAGAGATAAGGATAATAAGTTGCATTATTATGACTTGTGCTTCAAATGAATTCCAAAAGTGAGTGAGAAGAAATAGGTGGTGGTTTTACACTAAGACATGGGTCTCAAAAAGAGGAAACAAAGTACAATTAGTACATTGTTTGGATGCAATGGTGTTCAAAAGGATTCCTAGAGCTATTGTTTGTTAAAAAGCTTGCCACACCAAGGTGTCCTCTTGGGTCAATAATTCATTTAAAAAAACAACGAGTTAACGACACTCTTAGAGATTATGAAGCTTGATGCTTATTGTGTTTTGCAAAACCACAAATATCAGGTGGTTATCACACACTAGGTCAAGTTATCAAAAGGAACGTGAGCTTGATGCCTTGCTATTTGCATATGCTTGCAAATGTCTTAATAGAGTTGAACTTTCTTAGCTTGAAGATTCATGAAGATACTATAGATTTAACATCGATTGGAAGTGCCATCGATGTGACCATTAATAAAGTGATCCTTTTTATTGAAAGAGAATCTTTTGGTTAGGATCTCGGGGGGTGCACTATATGGAAGTCCCTCCTACGACGTGCGTTCAAGGGGTATTTAAAAAACCCCTTATCTGTGAATTTTGAGCTAATAAAACTACCCCTTTTTCTTTATAGACTTACGGGTTTTTTTCCAAAGTACAATTAAAATACCCCTCTTGTAATTGTATTTCTGTAAATTTACCCAATATTTTGGATTAAAAAAACCCCACCTAACGATCGCACGTGGTAGACTTACATTTTTTGAGGTGCACCCCGGATGCAACACACCTTTAACACTTTTTGAAGTGCTCTACACATGGTTACTTGGGGAATAGAGATAAGGATGATAAGTTGCATCATCATGACTTGTGCTTTAAATTATTTCTAAAATTGAGTGAGAAGAAATAGGGGGTGGTTTTACACTAACACATGGGTTTCAAAAAGAGGAAACAAAGTACAATTAGTACATTGTTTGGATGGAATGTTTTCAAAAGGACTCCTTGCGCTATTTTTTTATGAAAAGCTTGCCACAACAAGGTTTCCTCTTGGGTCAATAATTCATTTAAAAAAACAGTGAGTTAAAGGCACTCTTAAATATTATGAAGCTTAATGCCCATCGTGTTTTGCAAAACCACAAATATCACGTGGTTATCACACACTAGGTCAAGTTATCAAAAGGTTTGTGAGCTTGATGCCTTGCTATTCTCTATGCATGAAAAAAGAAAAAGTCACGGAGTGGTATGGTAAAACAAGAACTTTTAGTGTGTAATTTTGTTTGGGTATGCTTGCAAATGTCTGAGAGAGTTGAACTTTCTTAGCTTGAAGGTGCATGAAGATAATATAGATTTGACATCCATTGGAAGTGCCATCAATGTGACCATTATTAAAGTGGTCCTTTTTAAAAGAGAATCTTTTGGTTAGGATGCAACACACCTTTCACACTTTTTGAAGTGCTCTACAACACAAGGTTACTTGGAGATTACAGAGAAGGATGACAAGTTACATCATCACGACTTGTGCTTCAAATGAATTCCAAAAGTGAGTGAGAAGAAATAGGTGGTGGTTTTACACTAAGACATGGGTCTCAAAAAGAGGAAACAAATTACAATTAGTACATTGTTTGGATGGAATGTTGTTCAGAAGGATTCCTAGAGCTAATATCTGTTGAAAAGCTTGCCACAACAAGGTGTCCTCTTGGGTCAAAATTTCATTTAAAAAAATAGTGAGTTAATGACACTCTTAGCGATTATGAAGCTTGATGGCCATCGTGTTTTGTAAAACCACAAATATCAGGCAGTTATCACACACTAGGTTAAGTTATCAAATAGCTTGTGAGCTTGATGCCTTGCTATTCCCTATGCATGGAAAAAGAGAAAGTCATGGAGTGGTATGGTAAAACAAGAATTTTCAGTGTGTTATTTTGTTTGCATATGCTTGTTGCAAATGTCTGGACAGAGTTGAACTTTCTTAGCTTGAAGATGCATAAAGATAATATAGATTTGACATCCATTGGAAGTCGATGTGACCATTAATAAAGTGATCCTTTTTGAAAGAGAATCTTTTGGTTAGGATGCAACACACCTTTCACACTTTTTGAAGTGCTCTACACATGGTTACCTGGGGATTAGAGATAAGGATGATAAGTTGCATCATGATGACTTGTGCTTCAAACGAATTCCAAAAGTGAGTGAGAAGAAATAGGTGGTGGTTTTACACTAAGACATGGGTCTCAAAAAGAGGAAACAAAGTACAATTAGTACATTGTTTGGATGGAATATTGTTCAAAAGGATTCCTAGAGCTATTTTTTGTTGAAAAGCTTGCCACACCAAGGTGTCCTCTTGGGTCAATATTTCATTTAAGAAAACAGTGAGTTAACCGCACTCTTAGAGATTATGAAGCTTGATGCCCATTGTGTTTTGCAAAACCACAAATATCACGTGGTTATCAGACACTAGGTCAAGTTATCAAAAGGTTTGTGAGCTTGATGCCTTGCTATTCTCTATGCATGAAAAAAGAAAAAGTCACGGAGTGGTATGGTAAAACAAGAACTTTTAGTGTGTTTTGCGTATGCTTGCAAATGTCTGAGAGAGTTGAACTTTCTTAGCTTGAAGGTGCATGAAGATAATATAGATTTGACATCCATTGGAAGTGCCATCAATGTGACCATTATTAAAGTGGTCCTTTTTAAAAGAGAATCTTTTGGTTAGGATGCAACACACCTTTCACACTTTTTGAAGTGCTCTACACATGGTTACTTGGAGATTAGAGATAAGGATGACAAGTTAGATCATCACGACTTGTGCTTCAAATGAATTCCAAAAGTGAGTGAGAAGAAATAGGTGGTGGTTTTACACTAAGACATGGGTCTCAAAAAGAGGAAACAAAGTACAATTAGTACATTGTTTGGATGGAATGTTGTTCAAAAGGATTCCTAGAGCTATTATTTGTTGAAAAGCTTGCCACAACAAGGTGTCCTCTTGGGTCAATAATTCATTTTAAAAAACGGAGAGTTGACGGCACTCTTAGAGATTATGAAGCTTGATGCCCATCGTGGTTTGCAAAACCACAAATATTAGGTGGTTATCACACACTAGGTCAAGTTATCAAAAGGCTTGTGAGCTTGATGTCTTGCTTTTCTCCTATGCATGGAAAGAGAGAAAGTCACGGAGTGGTATGGTAAAACAAGAATTTTTCGTGTGTTATTTTGTTTGCATATGCTTGTTGCAAATGTCTTGACAGAGTTTAACTTTCTTAGCTTGAAGATGCATGAAGATAATATAGATTTGACATCCATTCAATGTGACCATTAATAAAGTGATCCTTTTTGAAAGAGAATCTTTTGGTTAGGATGCAACACACCTTTAACACTTTCTCAAGTGTTCTACACATGGTTACTTGTTGGGGATTAGAGATAAGGATGATAAGTTGCATCATCATGACTTGTGCTTCAAATTATTTCCAAAATTGAGTGAGAAGAAAAGGGGTTGGTTTTACACTAAGACATGGGTCGCAAAAAGAGGAAACAAAGTACAATTAGTACATTGTTTGGATGGAATGTTGTTCAAAAGGACTCCTTGAGCTATTATTTTATGAAAAGCTTGCCACAACAAGGTGTCCTCTTGGGTCAATAATTCATTTAAAAAAACAGTGAGTTAAAGGCACTCTTAAATATTATGAAGCTTAATGCCCATCGTGTTTTGCAAAACCACAGATATTAGGTGGTTATCACACACTAGGACAAGTTATCACAAAAGGCTTGTGAGCTTGATGCCTTGCTATGCATGGAAAAAGAAAAAGTCACGGAGTCGTATGGTAAAACAAGAATTTTTAGTGTGTAATTTTGTTTCCATATGCTTGCAAATGTCTTGACAGAGTTGAACTTTCTTAGCTTGAAGATGCATGAAGATAATATAGATTTGACATCCATTGGAAGTGCCATCAATGTGACCATTAATAAAGTGATCCTTTTTAAAAGAAAATCTTTTAGTTAGGATGCAACACACCTTTCACACTTTTTGAAGTGCTCTATACAAAGTGTTCTTAAACACTAATGGTGAACTAATCACCAAAATAAGTGTCATTTGACACTAAAAATGCGCTCTTAAGCACTAATTGTGTTTTCTACACACTAATGGTGATCTTAATCATCAATCAAAGTCTTGCTTAACACTAAGGTGGTCTTAACCATCAAAGGAGGAGGTCATTTACATTAAGGAGGTTCTTCTTCATCAACATTGGAGGCCGGGCACACACCATAAGTGTCACATTACAAGTCTTCATCGTTAACCCATTTCTTCCAAAGAGAAATGGTGCAACCATGAACCAATTGTCTTCATCTCATAAGCTAAAGAGGTTGAAGATCTCTGGTTTTTTCATGAACAAACTCAATATTTGAGTGGTTTAAACTTGAACACATGTACACTAAGTGTTCATTGTCAATGTTACTGTGTATTATCCTTGAGGCCCTTGTTTGTAAGAGGCATAGGCATGTCCTAAGCTGTATGCTCTCATTTCCCAAGCCCAAGGCATGTTATTCCGCTGCATATTCAACTCTTTAATTGTCTAAGATGAGTTTTAAGGTTGAGCATAGCATCCCTAAGTGCTCTACCTTGTTGTTTGTCATGATTTTAAGCATCTTTTGGCATTGTTTTTGTAAGAGGCATTGGCAACATTATGAGCCATGCCCTCTCCTTCTTGAGCCAAGGACGATGAACCTTATTGGTTTGAGCATTTACCTCAACCAATTACTCATTTTCATTAAGCTTGTATTTTCAAACCCTAATGGGTATCATGTAACCAACATGCACAAAAGCTTTTGTTGTAATTTTCGAGTAGACATTGCCCTTGACCAATTCATAAGGCAAGTGGTAAGACCCTCCCTTTCCCTTTCCCATTTAAATCTACCTCATTGCCCATGGAGGAGATATGGTATTCAAGGAAGCATCAAGCATTTTGAAGGAACATCTATAAGCAAACCACTTAAGCAATGGTGGCAGCCTTGTTTTGATCATTGTGTGAGAATGGTCAAGGTGGAAAGCATGTGGTGGAAGCAATGGCATGTATGTCTAAAGCATGTCATCTACTACAAGAAGTCAAGCAAACACAAAGAGTGGGGTGCACCATCATTGAGGTGTACATCTTCATGGACAACAAATAAAGACTTAGATGGCATCATTGTATTAGCCTCTACGGCTCTAGGAACATATTTGTAAATCCTAGATAACCACACCTATATTCCAGACCTTGTACGCCTAATGTTATAAAGGCATCCTATGTCCAATACCACCTATTCCATTCTTTCATAGTTGGTATTGAGGGGGGTATTAAGAGACTAAGGTTATGTAGAAGGGGAATAGAAGGGTGTGAGTGTGAACGGACTTAAGGTCCACTAGCCCACCTATTTAAAGGTGGAGCCATGAGGCATTTTGTATGGAGCAAGGCCTAGTTGTATTCATAAACAACTTAATAAGCAAGATATTGTTCTTGTACTTTGTCTCTCCTCTCCACACACTTGATCTAGCATGAGCAACACATTTTCTCAACAAACCACAAATATCAGGTGGTTATCACACACTAGGTCAAGTTATCAAAAGGTTTTTGAGCTTGATGCCTTCTAAATGCATGGAAAAAGAAAAAGTCACGGAGTGGTATGGTAAAACAAGAATTTCTAGTGTGTAATTTTGTTTGCATATGCTTGCAAATGTCTGACAGAGTTGAACTTTCTTAGCTTGAAGATACATGAAGTTAACGTGATCCTTTTTAAAACAGAATCTTTTGGTTAGGATGCAACACACCTTTCACACTTTTTGAAGTGATCCACAACACAAGGTTACTTGGAGATTAGAGATAAGGATGATAAGTTGCATCATCACAACTTGTGCTTCAAATGAATCCCAAAAGTGAGTGAGAAGAAATAGGTGGTGGTTTTACACTAAGACATGGGTCTCAAAAAGAGGAAACAAAGTACAATTAGTACATTGTTTGGATGGAATGTTGTTCAAAGGATTCCTAGAGCTATTATTTGTTGAAAAGCTTGCCACAACAAGGTGTCCTCTTGGGTCAAAATTTCATTTAAAAAACTAGTGAGTTAACGACACTCTTAGAGATTATGAAGCTTGATGCCCATCGTGTTTTGTAAAACCACAAATATCAGGCAGTTATCACACACTAGGTTAAGTTATCAAATAGCTTGTGAGCTTGATGCCTTGCTATTCCCTATGCATGGAAAGAGAGAAAGTCATGGAGTGGTATGGTAAAACAAGAATTTTTAGTGTGTTATTTTGTTTGCATATGCTTGTTGCAAATGTCTGGACAGAGTTGAACTTTCTTAGCTTGAAGATGCATGAAGATAATATAGATTTGACATCCACAGAGAATCTTTTGGTTAGGATGCAACACACCTTTCACACTTTTTGAAGTGCTCTACACATGGTTACTTGGGGATTAGAGACTTGGGGATTAGAGATAAGGATGATAAGTTGCATCATCATGACTTGTGCTTCAAATGAATTCCAAAAGTGAGTGAGAAGAAATAGGTGGTGGTTTTACCCTAAGACATGGGTTTAAAAAAGAGGAAACAAAGTACAATTAGTACATTGTTTGGATGGAATGTTGTTCAAAAGGATTCCTAGAGCTATTGTTTGTTGAAAAGCTTGCCACACCAAGGTGTCCTCTTGGGTCAATATTTCATTTAAGAAAACAGTGAGTTAACGGCACTCTTAGAGATTATGAAGCTTGATGCCCATTTCGTTTTGCAAAACCACAAATATCATGTGGTTATCACACACTAGGTCAAGTTATCAAAAGGTTTGTGAGCTTGATGCCTTGCTATTCTCTATGCATGAAAAAAGAAAAACTCACTGAGTGGTATGGTAAAGCAAGAATTTTTAGTGTGTAATTTTCTTTGCATATGCTTGCGAATGTCTGACAGAGTTGAACTTTCTTAGCTTGAAGGTGCATGAAGATAATATCGATTTCATTGGAAGTGCCATCGATGTGACCATTAATAAAGTGATTCTTTTTGAAAGAGAATCTTTTGGTTAGGATGCAACACACCTTTCACACTTTTGAAGTGCTCTACACATGGTTACTTGGAGATTAGAGATAAGGATGACAAGTTGCATCATCACAACTTGTGCTTCAAATGAATTCCAAAAGTGAGTGAGAAGAAATAGGTGGTGGCTTTACATTGAGACATGGGTCTCAAAAAGAGGAAACAAAGTACAATTAGTACATTGTTTGGATGGAATGTTGTTCAAAGGATTCCTAGAGCTATTATTTGTTGAAAATCTTGCCACAACAAGGTGTCCTCTTGGGTCAATAATTCATTTAAAAAAACGGTGAGTTAACGGCACTCTTAGAGATTATGAAGCTTGATGCCCATCATGGTTTGCAAAACCACAAATATTAGGTGGTTATCACACACTAGGTCAAGTTATCAAAAGGCTTGTGAGCTTGATGCCTTGCTATTCCCTATGCATGGAAAGAGAGAAAGTCAGGGAGTGGTATGGTAAAACAAGAATTTTTCGTGTGTTATTTTGTTTGCATATGCTTGTTGCAAATGTCTTGAAAGAGTTTAACTTTCTTAGCTTGAAGATGCATGAAGATAATATAGATTTGACATCCATTGGAAGTGCCATCAACATGACCATTAATAAAGTGATCCTTTTTGAAAGTTAATCTTTTGGTTAGGATGCAACACACCTTTCACACTTTTTGAAGTGCTCTATACGTGATTACTTGGAGATTAGTGATAAGGATGACAAGTTGCATCATCACGACTTGTGCTTCAAATGAATTCCAAAAGTGAGTGAGAAGAAATAGGTGGTGGTTTTACACTGAGACATGGGTCTCAAAAAGAGGAAACAAAGTACAATTAGTACATTGTTTGGATGGAATGTTGTTCAAAAGGATTCCTAGAGCTATTATTTGTTGAAAAGCTTGCCACAACAAGGTGTCCTCTTGGGTCAATAATTCATTTAAAAAAACGGTGAGTTAACGGCACTCTTAGAGATTATGAAGCTTGATGCCCATCGTGGTTTGCAAAACCACAAATATGAGGTGGTTATCACACACTAGGTCAAGTTATCAAAAGGCTTGTGAGCTTGATGCCTTGCTATTCCCTATGCATGGAAAGAGAGAAAGTGAGGGAGTGGTATGGTAAAACAAGAATTTTTGGTGTGTTATTTTGTTTGCATATGCTTGTTTTGCAAATGTCTTGACAGAGTTTAACTTTCTTAGCTTGAAGATGCATGAAGATAATAAAGATTTGACATCCATTGGAAGTGCCATCGATGTGACCATTAATAAAGTGATCCTTTTTGAAAGAGAATCTTTTGGTTAGGATGCAACACACCTTTAACACTTTTTGAAGTGTTCTACACATGGTTACTTGGGTATTAGAGATAAGGATGATAAGTTGCATCATTATGACGTGCTTCAAATTATTTCCAAAATTGAGTGAGAAGAAATAGGGGGTGGTTTTACACTAAGACATGGGTCTCAAAAAGAGGAAACAAAGTACAATTAGTACATTGTTTGGATGGAATGTTGTTCAAAAGGACTCCTTGAGCTATTATTTTATGAAAAGCTTGCCACAACAAGGTGTCCTCTTGGGTCAATAATTCATTTTAAAAAACAGTGAGTTAAAGGCACTCTTAAATATTATGAAGCTTAATGTCCATCGGGTTTTGCAAAACCACAAATATCAGGTGGTTATCACACACTAGGTCAAGTTATCAACAAAAGGCTTGTGAGCTTGATGCCTTGCTATGCATAGAAAAAGAAAAAGTCACAGAGTCATATGGTAAAACAAGAATTTTTAGTGTGTAATTTTGTTTGCATATGCTTGCAAATGTCTTGACAGAGTTGAACTTTCTTAGCTTGAAGATGCATGAAGATAATATAGATTTGACATCCATTGGAAGTGCCATCAATGTGACCATTAATAAAGTGATCCTTTTTAAAAGACATTCTTTTAGTTAGGATGCAACACACCTTTCACACTTTTTAAAGTGCTCTACACATGGTTACTTGGGGATTAGAGATAAGGATGATAAGTTGCATCATGATGACTTGTGCTTCAAATGAATTCCAAAAGTGAGTGAGAAGAAATAGGTGGTAGTTTTACACTAAGACATGGGTCTCAAAAAGAGGAAACAAAGTAAAATTAGTACATTGTTTGGATGGAATGTTGTTCAAAAGGATTCCTAGAGCTATTGTTTGTTGAAAAGCTTGCCACACCAAGGTGCCCTCTTGGGTCAATAATTCATTTAAAACAACAGTGAGTTAATGGCACTCTTAGAGATTATGAAGCTTGATGCCCATCGTGTTTTGCAAAACCATATTAAGAGACTAAGGTTTTGTAGAAGGGGATGAGAGGGGTGTGAGTGTGAATGGACTTAAGGTCCACAACTCACCTATTTAAAGGTAGAGCCATGAGGCATTTTGTATGGAGCAAGGCCTAGTTGTAATTATAAACAACTTAATAAGCAAGATATTTTTCTTGTACTTTGTGAATCTCTCCTCTCCACACACTTGATCTAGCATGAGCACCACGTTTTCTCAACATGGTATCTAGAGCTTGGTTGATTAGAGCCACTTGTGGTGTAGAATAGGTCAAAAATCTTCATTTTTCCCTTATCTTCACTTGTGTGGAGCTCAACCCTCTCATGGTGGAGGACTTCCAACAGCGTGTAGAGGCAATTTCTCTCTGAGACTTCAACATGGAAGATGTAAAGGACACCCGGGCGCATCATTTCGTACGGGTAATTGTGTGATTCCTCCCTGCGTCGCTGTGGCATTGTTGACTGTGTGTGCCGCTTGGTGCAGCGCTGGTCATACAAGCATTTGACGCCTGTGAGCCACCATAAGGGATGGTGTTTGAGGGCTTTAGTAGCCCATCAAGTGAGGACTCTACAGCTCAAACTTGAGCCCATTCCATGCACAGACGCGACTGCTATAGGAAAAAGACGAGTCGGCCCTTCTTCTTTTCCTTCTTCAAGGTTGGATTTTTTCTTGCTCATATCATCACCTCCCTTGCTCTAATCAATCAAGTGGTGTAGTGAATGTTTGTTGCTGAGTTTTCTCTTGATTTTGAAGAGTTTCCATTCACATGAGGTATCCATAAGCCTCATGCTCAACAAGCTTCATCATTAACATCAACTTTCAAGCTTTCAAAGCTTTCAAAGTGTGCTTTTAAGCACTAATTGTGTTGTTTAACACTACTTAATCTGTTAATCCAGCAAAGGGAAAGTTTTCTTAAACACTAATAGTGTTATTAAACACTAATGGTGAACTAATCACCAAAATAAGTGCCATTTGACACTAAAAATGTGCTCTTAAGCACTAATTATGTTATTTCAAAAGTGTTATTCTCATTAAAATTAAATTTTTTGCATAGAAAGATGCATAAAGAAATTTATTTTTATTTCAAAAGTGTCATCAAATTTGATTTTATGCATAGAAAGATGCATAAACAAATTTATTTTTATTTCAAAAGTGTTATTCTCATCAAATTTGATTTTATGCATAAAGAAATTATTTTTATTCCAAAAGTGTTATTTTCATTAAAATTGATTTTATGCATAGAAAGATGCATAAAAGATTTATTTTTATTCCAAAAGTGTTATTTTCATTAAAATTGATTTTATGCATAGAAAGATTCATAAAGGATTTATTTTTATTTCAAAAGTGTTAATTTCATTAAAATTTATTTTATGCATAGAAAAGATGCATAAAGGATTTATTTTTATTTCAAAAGTGTTATTTTTCTTAAAATTAAATTTATGCATAAATAGATGCATAAAAGGATATTGTTAAAAGAGTTATTCCCACTAAAGTTGATTTTTATGCATAAATAGATGCATAAAGAATCTTTATATCAAAAACTAGAATTCTCTTAAATTCTATGTTTAAACAAATGTGATGTGAATAGATGTGATGAGAATCAGATAGATGTGAATGGATGGATGGATGTGATATGAATAGAAGTGATGAGAATGTGATGTGGATAGATGTGATGAGAAATAGATAGATGTGATGGATGGATGGATGTGATATGAATAGAAGTGATGAGAATGTGATGTGGATAGATGTGATGAGAATATGATGTGGATAGATGTGATGAGATGTGATGAGAAAAAGATAGATGTGAATGGAATGAAAGGATGGATGTGATGTGAATAGAGGTGATGAGATGTGAGGTGAGTAGATGTGATGTGAATCAAATAGATGTGAATGGATGGAACGATGTGATGTGAATTAGATAGATGTGAATGGATGGATGGATGTGATGTGATTAGAGGTGATGAGATGTGAGATGAATAGATGTGATGTGAATCAGATAGATGTGAATGGATGGATGGATGTGATGTGAATAGAGGTGATGAGATGTGAGGTGAATAGATGTGATGAGATATGATGTGAATAGAGGTGATGAGATGTGAGGTGAATAGATGTGATGAGATGTGATGTGAATTAGATAGATGTAAATGGATGGACGTGATGTGAATAGAGGTGATGAGATGTGAGGTGAATAGATGTGATAAGATTTGATGTGAATCAGATAGATGTGAATGGATGGATGGATGTGATGTGAATAGAGGTGATGAGATGTGATGAGATGTGATGTGAATCAGATAGATGTGAATGGATGGATAGATGTGATGTGAATAGAGGTGATGAGATGTGAGGTGAATAGATGTGATGAGATGTGATGTGAATCAGATAGATATGAATGGATGGATGGATGTGATGTGAATAGAGGCGATGAGATGTGAGGTGAATAGATGCGATAAGATGTGATGTAAATCAGATAGATGTGAATGAATTGATGAGATGTGATGTCATGTGAATCAGGATATAAATGAATGATATGGGATATGATTGGATGATATGTGATGTCATGTGAATCAGGATGTAAATGAATGACATGGGATATGATTGGATGATATGTGATGAAAATGGATGTAAATGTATATGTGAAGAATGGATGTGAATGTGTATGTGAAAGAATGGTTGTGGATGTGTATGTGAAAGAATGTGATGTGAATGTGTATGTGAAGAATGGATGTGAATGAGGATGTGAAAGAACGGATGTGGATGTATGCGAAAGAATGGATATAGATGTGTATGTGAAAGAATGTGATGTGATGTAAAGAGATGTGATGTGTCATGTATATATGTGGATGTGAAGAATGTATAGATAGATGTGAGAAGTTGTACATGTGAATGATTGGATGGATGTGGATGAATGAGATGAGATGTGTATGAATGAGATATGATGTGGATAGAAGTGATGTGATATAATGGTGATGAGAATGAATGTGATAGATATGAATGAATGTGAATGTGATGGATATGAATGAATGTGATGCGATGGGATGTGAATCGGGATAGATGTGAATGAATGAGATGTGATGTGATCTCAATGGATGGGATGTGAGTGAATGTGATATGGTCTGAATGGATGAGATGTGAATGAATATGATGTGAATGAATATGATGTGATGAGATGTGGATATGGGTAGACGCGAGTGGATGAGATCTGATGAGGATAAATTAAGTAAAGATGTGTTGAGATGAAAATGATGTGATTGGATGAGAATAGGAATACTTATGAAATGGTTGTGGAATTAAATAATGTGGGTTGATGTGGAGCAATGTGGAAAGACGAGAGTTCGTTATAGAAACTGTATTTTTGAAGTGTTTTCAAATGACTGTTTTATGTCAAGAATGCTGGAGAAGCATTTGGACCGTCTTGTGAATGAGGTTGTGGAGACCTAATCTGATAAAGTTGCAACAGCTGACGGAGAGTCAATGGAGGACGTCTCGTGTAGCAAGGTCGGCCGAGGTCTTGACCAGCCTCGGTTCGATTAAAATGGTGAACTTCCGGTACGGTGGATGAGGGACCAAGGAAGCGGTCTATGAGTGAAGCACTAGGTCACCTGCGAAGGATCCTAGAGGGTGCTGACCATACGGTGCTCAGGCTCTAGGTCCCCGCAAACGATACCCATGGGTGCATCAGGGAAGATATTGGAACAAGGAGTAAGAGTTGTTTTCTGAATTCAGGCATGGATCTAGTTGATTGACCTTGCTGATCCTCAACGGATGAGTCCATGGCTCTTTTATATGGATCTGTTGGTTGATCTTGCTGATCTTCAACGGAGATTCCATTTTTGATATGAGAATATATTGCCGGTTACTATGAGCTAGGAACTATCGAAAAGGTCCCTGAGTGGGCAGGTGGTGAGCATTCTGGTTACCAATGATGCCAAAGATATACCGATGAAGGAATGACTAGAAATAAAGATTCAACCGGAGATTTTGAGGATTATGATCAATGACACAATGGTTTCATTAAATGATTGTTTTTAAAGATAGCTGATTCTATGAAAAAGGCAATTTCATATTGGGTGTGTAAGTGGTGTGACTAGTTTTAAATTTGCATGAATATCTGGCTAGGGGACCTGGGAACTCTTTTTCCTAGTACCCGGGACAAAACCTAATCAAATTCTTAAACTGGATCCCATCACTACAGTGGTTGGGTGGTTGGCTAACCCACGGGACTGGATGGGGTTAGGCTGGACTGATGGATTCCTAAAATGAGACTCAAATCTGTTATGGTATGGTAGATGAATTAAATCTCGGACAAAAAATTATTCTATGGTAAAGAATCAACGGTTGTGCCTCTCAATGAGAAAAAAAACTGTGGTCTCTATGATCCAAGTGCAATCTTTTCCCTGATCTGACTTGGGACGGACTTACAGGTTTGGTCAGATCGGTTCAGTTAGTTAAGGCTTTTGACTACGTTAGAGAAAAGTTATCCTGGAGGAATCACCCGTGCTTTCCGGGAAAGGGAACTTTTTTCGGGTTTGGTTTTGGAAGAACCGATGGATTAGTCTCTTGTCCGGATATCCGTGGTGGGCGAAGCCCCGAGTGTGAGACCCTGCCCTGCGCAAGAAGTGCTAGTTCCGCTCTGCTAGCACCCCTGAATTGGTTCCGCGGTCGGGGACAAGGAATTCGTTCGGTCAAATCGGTTCAGTTAGTTAAGGCTTTTGATTACATTAGAGAAAAGTTATCCTGGAGGAATCGCGTGTGCTTTTCGAGCAAGGGAAGTTTTTCATAGTTCGGTTTTGGAAGAATCGATGGATTAGTCTCTTGTCTGGATATCCATGGGCAAAGTCCGTTACTTCTGCTGCTAGCACCCCCCCTGAATTCATTGTACGACGGGGACAGGGATCTTACAAACTGGCATCAAAGCAAATTAGCTCATGTGGATCAACCGAGAAGCCAAAAATGTCAAAAATTTATGAAGAAGCAGTAAAAGATTGTAATTGTGTGATAAAATTCATACAAATTGATATTCAGACTGGAATTCATAAATTAGTAATTGGGTCTTCAGATGGAAGTATCGCCAATTGTATGGAATCCCTAACTTGCTTGAGGCCTAGACATGATGGTATTTACCATATAATTCCAAGGATTTTGACTACCTGTATATATCGAGGGTATAATTGTACCTCTTTACTGGCAGTATATATGAGTAAATCCAAGACTTGAAATTATAAGCATAAATTCTATCCAGATGAAGAATTCGAATGTGATTGATATGATTTTTAAATTCTGGTTGAGAATTGATGAGTTGATTTGGATTCTGATTGAAAAATGATGATTCCTAAATTTTGGTTGAGCAAAACCACACTGAGGATGAATGGGACGAGTCCCTATGAGATGATGTTCGTAGCTGGAATGACGTTAATGACTTCAACAAATCACTATGAGATTAGTGGATTGTGCTGACTGATTGCTGTTGTTAACACTTGACCTAGTGGATCAAGTTAAGGGATGTAAAATTAAAAATCTGTATAATTGAACATTCCCATGGTGGAGGACTATTCAAACGGAAATTTCAGTCTAATGGACCATTTTTGTGTTAAGGATATGAATGATATGATTTGAAGAAATTGTTATTTGATGATGATTTCTATGTAAGGGATCTTTATCCCAGGATTCTGTTGGGTTCACCAAACTATAAGGAACCCCAGAATCAGTTGGATCTTAAGGGAAAGAGTAGTCCTCTAGTTGCGAGATCTCGCGTTTTTTAAGTGGGGTAGGATGTAAGATTCCTCCCTCCAGCTTTTGAGGTGTGCAAGTGTAAGTACCTCCCCTTCTAATCTTATAATTATTCCCCTCTCTGAAATAAAAGAAAGATCCTATTTTACCCTGTTTTGGCCTAGAGAGAGAAAATATCTAGAGAGAGATAACTCAAAATTGAGATATTTTTGGATATAAAAATTTTTCCAATGTTTAAAATGGTTTCCCTTGAAATAGAAATTCAAAAGAACTTTCCAATGTGTAATTGGAATTAATTGAAAATAGGTAAAAAGGACCTTAGCCTAAGGGTCCAGATTTTAAAATTTTTTGATTTATGCTCTAATTAAGGTTCCTATGGACCAATTAAGGTTCATAAATTTTTGATTTATGCTCCAATTAAGGTTCTTATGGACCAATAAGATTAATCCAAATGTAGGGAGGAGATAAATTTAAGAATAAAAGAAAATCTCCCAAAAATGAGTAAATGCTCACATAAGATGAAGAGTTGACTAAGGACAAGGTTTATTGATTAAAAAAGAAGAGATATTTAGATGAAATGATGCATTTTTGACACCTCAGTGTGGGGAATTTCCCTCATGAAGGACGCACCTATTTCACATGTGTGGAGGAGTTTTAAACTCATAAATAATGAGATATTTCATCTCTCCTCTCTCCTGTTTCAACTAGATCCAAAAAGTAAGCTAAATTGACCCACAAATGGTCAAAATTGACCAAACTGATCTGGAAAATTCTAGAATCAGTTTGCTTGGTTAGAGGCTCATTTTTTCCTATAAATAGAAGCCTCTTCCTTTGTAAAATCTTAATGGTGTTTATGCAGTGTTACTCTGCTTCTATCCTGAGCCATTTAACATTGAATTTCTTGATAATTCAATTATTTTTGGCCTAATCCTCTCCAAGTGAAATTGGTGGCCACTCTTGCTACAAACAAGAGTAGAACCCAAGTGAAATTTGTGGCCACTCTTGCTGCAAACAAGAGTAGAATCCAAGTGAAATTGGTGGCCACTCTTGCTGCAAACAAGAGTAGAACCCTCAATCCCTCAAGCCAAAGGAAATCTTATAAGCTCCATGTAAGTTTAATTCTTACTTATTGTGAATTTTAAATCTATGTTTTTCTTAAATTTTATACTTTGTAAATGTTTGAATTAAAATCTGATGCTATTTCTTGATGGAAAGGCCACCCCCTTCTCTTCTTTACAATTCAGCCCTTCTTAATCCTAGAAAGTTTAATTAAAAGATTGATTAAACTCTTTTCATTGTTTACTCTCTTGATTTTTAAAAAATAGAGTAGATTAGAGATATTAGATTTCAAATTGGATTAATTTAAGTCATAAATTGAATGTTAAAATTGAGAAATGGTCAATCATACAAAGGAGGTTATGGTAAAATTTTCTTAAATTTTGTGGAACTCAAGTTTATGATTAGGTTATTCTAAAAGAGTAATTCCCTCCGTTTGTGCATTCTAAAAGATTATTTTTATTTCAAAAGTGTTATTCTCATTAAAATTGAATTTTATGCATAGAAAGATGCATAAAGAAATTTACTTTTATTTCAAAAGTGTTATTCTCATCAAATTTGATTTTACACATAGAAAGATGCATAAAGAAATTTATTTTTATTTCAAAAGTGTTATTCTCATCAAATTTGATTTTATGCATAGAAAGATGCATAAACAAATTTATTTTTATTTCAAAAGTGTTATTCTCATCAAATTTGATTTTATGCATAGAAAGATGCATAAAGAAATTATTTTTATTCCAAAAGTGTTATTTTCATTAAAATTGATTTTATGCATAGAAAGATGCACAAAATATTTTTTTTAATTCCAAAAGTGTTATTTTCATTAAAATTGATTTTATGCATAGAAAGATGCATAAAAGATTTATTTTTATTCCAAAAGTGTTAATTTCATTAAAATTGATTTTATGCATAGAAGAGATGCATAAAGGATTTATTTTTATTTCAAAAGTGTTATTTTCCTTAAAATTAAATTTATGCATAAATAGATGCATAAATAGATTTTGTTAAAAGTGTTATTCCACTAAAGTTGATTTTTATGCATAAATAGATGCGTAAAGAATCTTTATATAAAAAATTAGAATTCTCTTAAATTCTGTGCTTAAATGAATGTGATGTGAATAGATGTGATGAGAATCAGATAGATGTGAATGGATGGATGGATGTGATATGAATAGAAGTGATGAGAATGTGATGTGGATAGATGTGATGAGAATCAGATAGATGTGAATGGATAGAAGTGATGAGAATCAGATAGATGTGAATGGATGGATGGATGTGATATGAATAGAAGTGATGAGAATGTGATGTGGATAGATGTGATGAGATGTGATGTGAATCAGATAGATATGAATGGATGGATGGATGTGATGTGAATAAAGGTGATGAGATGTGAGGTGAGTAGATGTGATGAGATGTGATGTGAATCAGATAGATGTGAATGGATGGAAGGATGTGATATGAATAGAAGTGATGAGAATGTGATGTGGATAGATGTGATGTGAATCAGATAGATGTGAATGGATGGAAGGATGTGATGTGAATAGATATGATGAGATGTGATGTGAATCAAACATATGTGAATGGATGGATGTGATGTAAATAGAGGTGATGAGATATGAGGTGAATAGATGTGGTGATGAGATGTGATGTGAATCAGATAGATGTGAATGGATGGATGGATGTGATGTGAATAGAGGTGATGAGATATGAGGTGAATAGATGTGATGTGAATGAGATAGATGTGAATGGATGGACGCGATGTGAATAGAGGTGATGAGATGTGAGG
Source organism: Cibotium barometz (assembly GCF_041138505.1). NCBI lineage: Eukaryota > Viridiplantae > Streptophyta > Polypodiopsida > Cyatheales > Cibotiaceae > Cibotium > Cibotium barometz. The sequence goes on from NC_141109.1 coordinate 17,278,736, forward strand.
TGAATAGATGTGATAAGATGTGATGTGAATCAGATAGATGTGAATCAGATAGATGTTGTGAATGGATAGATGTGATGTGAATCAGATAGATGTGAATGGATGGATGTGAATAGATAGATGTGAATGGATGGATGTGATGTGAATAGAGGTGATGAGATGTGAGGTGAATAGATGTGATGAGATGTGATGTGAATCAGATAGATGTGAATGGATGGATGGATGTGATGTGAATAGAGGTGATGAGATGTGAGGTGAATAGATGTGATGTGAATCAGATAGATGTGAATGGATGGATGGATGTGATGTGAAAAGAGGTGATAAGATGTGAGGTGAATAGATGTGATAAGATGTGATGTGAATCTGATAGATGTGAATGAATGGATGAGATGTGATGTCATGTGAATCAGGATGTAAATTCATGAATGATATGGGATATGAGTGGATGATATGTGATGAAAATGGATGTAAATGTATATGTGAAGAATGGATGTGAATGTGTATGTGAAAGAATGGATGTGGATGTAAAAGAACGTGATGTGAATGTGTATGTGAAAGAATGGATGTGTATGTGAAAGAATGTGATGTGAATGAGTATGTGAAAGAATGGATGTGGATGAGTATGTGAAATATTTAATGGATGTGGATGTATGTGAAAGAATGGATATAGATGTGTATGTGAAAGAATGTGATGTGATGTAAAGAGATGTGATGTGTCATGTATATATGTGGATGTGAAGAATGTATAGATAGATGCGAGAAGTCATACATGTGAATGATTGGATGGATGTGGATGAATGAGATGAGATGTGTATGAATGAGATATGATGTGGATAGAAGTGATGTGATATAATGGTGATGAGAATGAATGTCATAGATATGAATGAATGTGAATGTGGTGGATATGAATGAATGTGATGCGATGGGATGTGAATCTCGGGATAGATGTGAATGAATGAGATGTGAGGTAAAATGAATGAGATGTGATGTGAGTGAATGTGATGTGGTCTTAATGGATGGGATGTGTCTGAATGGATGAGATGTGAATGAATATGATGTGATGAGATGTGGATATGGGTAGACGCGAGTGGATGAGATCTGATGAGGATAAATTGAGGAAAGATGTGATGAGATGAAAATGATGTGATTGGATGAGAATAGGAATACTTATGAAATGGTTGTGGAATTAAATAATGTGGGTTGATGTGGAGCAATGTGGAAAGACGAGAGTTCGTTATAGAAACTGTATTTTTGAACTGTTTTCAAATGACTATTTTATGTCAAGCATGCTGGAGAAGCATTTCGACCGTCTTGTGAATGAGGTTGTGGAGACCTAATCTAATAAAGTTGCAACAGTTGACGGAGAGTCAATGGAGGACGTCTCGCGTAGCAAGGTCGGCCGAGGTCTTGACGAGCATATTAAAATGGTGAGCTTCTAGCACGGTGGATGAGGGACCAAGGAAGTGGCGTGCTAGGTTACCTGCGAAGAAGGATCCTAGAGGGTGCTGACCATACGGTGCTCAGGCTCTGGGTCGTCGTCGACGATACCCACGCGTACGTCAGGGAAGATATTAGAACAAGGAGTAAGAGTTGTTTTCTGAATTCGAGCATGGATCTGGTTGATTGACCTTGCTGATCCTCAACGGATGAGTCCATGGCTCTTTTATATGGATCCATTGGTTGATCTTGCTGATGTTCAACGGAGATTCTATTTTTTATATGAGAATATCTTGCCGGTTACTATGAGCTAGGAACTATCAAAAAGGCCCCTGAGTGGACAGGTGGTGAGTGTTTTGGTTACCAATGATGCCATAGATATACTGATGAAGGAATGATTAGAAATAAAGATTCAACCGGAGATTTTGAGGATTATAATCAGTGACACAATGGTTTCATTAAATGATTATTTTTAAAGATAGCTAATTCTGTGAAAAAGGCAATTTCATATTGGGTGTGTAAGTGGTGTGACTAGTTTTAAATTTGCATGAATATCCGGCTAGGGGGCCTGGGAACTCTTTTCCCTGGTACCTGGGACAAAACCTAATCAAATTCTTAATTGGATCCCATCACTACAGTGGTTGGGCGGTTGGCTAACCCACGGGACTGGGATGGGGTTAGGCTAGACTGATGGATCCCTGAAATGAGACTCAAATTTGTTATGGTACGGTAGATGAAGTAAATCCCGCACAAAAAAATTGTTCTATGGAAAGAATCAACGGCTGTGCCTCTCAATGAGGAAAAAAACTATGGTCTCTATGATCCAAGTGTAATCTTTTGCCTGACTTGACTTGGGACTTACAGGTTTGGTTAGATTGGTTTAGTTAGCTAAGGCTTTTGACTACATTAGAGAAAAGTTATCCTGGAGGAATCGCCCGTGCTTTCCGGGCAAGGGAAGTTTTTTCAGGTTTGGTTTTGGAAGAACCGATGGATTAGTCTCTTGTCCAAATATCCGTGGGCAAAGTCCCGAGTGTGGGACCCTGCCCCGTGCAAGAAGTGCTACTTCCACTGTTAGCACCCCTGAATTCGTTGCGTAGTGGGGACAAGGAATTCGTTCGGTCAGATCGGTTCAGTTAGTTAAGGCTTTTCACAACATTAGAGAAAAGTTATCCTGGAGGAATCCCCCGTGCTTTCCAGGCAAGGGAAGTTTTTCCGGGTTTGGTTTTGGAAGAACCGATGGATTAGTCTCTTGTCTAGCTAGATATCCGTGGGCAAAGTCCCGAGTGTGGGACCTTGCCTCGCGCAAGAAGTACTACTTCCACTGCTAGCATCCCTGAATTCCTTGCGTGGTGGGGATAGGGATCTTACAGCTGGTATCAGAGCGAATTGGCTAATGTGGATCAACTGAGAAGCCAAAAATGTCAAAAAATTATGAAGCAGTAAAAAGTTATGATTGTGTGATAAAATTTATACAAATTGATATTCAGGCTAGAATTCATAAATTAGTAATTGGCTCTTTAAATGGAAGTACCGCCAATTGCATGGAATCCCTGACTTGCTTGAGGCCTAGACATGATGGTATTTACCTTATAATTCCAAAGATCATGTGACTACCCGTATATACCAAAGGTATAACTACAGCTCTTTAATGGCAGTATATATGAGTAAATCTAAGACTTGAAATTATAAGCATAAATGCTATCTAGATGACGAATTCGAATGTGGTTGCCTGCCTCCGCTTTTTCTGGTCTCTGGAGTAAGCTTAGACGCATTGTTCAAGTTCTTGGAGCCAGAGGCTCCCGAGCTCTGTCCTGGGGAAGACCCCATCTGGTTCTGGCCTTTGCCCCACGAGGCGGTAGCCCCCCTCGGGGAAGGCGGCTGGGAAGTCTTGGGGCTTGCCACCATTATGTTTCATTTCTGCACTCTACGCAAGCGAGAGTGCGTCTTTAAAGGTGGCTGGCCTAAACATACGCACCTCCCATTGGATTTGCGTGTCAAGGCCATACAAAAACTGCCCTTTCTTGTTCGAATCAGATAAGCCTAATTGCAAACATAAGGTTGAAATTCTATTGGCAAACTGAAGGACTGGTTGCGCGTTCTGACGTGCTCCCCTGAACTCTTCGAGTTGCTCAAGGTAGCGGGGCGGTAGGAACCGCTGCTTAAGGTTGCAGACAAACTCATCCCACACATAAGTTGCCATACCTAATCTGGTGTGGGCATGAGCCCACTGAGTCCACCAAGGAATGGCCTCACCTTCCAAGTACCAACTGGCTAAGATCACTTTGTCAGTATATCTGTTTTTCTAATTGCGGCAAAGTAAGCTTAAAACTGATGCAACCATGAATAGAGAGTTGTGGGATGGAGTTTACCATTATACTTACTGAAGTTCATTTTCTTGGAAAAATGATTCGAGGGTGCCGCCAGTGTCAATCTGGCGTTGTCCAAAGCTACTAAGTAACACTCGTGCTTCACACATCGCATGGCTTTGTCTTCACGTTGTTGGATCTCCAATGCACGCAGCTGCAACTCAAGCAAAGAGCTCGGCTGCTGCGGTCGTGACCCTGCAAAAGGGTCCCGGTGGTGTCGAGGTTCTGGAATCTGGGATACGGAAGGAGAGGGAGGAGGAGATGGAAAACGCAACATTGGAGAATGGGTACGCTCTTCCAGAGCCAAGATCTGCGCCTTCTGCTCGTCCAACTTGGTTGTCTAGTCTGCGCGATTGCTCGCATCATCTGCTGGAACATATCTGTAACACTCAAGCATGGTGCCCTAGCTGGGCTGCCTGGTGCACTCTGGTCCCGTGGTTCTTGGTCTCTCTCGACGTCAAAGCTCGCCATAAGAGAAAAATGCACTTCCTTTCCGAAACGCAACCTGACCATCCACTATCTGTGTGGGAGACGTCCGAAGGCTTCCAGAGGCGGAAAACCAACTGTCTTTCTCGAGGGACAGGAGTCACTCCGAAAGGGGTAGTCCATCGGCATCTAAAAACCAACCACACAAGCGAGAAAAAATTCTAGTTTCTTTGCTGAATCTTTGCACTTGAAGTAGGCTATGATACCACTGTAACATGCGAAAGCTTCGGAGAAGATCAAGAACTTCAATGCTCAAAAATCAACACTCTTTTTGTGACAGAATTAACGCACAAACTGAATGAAGATGTGCTGAAAATAGAGAGAGAGAGAGAGAGAGAGAGAGAGAGAGAGAGAGAGAGAGAGAGAGAGGAGAGAGAGAGAGAGAGGACATAGTATTGGGTCCCAAATACGCTCTGTAGGGCCCCCACCACGGATGGTGTATTTGCTTTATTAGAATGATGTGAATCTGAAAAGAAAATACAGAAAACCTTGACCTTTCTTGGCTGGGAATTCCCTGCCCTTGACCTGCAGTTCTTCACCCCTTTGCTTAGCACCTTCTTGGCTTGTCTAGCCCCTTTATGCTTGAGCTCTTGGTGAGAAATGAGATGAACTAATGGGAATGTGGGCTCTCCTATTTATACTACTCCACCTAGAGCAATCGGCCAGTTATGAATCCAGTCGCCCAGTCTTGTTTTGTCCCACGACATTAAATGCTTGAAAAATCACATAAAATGCTATGCATCGTTCCCTAGATGGCTGGGCATCATGTGCCTGGGGGCTGGACATTGTTTTGCAAACAGTCAGTAGGCTGGATAGCCTGTATGGACTGTCCCATACCTGCCCTACAGGCATACAAAGACTGTATCTCCTCCTGAGTGTTTGCCCTTAGCCTTGCCCTTAGGGCTGTCCTCCTACAGCCCCTCCATGGTTGGTGGGTTCAAGCCAGGGCCTTCGTGGCCCTCATGGGGATGGTTTCACACTATCCCCATGCCCACACAAAGACTCGGGGTAGCCCTATGGACTGACCCCTTGTCTAAAAGAAAACCCTAACTAACTACTCAGTGACCTGGCATCCGGTACCATACCAGATACATAGAATTAGTGACATCATTCCAAAGGGAGACTTACAGCGCGGACTGGCACTGTTTCATGTGCAGGATAGTGCACACCTGACCTTGGACTCATGTGCAGGACAATTCATATCTGACCTCGGACGATTGAGATGGATCCTTGGCTGACTTGTCCCCGAATTGGGCTCACATGGGACCAGTTCACCATCCCAGGTCTGCACCTTCTGTACAGATATGTCTACGTAGCATCCAAGTGCGGGATGCACGTGACATTAGAAAACATAATGCCACTATAAAGAGTAAAAGAAAATCTGCTTGGATCCAAACTCAAAGTAGAACTGTGAACACATCACATCCAATAACCTCGAACAAATGAACATGGAACACATCCTGTCCATAGTCTTTGCTAACCAATAGTTTTGGAACTCATCCGAACCATGAAGGAAACTTGGTAACTCATCTGGACCATCAACCTTCACCTCTATTCACATCACATCCATCCATCCATTCACATCTATCTGATTCACATCACATCTATTCACCTCAGTGCACCTCCCAGGGCAAAACCACTGGCATCAATTACTACCTCAAAGGGTAGAGAGAAATTTAGCAAGTTTAGAACGGGATTGGTTACCAAGGCGGTCTTCACCTTATCAAAAGCGCTCTGACACCTGGGCTGATTTGGAAAGCTTTTTGGTACTTCCCCATGAAGTCTTCTTGCATCGGTGTAGTCTTCATGGTGGCTTCATGAGGTTCCTTCATTGCTTCCTTGCTTTCTATGAGTAGATAGACCTCCTTCTTGCGCATTCAATTTGCTCTACATAGCCTTAAGTTTAGTCACAGTGTTGGCACCCAGGATTGAATGCTTTGAGTAAGGGCATCGAATTTATCCACAAACTTGTTGTGACAAGCATGCCATTGGAAATGGTTGACCCCATGAGAAGTTGATTTTTGAGCACTACCCATCATGGTTTCTTCCTCAACTTCTTTTGACGTTTGTCCCAAGGCATCATCATGCTCCCCTAATGCATACATAGTGCCTAGGTCTTGCTCATGCAATCCTTCACCTTCAACTTCATCCATGGAAAGAAGAGTCTTTCTTGGTCTCCCTCTTGCTGTTGGCCATAGAAATGTTATTTTTAAGAAAATGGCAATAAGAAGAGCTAGGGTTATCACTTTTAAATAAGCTAAGGCTATTTATTAGAAAGGTAATGAGATGAGGAATAAGCTTATGTGATTAGTTTAGGTTCAAGCTGAGCCCTAGTATTCTCTATTTTGGATTTTTATAAAATAGGCTTTCACTAAAAATGGGTCATAACTCCCCACTCAAGATTCCAATTTGGGCATTATTTAGCTTGTTAGGAACCTCTTGGAGGGTACTACACACCCATCAATTTAAGCCCTTGAGATCACTTTTGGTGTACAAACTAGCAAAATAGGGTTGCTCCACAAAATAGGGTGTAACCACTTAATGGTAGCTCCAAATAGTAAGCCGTTAGGCCCGTTTGGAGGGTTTTAGGATGGATAATGAACCTTAGGTGTCAATTTAAGTTCATTCTTAAGTGGTTGGGATTGAATCAAGGTTTAAGGTTTCAGCTCTGATAGTGGTAAAAGTGGCTAAAATTTTTCCATAGTTTGACTTATTTGCCATTGATCGTGTTCCTTGTACTCCAACTGACATCATTAGAATATCAATTCCAACTGACATCATTAGAATATCAATTCCATATACCAAGCCTTATGTGACATACTTTTCCCATGTGCATAGTCTCTTGAAGAAAATTTGCCATAGTCTCCTTTGTTTTTAGAGACAATTTTCACTTTCCAAAAGAATCCCAATGCATAACATTTGTAGAAACCATTTTTTCACAAAGTGCTAAAGCCAATGCAAGGATTATTATGCATCACATTGCCAATACAAGTGCCACTTTATGTGTAAGGTTCCTCCCCATCCTCTCAAGATATCCAGCATCTTCCCCTATAATCAAATCCCTCTTCACAAATATAAAAGATCTTGTTTATACCAGTTTTGGCCTAGAGACAGAAAATCTTTTAGAGAGTGATAATTCAGTTTTTAAATATTTTTGGATAGAAAAATATCTCATCTTATTAAAATAAGTTCCCCTGAAACAGAAGTTCAAAAAGATTTTGAGAAGGTGCATTAGAAATTAAGTGTAATCTATTCAAGAGGCATTATCCTAGGGGTCAAGATTTTTTTGAAATTTTAAATTAAGGTTCCTATGGACCAATAAGATTCATCCAAATGTAGGGAGGAGATAAATAGAAGAATAAAAGGAAAATCCCCCAATTTGAGTAAATGCTCACATTAGATGAAGAGTTGACTAAGGACAAGGTAAATAGTTAAAAAAGAGAGATATTTAGATGAAATGTAAATATCTCTCTTTTTTAACTATTAACCTTGTCCTTAGTCAACTCTTCATCTTATGTGAGTATTTACTCATTTTTGGGAGATTTTCCTTTTATTCTTCTATTTTTCTCCTTCCTACATTTTGATGAATCTTATTGGTCCATAGGAACCTTATCATGTGAAAGTTCAGCGACATGAAACACCTACTTCACGATGTGAAACACCATCTGGTTCACGACGTGAACCGCAGTCTGCTAGTTCACGGAATCTTGCTGTTTCGAAAACCTGCTAGTTCATGGATTAAGGATTGTCAGACTAGAGTTAAGAGAGGGCCATAATTACACCATAGGAGTCGTCCCAACACTTGAATTGCTACAATTCTAAGCTAAAATTTTAAAGTGTGAAACAAAAGTAGTTCACGACGTGGAACGTAGTCTACTACTTCACGACGTGAAGTGTAGTCTTTTAGTTCACAAAGACCTACTGTTTCACGACAAGAAGAGTTAGTTCGACAAAAAACCAAGCATAATGGTTGGAGTAGTGATTTAGCCTATTGAATCATATTCTCATGCACTTGAGGTCAGGGAGACTCATTGAATCATATTCTCATGCACTTGAGGTCAGGGAGACTCATTGGAAGACGACCTTGCCCCCAGACGACAGTGTATCTAATCACCCAGGTTCTTCCTACTACCAAAGAAGTGTTGGTTCAAGTCAATCAGCAAGCACTCAATTGAGTGTTGTAACTTGGAGAAATCTGACCACCATAGAAACAAGTAGCAAAGAATCTATGGAAGAAGGGCTAAGATTCTCTAGCTTTGAAGAGGACGAAAAACAATGATCTCCTATGAAGTCCAGTGGAATCTTTGATATGGCCATGGGATGTTTTGGTCTCCAGCATGGCATGGAAGATGAAGTGTAATCTATGGGCACGCGCCCATCTACAAGCACAAGACATGGTCTAAGACACCGGCTTACCAACCTAAACATCCCTAACTTTTGGCCCGAAGAATGCTAACACAGTGAGGATTAGTGGAATAACCCCTAGGGTTCGGAGGGACAAGGAAAATGCTGCCAAGATGGGTCAACTCTTCTTTCCCACATTTGAGGAAGTGGAAATGGACTTGAAGGTGGCTGAAGTAGAGTGACAATTGCGACTACTGAGCTTAAAAAGGAAAGATCTCGATACGCAAAGAATGATAGCAAAATAGAGGGAGATGGATAATTTGAATCTGATTCGACCACGTGGCAAATTATACCGAGATTTGCTCGAAGTGGTGACAGTAGAGTCCTATGGCTCATCTCATCAAGCAAAAGGAAAATGAGTCCATGTAGGATTATGTTTCTTAGCTCAAGCACCTAAATTCAAGATGCAAGTTGAGGGAAAGGCTAACTGATGATCATTTATTGCCTACAAGCACAAGACATGGTCGAAGACACCGGCTTACCAACCTAAACATCCCTAACTTTTGGCCCCACGAATGCTAACACAGTATTAGTGGAATAACCCCTAGGGTTCGGAGGGAAAAGGAAAATGCTGCCAAGATGGGTCAACTCTTCTTCCCCACATTTGAGGAAGTGGAAATGGACTTGAAGGTGGCTGAAGTAGAGAGGCAATTGCGGCTACTGAGCTTAAAAAGGCAATATCTTGATACGCAAAGAATGATAAGCGAAATAGAGGGAGATGGATAATTTGAATCTGATTCGACCACGTGGCAAATTATACCGAGATTTGCTCAAAGTGGTGACAGTAGAGTTGTGTGGCTCATCTCCATAACATCAAGCGAAAGGAAAATGAGTCCATGTAGGATTATGTTTCTTAGCTCAAGCACCTAAATTCAAGATGCAAGTTGAGGGAAAGGCTAACTGATGATCATTTATTGCCCTCTTTCTGGAGAGGATTCCAAGATCATAAGATGCATGATTATCTGGTGTTAGCCCAACCAACTACTCTGGATACGTGCTGTAAGTCGGCAATTGAATATGAGAATAACATGCTTAAGTTGCCCCCCCACAACCAGAAGATGCCAAGGTAGCTTTGGTGGTAGCAACATTGTGAGTCTCTAGAGTCATCAAGACTCGAGACCTAAGAGCAAGTTGGCAACAGGATAGTGGAAGAACTTAGTAATGCCATCTTAGAGAAGTTAAAGGTCACGGATGGGAGAGAAGCATCAATGAATGTCCATCTCTACCCTCCTCAGAGAGAGTTTATTTAGTGTTCAATCTATAGACAAAATCATACGACCACTGAATGCCCTCACCTAAGGCCAAGGCAGTTACTCTATTGTGTTCACTGTTAGAGATTAGGGAACCATGACAATGCCATGTGCAGATACCCAAGGATCCATCCTTTAGCACAACTGCCAGCACACCCACAACTGCCAGAGTAGCCTTACCAGCACCACCCATGCAAACCAATGTGGCTATAGGACAACCAAATACCTCCTCCTTACTAAGAGGAATGTTCAGAATGTAGACATGTCGCCATTGCCGCCACCTGTCCTACCACCACAACCACCACAAGACAAGATCAACTAGGTGTTGATCGAGGAAACCTTGGAAGAGGGAGAAGTCATGCATGAAGTAGAAGTTAATAATGACCACTACAAGGAACCAATAGAGATCACACCAGAGTATTATGTCTTGCAAAATAGCATGCTAGTACCAGTGTTTCAAACCATGATACAATGGAAAGGAAAAGACATAAACTTGACTATGAGAAGGGACCTATACAATGTTCTCATTGTAATGGACCTCATCGAGTAGTAGAGTGTCCTCTAAAGAATGTGGCTAATGCTGGCCAAACCTAGCCGGTAACAGTGCAGACCAACTCCATGCCAACACTTTCATGTGCTAAGTTGATCATCTGATCAAGGATTGCCTCTATTACACCAATGGTTCTACCCATGCCACCATCAAGAATATAAGTGCACTTCCTGGAAACATCACGCCACTAAATGTCCTGACACGCGCACAAGCAAAACAAGTGGACATAGGGAAAAACCTAGCGGGTGTTGCAACCTCCAAGATTGGAAGAAGGAGAAGAATGAAAAAGTTGGGTAAGGTTGATACCATGGTCGTAATTCAGGATGGATCCAAAGAAGATACCATTGACATCAAATCAACCCAATCAAAGGAAGGAGACGACCAAGTGCCAAAACTGGATGAGCTAGCCCAAGAAACCACAAGGGAGAGACCAACAACCCCCAAGGACATTGGAGAATATCCAAATGATAAAGAGGAAATAAGGAAGCTAAGGTCCTTGTTGAGGAATGTCAACGCAACCATGAAGCCAAATTGAGGGCTAACAAGGCTAGAGATATAGTGTATCCATAAAATGAGCTGGTAAAAGAAAGGAATATGGATGTGGCTACTCCAATTCTAGAGGGGTCCAAAGAAGGAACTCATAGTGACCTAATGGCAAGAATGTTTGAGGAGGTAGATCAAGAATTGTCAATCCATTCAATCCCTAGGATTGACTATGAGACAAACATGTGGAAGGAGCCCTCACTTGCTAGAGAACCTAGAGACATAGGCAGTCTCTTAACAATATTATCCACAATTGTCAAAATGCCACTAGGACCATTGCACAACATGCCGACATTTGGACAAATGTCAAAGACTGGGTAGAAGGAAGAATGCACCTAATGTCCAATACAGAGGAGAACTAGTCACCTCTAGCAGAAAAGGCAGGCAGAAGAAAACAAAATAAGGCTTTGGATGAAGCTGAGCGCAAGCCAAAGAAGGCAATGGCTCTGACAAAAGATAACGAGGACAACAAGCCAAGCCTACTCTCATTGTCGGATCATTTCAAAACTTACACCATTGATGAACGAAAAGTGGTCCAATTGACGGCCAAAAAAGTGAAGGAAAATGGCCAATCCACGTTCTACAAGAGTCCAACGGAAGTTAACAAGGTAGAATTACAGAGCCAGGGGAGGATACCGAACCTATCTACATTGCTAAAGACTTAACTACGGCGGGGCTGAAGAAGAACTCATTGCTCTCCTCAAAGAGTTCAAGGATTGTTTTGCTTGGAAATACACAAAAATGAAGGGTGTACCACCCAAGGGGGTTCAACACATTATCTCGATATCATGGAAGGATCGAGACCATCCAGGCAAAAACCATATTAGATGAATCCTAAATATGCAGCAATTGTAAAGGATGAAATCGATAACCTCATCGTGCAGATTTCATCTATGAGATTGAGCACACAGATCGGCTTTCACCAATTGTGATTGAGCCAAAGAAGAATGGAAATCTAAGAGTGTGTTAAGCTCAAAAAGGTCAATGTAGCCACGAGGAAAGACCACTACCCATTGCCATATATACAGAACATGTATTAGAACTAGTAGTAGGTGAGGAAGCCTACAACCTCCTAAATGGGTTTTCAAGCTACAATCAGGTGTCCATAGCACCAGAAGACCAAGACGGCCATCAAAACAATGTGGGGGACCTTTGCTTATAAGGTTATGCCTTTTAGCCTCACCAATGCCCCAACAACTTTCCAACAATTGATGTGCATAACCTTTAAGGACTACTTGCAAAAGTGGCTGGAGGTATTCATTAACGATCTATGTGCACACTCACGATGGACTAACCACTTGGCTTGCTTGAGGAAGGTGTTTAAGAGATATCGTGATTATATTTTATATCCTTAAACCATTTAATGTGTCAATTTTGGGTTAAGAATCATGTAATCTTAGGGCACATTGTATTTAAAAATTGTATTTCCACTCATGAGAGAAAAGTGAAGTTGATTTTGGAATTACCCCCACCAACAAACTATAAGGGTGTATAGTGGTTTATCGGACACGTTGGGTATTATCGATGATTCATCATATTCTATGCTGAAATTTCCAAGCCATTGTATAGACTACTCATCGTCTTTGAATGGACTGAGAAATGTCAAGATGCATATAATAAGTTGAAGGAAGCATTGGGCTAGTACACCAATTCTAAGACCACCCAACTGGAATCTTGTATTCCATGTTCGCATTGATGCATGGCCCATTTTTCTATAGGATAGGCATTCGTGCAACCTTGGGAATTCAAATTGGATTACCCAATTTGCTTTGCCAGTCTCAACAACTAAATGATGCAAAGATAAACTACACCACAACTGAGCGTGAAGGGTTGGCCATGGTTTATGCTGCTGTAAAGAAATACTAACATTGCTTACTGGCCAACAAGTTTGTATTCTTTGTTGATCACCAGGCCTTATTATATCTAGTGAACAAGCCATGTACCACGGGGAGAATCACATGCTAGTTGCTTTTACTCTTGGAATTTGACTTTACGATCACGGTGAGAAAAGGAACACAACATGTTTTGACACACCATATGTCTAGAATTCCAAATGAAGAACCTACAATTGGCATTGACGCGATGACCTCCCAGATGCATGTCTTTTTAAAGTTGACATGGTGCCTGAGTGGAGCAAGGAAATATCAGAATACCTAGCTCATGGTTTTTCAAAAGATCGACCTTTGAACAACAATATAAGTTGCATCGGCTATATCATTTGATTATGGGTGAACTATATAAGCTAGGGAAATACGATATCCTCAAAAGATGTGTGCGAGAAGATGAGTTTGTTTACGATATTAGAAGAAGCACACTCAATAGCCGGAGGAAGTTACAACCTAGAAAGTGCTTCAAGCCGAAGAGGAAGTTACAACCTAGAAAGTGCTTCAAGTAGGATTGTGGTGGCCTATGTTATTCAGAGACGGCATAGAATTTGTGAAAAGACGCAAGGAGTGTCAACGGTTTGCTATTCTGCCAACAGAAGGAAAGGATGCCACTCACCTCTGTAATTGTGAAACAACCCTTTGAGAAATGGGGTATTGATGTTGTTGGACCTATTAGTCTAGTAGCCCATCCATCACAAGCCCATTATGCGATCATGGCCACGGATTATTTCACTAAGTGGCTGGAGGCGAGAGACTCTAAAAGAGTTTATGCTCAAACTATAGCCAAGTTCTTATATGAACAGATCATTTCCAGATTTGGCTGCCCACTAGAATTAGTCAATGACCGGGGTTCACATTTCATCAATGAGGTGATTGAATAGTTACTCACAACATTCTTTATAGTCCATCGAAAATCATAGCCTTATTACCCATAGGTAAATGGCCAAGCAAAGAGCACAAAGAAGATTTTATGTGCTATCTTGACTAAGACTTTAGAATCGAGTTGCACGAATTGGGAACACAAGTTGACTGCACCACTATGAACACCATATTAGTGAATTTGGGAATTTCCCAATTCCCATTTTTGAATACTTAAAAAAGGGGACATGGATAACATGTTTGTAAGTTTCTCAAAACCCTATCATATGACCTATCGTTGGAAAGCGCTTGAAAAATGGAATCTAAAGAGCTATAAAGCGCTCATTTTGGATTAGTGGTGTTCAAGTTATGGTTAATCCAAACTTTTGACCATGTGTCCCAAACTTGTGGGAAATTCCCATATTCCCCAATATGGTGTTTATGGGCCTATCATACATTGTATAAGGTAGCGATGGGATACACTCTCTTTCGTCTAGCTTACGGAATTGATGTGGTAATTCCTATGGAATTCTTAGTTCCAAGCTTGTGTATTGCAGTACAAAGGAAAGGCTCACAGAAAATGTGTTAGCTGAGAGGTTGGTTGACTTAGAAAAACTTGATGAAACCTAGCTAATTACATCACATGGGCTTATGGTCAAAAAACTATAGAGAAAACATTGGTTTGACCATAACCTAAAGCACAAAGAATTGGAAACAGCGGACCTCGTCCTCATGTATAGTGTTGGAAGAACCAAGAAAAAAAACTGAAATACACAGAGTTAGGGCCTTTTAGAGTGTCCAAAATCACCCCTCAAGGGTTAGTCTGAATTGAAACCATCGATGGGGTAGAAATGGAGGGATATATCAAACGGAAACTCAAAAAATATTATGGACCCGTGACTTAGGAAATGCTCCAGACAAGAGCATCTTCTAAAACAAAAGAAAGATCTAGTTAAGGAAAAAATTAGACAAGCTCAAGAGGAAGCCAAGGTAAGGGAAGCCAAAGCAAAATAGAGACTCTAAGGGAGAACGCTGCATGTGAACATGGCTTCACTCACCTTTCTTGACAAGGATGATCTAAATGTTGAGCTTGCACAACTTAGTGTAAATTTCTCTAAAAAGGGTAATCACACAAAGAGCATTGCATTGATTGATATAGGATCAATTCATAACTTGATTTCCTATGAAACATGGGAAGCTCTAAACAAACCCCCCTTAGAGGCAACTAATGCAAAGGTTCACAGTGTGTGCATTTAGCAACTACACAAACAGTGGGATTTTTTAATGTTAATATTTCCATCAGAAATAATCCCTTGGTCGGGAAAGTATTTATTATGCCTACAGGAACCATGGGAGAGGAAATGATTCTTGGACAATTCTAGATCTGCGCCAGTAACTATTACATCCAATGGGCAAAATGGGAAGTACAACTCAATAATGGCAAAGAAACCATCACCCTTCCATTATGGAGTCCATATTGAATAAGGAAAAAAGGCAGTTACATGTGACATGGAGCCGTCAATGCTAAGCAAAGCTGAAGAATCAACAAAACATGCATCCACCTCAAACCAAAATCACCATTCAAGTGGAACACAAAAAAGGTAGACAATAATGGGTTCCCAAGTCCCAACTTCAAGCCCAAGGATACTATGATAAGGACAAAACCCCGTAGGTGTCAAAGCAAGAAAGCAAAACCACAGGCAAGAGACAAGGGAACCAATCCAAAGACAGGAAGCGACAACCCAAGTACGCTCGAACACCACTCAACATTTAGAAGCGGTGGGTCAAAAAAGATTTACTAATAGCACAAGGCTGCTATCAAGGAAATGCAAAGGTATGGGTACCAAAAACCAACCCAAGATCCAATGTTGCGTGTACCTCAAGAAGAACAAAAGAGAGCCATAGGCATAGGTAGAATTAGGTCCCAGCTAAATCAAGCGTCGAGGTAGCACCAAAATTGGTCTAGAAGAAAAAAACTGCTCAACCAAGTACGAGACACTTCCACCAATGTCACCCACCAAAGAGATAAAGCAGGGCCAAGTTGTGGACCAAGGTAATGCCAATGTGCACCCACATGAAAAGGGAACAAAATAGGTTCACCAGGAATCAGTGTGGGTGTTCCAATGGATGGAAGGAAATATCAAAAGAACTCGCTCTGAATTAAATAGGTTACAACAACACATACCCATAAGCTCCAAAAAGTACAAACTTGGTTCCCATGGTAATAAAGGGGAGGAGGGTGACATGGAGTACTTGGCTCCAAGCAAAAACCCCGAATGGGTAAAAGGTAAAGGGTTATGCTATTCACGCCGTGAAACATGTTCATATGTTTCACATGTACAATTCTACTCCTCAGAATGCATTAAATGTGGCCTTGGAATGTTTGAGCATATAGGCATCCACAGGGTATAACCATTTACATGCAAAAGGGAATGAGGCTATTTCACGACATGAACTGCTACTACGGGCTAGTTCACATCAGGCTAGTTCACGCCATGAACCGCCTCATGCCAGTTCATGCTGTGAAATGGTCAAAAATCCTCCACCAAAGACATGTGTCATACCCAATCAAGATGGCCGTTGGGGCCGAGGACTAGGTAATAAATACTTCATTTTTTCCTCTTTCGTGCATCTTTCATCATCTTTCTTCGAGAGTTCTCCTCCACCATCGTCTCTGTGATTGTAAACATTTTGACGCCCTATCTCTCCAATGCTTCATCATCATTGTCCGATTGCTTGTGCTCATCGATCTCAGGTAGGAGCTCTAAGCTTTCACTATGGATTGCTTCAATCATTGGTTTATCAATCGTGTCCATCATGCTTATGTCCGCTACTTTTTCATTTATTTTCCATTGCATCATTTCCATAAACACTTCTCACATTCAAACTTGTGGGCGGGATATAATATCGCGAAACAACAGTCTACAGTTTCACGATATTAAACCCTCTTCTGCTACTTCACGGAAAGATGAACTAATGACCAATACCACCTACTAAATCACTCATGGAAAAGTGTAGATCACTAACACACCTCACCAACTTTTAGCCATGAAAAACACCATGTTAGTTCACAGACTGCTAGTTCACGGTCTAGCAATTCACGCTTTACCAGTTCACGGAATGCTAGCTCACAAAATAGCATTTCACGCTCTGCTACTTCACGCTTTAATAGTTCACGAACTAGCCAGCTCATGGCTTAGGCCCTTCACGGGCTAGCCAGTTCATGAAATAACACTTCACAGGCTGCTAGTTCATGTACTAGTAGTTCACAATTTACCAGTTCACGAGTTAACAGTTCATGCACTAACAATTCATGGACTTCCATTTGCTGCTTCACGGAAAACACCAATTCACAAAGTCTAAATATTTCTGCTAGTTCAAAACATATAGCCCTTATTGTTACCTGCTCACTCACTAACACTCTTTCCATCATACTCCAACGCTTAGGAAATCATTGAGACACACACACACAAAAAAAAAGCTTCCACTAAGACCAAGAGCTCCTACCAATCAATAATGACTGATGTTCTTTTTAAAATGTTACAGATGGCATCCTCCAAAGCTTTCGACCCGGAGTGTGAAGGGCACCCAACTGTCACCCAAGCTAGTGCAACAGGATCACCAGCAGTCAGTCAAAAGACAACGGGGACAAAGGGGCCCAAAGTTAACATGTCTAGGGCCATATGCACAAGATTTATACGGGACAATAATCCAGACAGATATACAAACAAATCAAGGGAACATTATCTTCCAATACTGTAGCCCTGAGTGCTTAAAGATTTTGGAAGACACTACCATCTAGTATAAGCTGGAAAAAGTGGGGCTGGCAAAGATGGTAGAGGTCCTACCACACATGATCAATCCATCACTTTATGCCAAATTCATAAAATCCTACAACAAGAACACAAAAAGGCAGACCATCACAAAGCCAAATGGGTCAAAGGAGTGGGTACTCATTACTGAAGCCATAATCAGGGATGCACTACAGTTGCACCCCTCCAATTCCATCACATGTGCACCCACTAGATCAAATGCCCATGGAGGACATACTCAAGAGGGTCTTCTATAAGTCCAATGGAGCTGAGCATGAGAACATATGAGAGGAATCAGATGAAAAGGCATGTCGATGCTCATGCAAGTGAAACTAGTGGACAGGTACAACAGGATCCCTATCCGCAGAATTGCCAATGTACATGAGGAGAAATCCAAAGATTAGGCTTGGTACATCCATAGAGTAATGGAGAACTATCTCTGGTCTCACTAGTCCAAAGTGTGCAACAACCCTTACCTCCTTTTTACGAAGGTTCTAAGCCATGCAAGTAACATCCCCATACCCCAAGGCACTTAGGAAGCAAAAATATCACATGCCAAGGAGACATGGAGCCACCCGCGCACATACTAGAAGAGCTACAACAAGGACAAGCTATCCTTGGGTGCTTTTTTTGGCGAGTAATTACGAGCGAGCAGTTTTAGGAAACTGGCGAGAGCGGTTGAAATCTTGAGAAGAAGAACCGAAAGGATAATGATCCCTCACCATTTCTGCATTTACCTTCTTGGATATTGATGCATACTCTGAGCTTGGAATTCTTTTTGGTACTATCACAATAGGCACGATACCCATTCCAAACGCTCAATTTCATAGATGAACTCTTCTTCTAGCAGCTTATTGATCTCCTTTTTTATTTTGTTGGCCCAAACTTCAATAACATAAAAATTTTAATTATTACATGAATACTAAATCCTTGGCTACCTGGCTGTGAAATAGATATAGATCAATGATTTTCCACAAAATTAGACTGCCTTTGGGAGAAAGAAGTTGGGACCTTGAAGTGTTGTTAATGTTGATTGAGGGTGAGGGCTATTCATGAGGGATACATAATGGGATCCAAGAAAATAGACTACCTAAGGCTTGTGTCGCTTCTTGGATGTAAGAGGTAAAATATTTTGCTCTTTGAAAGATAACTTAAATCCTCCCCTTTATATAGATCTTGTCGCGCCACCTTCTAGTCTGACAAATGAGCATGCTTGATTAGGCTATGTCATCATACATAAGGTCGTTACCCAAATCAACATCAAATAATGAATCTTCCCAATCATTTATCATGTAGCTAATGAAGAAGAATGGTCATTGACCATCCCAAATGGTCCACTACCAACATTTTTCAACATCAACAAGAAAACATGCTTGAGGCTCAAGTAATAAATCTAGAAAAAAATTATTTGTAGTAGAGAAGTTAGCTATTAAAAGTGTTATCTCATAAATTACTTACTTAATTTCTCACCATCGATAACACAACCTAAAAATCTATTATTAATTAAGCTATTCATTATTTATTACTCTTTCATAAACAAACTTAACATCAAAGTGTCACAAAAGAAAGACTATACTAGCCAATACTTGTATTGATCTTTGATACCTTATTACAAAGTTACCTAGTCATCTGGCATAATATAAAGCCACAAATTACTTGGGATACACAAAGTCATGTTTCATATCACATAATGTTTAAGTGCTAAACATCCCTAGGCTTCTTGATAAACAAGGTATCAATTCAGGTATTACTTGAGATAAAAGCAAATAGAAAATATCCATCAATAATAGAAAAATTGCTAGGGAAGAGGCAGCGAGAGGGCCAGTTATAGAGTGTATGTTTGAGCACATGGCACGGGAGGACCCTGTAGTGGAGCAAGAAGAGAAACCTACCTAAATTGGCAAAGCACCACTGTCACTAAGACAATGGATAAGCAACCTTTAGCGAACCAGCGGTGACGTGGCAGCTAACTGCCACATCATATTGTCGACGCTCGGCAATATGATGTGGCAGTCGGCAGCCACGTCGACTCCATGTCACACACCTTCTCCGTTGCCTCCATCACCTTCGACTACATCGTCTCCAGTGTCTGGTGCCCATTGCATGCACGTCGGCTAGTAGCCCAGAGCTGCCCTGGTGCCCATTGCATGCACGTCGACTAGCCCGGAGCAACCATCATAAAGGAGAAAGCTCTTCAGCATTCATCATGAAGGTTTGAGAATTCCTAGCAACCATCTTATGCCCCAAGTAGACACATTTCCTATTAAAGTTACACAAGGAGTGTTGACATTGATGGTAGCAAGTACTAAACACTACTTAACATCTTCTTATGAAAATATTAATGCATATCATGAGTAATATTTGTAGGCTACCAAGACACCTAAGAATTGGGTGGTAAACTGCCATATTTTGTCAATATATCGCATGGGTAGAAACCAAACACTCCCTAAACGAATGACCATCCGATTGATGGACTCACTTAAAGAAAAATACTTGGAGCTTAAAAAAGAAATAGAGGAGAAGGTAGCCATCAAGCCCAAGTTAAAGTCAAATAACTTGAAGAGGATAATAGCATAATAAGTTTTCATCGAGACACAGACATTGAGGCTCAAAGAATAAAAATCAAAGGAGTACAAAGGCACTAGGAGTGGCAGTAACTTGCTCTACCTTTGTGCTGATGCTATGCTCATCATCATTTCCATACTAACATCCTCATTGTGGCTCCCTACATTCCTCTCACGAGCCATGTCTGCTCCTAGTGGTGGTGGCACTAGGAGTGGCAGTAACTTGCTCTACCTTTGTGCCGATGCTATGGTGATTTATGGTCATCATCATTTCCATAGTAACATCCTCATTGTGGCTCCTCCTACATTCTTCTCTATAAGCTAAGCTTGCCATTGAAGGGTTATTGAGAAAGACCCAACCTTTCTCTTATCATCATTCTGTATTGTAGCTCATCTTGCATCATATTTTGGGTATTATTGTGTCTCAACATAGATGAGTAGGATAAGTAGCACTCAATAAATCATACATAGAAAATAGTCTAAAAAGTAAAGAGGGGGCATGGTACATCCACAGAGTAATGGAGAACTATCTCTGGTCTCACCAGTCCAAAGTGTGCAACAACCCTTACCTCCTTACGAAGGTTCTAAGCCATGCAAGTAACATCCCCATACCCCAAGGCCCTCAGGAAGCAAAATATCACATGCTAAAGAAGACATGGAGCCACCCGCACACATACTAGAAGAGCTACAACAAGGGCAAGCTATCCTTGGGTGCTTTTTTTTGGTGAGCAATTACGGGCGAGGAGTTTTACGAAACTGGCGAGCGGTTGAAATCTTGAGAAGAAGAACCTAAAGGATAATGATCCCTCACCGTTTCTGCATTTACCTTCTTGATATTGGCGCATACTCTGAGCTTGGAATTCTTTTTTGGTATTATCACAATAGGTGATACCCATTCCATACGCTCAATTTCATAGATGAACTCTTCTTCTAGCAGCTTATTGATCTCCTTTTTTATTTTGTTGGACCAAACTTCAGTAACATAAAAATTTTAATTATTACATAAATACTAAATCCTTGGCTACCTCTGAAATAGATATAAATCAATGATTTGCCATAAAACTAGACTGCCTTTGGGAGAAAGAAGTTGGGACCTTGAAGTGTTGTTAATGTTGATTGAGGGTGAGGGCTATTCACGAGGGATACATAATGGGATCCAAGAAAATAGACTACCTAAGGCATGTGTCGCTTCTTGGATGTAAGAGTTAAAATATTTTGCTCTTTGAAAGATAACTCAAATTCTCCCCTTTATACAGATCTTGTTGCGCCACCTTCTAGTCTGACAAATGAGCATGCTTGATTAGGCTATGTCATCATACATAAGGTCGTTACCCAAATCAACATCAAATAATGAATCTTCCCAATCATCTGTCATGTAGCTAATGAAGAAGAATGGTCATTGACCATCCCAAATGGTCCACTACCAACATTTTTTCAGCATCAACAAGAAACCATGATTGAGACTCAAGTTGTAAGAAATCAAGAAAAAACTTCTTTGTAGTTGCCCTGTAGAGAAGTTTGCTATGAAGAGTGTTCTCAAAGTGTTATCTCATAAATTACTTACTTAATTACTCACCATCAATAACACAACCTAAAAATCTATTATTAATTAAACTATTCATTATTTATTACTCTTTCATAAACAAAGTTAACATCAAAGTATAAAAAATGAAAGACTATACCAGCCAATATTTGTATCGATCTTTGATACCCAATTACAAAGTTACCTAGTCATCTGGCATAATATAAAGCCACAAATTACTTGGGATACACAAAGTCATGTTTCATATCACATAATGTTTAGGTGCTAAACATCCTTAGGCTTCTTGATAAACTAAGGTATCAATTCAAGGTTTACTTGAGATAAGAGCAAATAGAAAATGTCCATCAATAATAGAAAAATTCCTAGGGAAGAGGCAGCGAGAGGGCCACTTATAGAGTGTATGTTTGAGCACATGGCACGGGAGGACCCTGTAGTGGAGCAAGAAGATAAACCTACCTAAATGCCTTTGCCATTCCCATCTATAGTACCTAAAGGGAAAATTGCTAGTCAAGAGGCCCACTAGAGTAGATAAAAACATGAAAGTTATGAAAGAATTGGTGTAAGAGATAAAGAAGCTAAAGGAGAAGATCAAAGAAAAAATGGAGAATCCCATTATTGTTGCTATCCCATTGGCTTCTATAGTATCACGTGCTGCTTCTAGCCAATGAGGATTATGTATATATCTAAACAAACCACTAGTGGGAATGGGGCCAAAAATACAAATATTTAGACCACTCCCCCCAAATGAAAGATTTATGAATATCCCTATTTTCCCCAAAATCACTCAAACAAAAAATAGAACAACTAATATTAATGGCCATAATCTAGGAAATGGGTACAACAAGGATTAAATTTTTGTCAAGCCGCTAGTGGTTAAGCCAATCTTTGATCCAAATCCACTCTCATCTCACTCAAGCCACTCTAGGAAGGATGGGTCTAATTATAACTATGAGGAGGCGTTGAAGAAAGAGAAGAAGGCTAAAAGCACACCATAAAAGGATTTGTTAATCACAAATGAGAAAAGGAAAGATATTTCCCAAAAGTAGACTCCTGGGATCCAAAGATACGAGCCTACAAAAGGGGAAGAATAGATGGAGGCTTGCCATTCTTAAAAAAACCAAGAAGAGAAACACTAAGAGTAGGATGCCCATGAGAAAGAAAAAGATAAGGAATTTGAAGAACAAAGTGAGAAACCACCAAGCAAGGATGAGGAGGAGGACCAGGAAATGAATGACAAGGATAAAGAAATAGATAATCTATCTGAAGAAGACAATGACCGATATATAGAAGATGATGAAATCCCTTCTTAAAAAAAGGTTAATCCAATCCTCTTATTGAGCTTAGCCAACCTCCTCCACCATGTGCAAAAGTTCATCCCCATTTCCTTGTTTCACTACGAGCCCAACTATGATGAAAGAACCAAGTACAAAGACTTCCACAACGACGAGTGGGACACTACCTCTGCTGTCACCTGCAACTGCACTCGTCAATGTCATCCAACCACGTCAGGTGGCAATATGACATGGCTACCATGTCATATTTTTGAGCTTTGGTAATATGATGTGGCATTCGCCAGCCACATCATCTACCACGTCCATCTCCACCATCAATATAGTCATCCACTATCTCTAGCCAATCCTCTTATTGAGCTTAGCCAACCTCCTCCACCATGTGCAAAAGTTCATCCCCATTTCCTTGTTTCACTACGAGCCCAACTATGATGAAAGAACCAAGTACAAAGACTTCCACAACGACGAGTGGTTGTCACCTGCAAAACTGCACCCGTCAATGTCATCCAACCACGTCAGGTGGCAATATGACGTGGCTACTAGGTCATATTTTTGAGCTTTGGTAATATGATGTGGCATTCTCCAGCCACATCATCTACCACGTCCATCTCCACCATCAATATAGTGCCAGTTTCTATTATGTTTATAGATGCTACTACAAGTACATCATGCAAGCATGATCAAGAAGCAGTTAGCTCTGATGATGAAGAGGAGGCTAAGAGGAGAAAACTCTTCAGCATTCATCATGAAGGTTTGAGAATGCCTAGCATCCATCTTATGCCCCAAGTAGACACATTTCCTATTAAAGTTACACAAGGAGTGTTGACATTGATAGAAGCAGGTACCAAACACTACTTAACATCTTCTTATGAAAATATTAATACATATCATGAGTAATATTTGTAGGCTACCAAGACACCTACGAATTGGGTGGTAAACTGGCATATATTGTTAATATATCTCATGGGTAGAAACCAAACACTCCCTAAACAAATGACCATCCGATTGATGGACTCACTTAAAGAAAAATACTTGGATCTTAAAAAAGAAATAGAGGAGAAGGTAGCCATCAAGCCCAAGTTAAAGTCAAATAACTTGAAGAGGACAATAGCATAATAGTTTTTTATCGAGACAAAAAGACATTGAGGCTCAAAGAATAAAAATCAAAGGAGTACAAAGGTACTAGGAGTGGTAGTAACTTGCTCTACCTTCGTGCCGATGCTATGGTCATCATCATTTCCATACTAACATCCTCATTGTGTCTCCCTACATTATTCTCACGAGCCATGTCTGCTCCTAGTGGTTGTGGCACTAGGAGTGGCAATAACTTGCTCTACCTTTGTGCGGATGCTATGGTGATTCACGGTTATCATCATTTCCATAGTAACATCCTCATTGTGGCTCCTCCTCCTACATTCTTCTCTACAAGCCAAGCTTGCCATTGAAGGGTTATTGAGAAAGACCCAACCTTTCTCTTATTATCATTCTGTATTGTAGCTCATCTTGCATCATATTTTGGTATTATTGTGTCTGAACATAGATGAGTAAGATAAGTAGCACTCAATAAATCGATGTTTCTCATGCATAAAGCAAGTGATGAAAACATGTGTGTGTGTGTGTGTGTGTGTGAGAGAGAGAGAGAGAGAGAGAGAGAGAGAGAGAGAGAGAGAGAGAGAGTTTGATAGAGAGAATGAACAACATGATCATAAAGTGATTAATCACAAGTACGTTGCAACGAAAAATTAAAAGAATAATAAAAAACAAGAAAAAATAACGTTTTTTGGTAAAAATTAAACTTTTTTTAAAACCAGGGGTGTGTAACATAAGCCATTGCATTGGTGAAATGCATTGTTTACACACCGCATGCCCTTGGTATGTGAACAATGGCTTCCCTAATGACATTAGTTTCAAAGGGTGCATAAATAAAACTTATGCAGTTGGTGTCCATGCCATTAATGATGGAAAGATCAATTGTCACTATTGCAAAAAGACAGCTACTTGCAAGGCATCTTGTGCGTGTTATGTGTGTCATGCCGCCCTCAATTGATTTAGTGGACAACTCATGTTCATAATTTAACTTCAAGAGATGTATGGGATGTGCAAAAATGTTCTGGGGTATCATTTTATTGGAACAATTTCCATGGAGTAATTTTATTTAAGCTTGTATCATTTGATTGGGATGTATCATTTTATTAGAGTAATATTGTTTTTCTATTGAGAGAGATTGAGAGAAATAGATAATAGAGAGAGAGAGAGAGAGAGAGAGAGAGAGAGAGAGAGATGTACTGCTTGCCATATTTGGGAAATTGTGCCATATTTGGGAAATTGCTCGCCCAAATTTGCTCGCCAAAAAAAATCCCCCGCTATCCTTAAAGAGATAAAGGAGCTTGTACAGGAACATGGCCAAGGGAGTGAAAGAAGGTAAGAATCCAAGGAAGCCTTAAAAGATGAGGGGCAGTCTACAAAACAGGTGGAAGAGGAGACAAAGCGCCTAGAGGAAGAGATCGCTCAAGACATTACATCATATCACCAGGCTCCAGAGGAACATCAAGCAATAGGCATGGAGAAGATCAGCTTAACAGAAACCACATCTCCAATTTTGATACTACAAACACCAGCTTCTAGCCTTGCCACCCTTGCATTTAAAAACATCTCACCACTACATGATTATGTCATCTCGAACCTGCCCACCTCGATTGAGATAGGTATCGTACTCTTATTGAGTGTAATATATCCTTCAATGTGTTAAGGACAGACCAATGAAAAAGAATGGTGAAAGCAATTGCGTAGGTAGGGCCTACTGAGATGTGGACATGTCTTGAGTATACGAAGATGCGTACATCCATGTTGGATGAGCAGAAGGCCTTGATAGACAAGGCGCTCACTCCTGTGAAAGCAGGTTCGCAGGAGTTCGGATACACTATTATTTCAGATGGGTGGGCAGACATTCGCAAGAGGCACATAATCAATATCCTTGTGTCATCTTGCTTGGGCACCTATTTCTTATGTGCCGTGGATGAAGGGAGAGCAGGAGACAGGATCACAGGGGAGTTCATTTATGGCCACATTCGACAGGCTATCCTTGAGGTTGGGGAGGACAATGTTGTGTAGGTGGTGACCGACAACGCCTCTAACTGCAAGGCAATGGGTCAAATGGTCGAGGCAGAGTTTCCACATGTAGTGTGGACTCCATGTGCTGCCCATTGTCTTGATTTACTTATGGAAGACATTGGGAAGCTTGTTTGGGTGCAGCCCATTGTTGCAGATGTTGTAAAGATCACCACCTTCTTTGGCAACAAGAAGCATCAAGCTCTTGCCATCTTTTGGAGCCATAGCCCTTTGGATATGGTGAGACCCTCCAAGACCAGGTTTGCTTACATATTCTTGGTCTTGGATAGGCTCTACAAGATAAGAGATTCACTATCATCAACAATTATGGATCCAAGGTGGCGACAGATGCATCATTCAGAGGATGAGCGTACAAAATACTTGGAGAGGCGGATCCTGGATGATGATTTTTGGCGATAGGTTCATAGCCTTTCAGTTGCACTTAAGCCCGTGTCTGTCCTTCTCCGACTTACAGACATGGAGGGCTCAACTTTGGGGTTGGTCTTTCATTTGTTTATGCAGATGAAAGACCATGTTGCTCAGTGCTCCATGATGACTGCTCAATGGTAAGCAACAGTTCTAATTTCTTCCTCTTTCTTTGATTTTTATGACTTCTCGATTCTCAATTCTCATGACATGTCAGGACTGGCATGTGTAACCTAAGACATGTATTTTCAATCTCTCATTTTCAACCGAGGTGAGATCTTGGACATTGTAGACAAACGGTGGACATTCTTGAGCCGTACCATCCATGCGATGGCAGACCTCTTTCTTAGATTGCACACTAAAACTTGATTTGGTAGTCTTTTCCCATGCATATATCATGGCCCCATTCATGAGTGTAACGCTCATATGTTTCTAACTTCTGACCTTTCACAATTTGGCACTCATCTAGCTTGAGCACAAATGGAAGTGTGCTCCCCCCCAAAAACTGCAAATAAATGGTAATTTACAATATTCAAAACAAAATAATCATCTTCATTTTCTACTGAAAAACATGAATAGTAGAAATTGCAAGTTCTCACCTTCTAGTGAAAGACCATAGAACTTCACCATAGCTTGTTGTAGTCTCTCAATATGAACAAAGATGTTATTGTAAACATCGTAGTGAAATTTTGTACTTGTCTTGATTTTCTTTTTGCTCGACCCTATGTCTAATGTAAGTGTGCCCTCAACGTGATAAAACTGTCCTATAGCTCGCTGCACATTATCATTATTGATATGCTTGACATTGTGAATCACCTTGAGTGTAGGAAATAAAGTGCCAGTGATTCCTTGTCTTAGAAATGCATCTTTTACAACCTGATGGATTGCTTGGTACCCTTTCATGCTGATTCCAGCCGCATCACAAGCATGTTGAATTAATGAAAAATCAATGGAGGAGGTAATCTCGCTCACCACATTGCTGACAACAGCTTGGCGTATTTTAGGACGATGAGGGTCAGTAATAATTGAGAGAATATCTTTGGTATTCAGAATGGCTTTGACCAAATCCTTCCATCCCTCTTCGTTAGAACCACACATCTCTTGCAGAAAATTCCTGGCAGAACACAAATCATGACTATTTTGTTTAAATCACTGATTGAAAGTTTATGTTACTTACTTTGTTGTACGAATCCTTTTCTTCTATGCCACTCAACCTTTAAACGCAAGAGATTGTATACCAGCCAATGTCTTTTTGCGTACACGAGCACCATTTGGCATTGCTTTGAGTTGTTTAGTGATAAGTTCCTCTAGCCTTTGAATCTTGCATCCTTCTCCACATTCTCTGTGGTGAGGATCTCTTTCATTTTATCTGATGATGTTTTAAGTCCTTCTTGACACTGTAAAAGAGTGAATTGTGATGCTTGCAATTGAGATTGGAGAATATAGGTTTGCCAAGCTTCACTTGTAGTCAATCTTCTGTAGTATCCTAACAAGCCAAGCTCTCCTTCACCAACAAATTGCATAAAAGATGAGATAAATCATGAAAAGGAGGGTTTTCTCTTAATGGAGGGTCAATTGGACAGAGATACCCCCATCAACCCAAAGATCTTTATTTTTCTCCTTAGTTATTCTACGAGCTTGGACAGATTGTGCATTAGTAGGATGGGTTTTTTTAGAGCTGCCATACTCTTCATGAATACGAATGTGTAAATCAACCTTCAGTTTTCTAGCTTCACAAAGCACAACTTTCAAAGGCTCCATAGCTAAGCAGAGGAAGAAGCTAAAGTAGAGAGATCCTCAGAGGGAGAGAGAGAGAGAGAGAGAGAGAGAGAGAGAGAGAGAGAGAGAGAGAGTGTTAAAACTTTGCTGTTGGAGGTTTGTTGTTGGAGGTTTAACACAAATCCATTTTTCTAAGTAGAAAATGATATTTTTGATATATACAAATATAGTAACATGGAGTTTTTCATAATAAATTACATTTATGAGAAAAAATAAAAAATAATAATTTTTGGGATCCGCACAATTTTGGGATCTCATGGATGTAGTGGTTCTTGACAGTTAGTTATGTTTATGGGGTTGTGGGGACCTGACAGTTAGTTATGGATGTACTGGCTCCTGAGAGGCTTGTGACGTGACCCTTGAATTACAAGCTTTTTGGAGGAAAAAAAGTATTTTCATCATACATATTGGTTGGGTGTGGTTTTTTTCCACCTCAAAATGTAAAAAAATAAAAAATAAAAAATTTTTACTTTTTGGGGCCCACCTAAATACGAGAATGTTTTGCTGGTGTGGAAGGGAGATATGGTGAGAGTTAATGAGGAAGGAGATTTCAAATTGACAAGAAAGATTCAATTTGTAGAGAGTGAAGATAAAAAATTCAAAAAGTAAGAGAGAAAGTATGAGAAAAGTCAAAAGGTAAGAGACTCGAGAGTATGAGAATATTCCCTTTAAAAAGTGAAACTAGGGGGGTATGGCTGATGTGGCAAGGCAAAAAAAAGGGTCAGCCTTTGTCTCCCTTAAGCCCAACTTTTTAAGCTCTAATCCCTTAAAATTAGGAATCCTTAGGAGGCCTTTTTGGGTCCAAAAAATTCCTAATGCCCTAATCCCCAGTCAACCTACCAAATCTACTGAAAGGGTGGATGAAGGATAACAGTGTTAGTGGAGACACAATAGCTCATAAAGTCAATCAAGAAAGATCGAAAGAAGAAGACTGGCAAAAGGATGAGAGGGGGGCTCCTAGTGGATGTCACCACAGAATCTCAGCAATTGGAAGCGGCTGTGGCTTCAGAGATCAAGACATACCAAGAGGCTCTACAAGAAAAACTACAAAGCCCTACTATGCAGGAACAACACCAACATCTCTCCCCTCCAACAAGCCTTGCACAACTAATATTCAAAGACCTCTCCCCGCTCAAGGATTCACAACTAGCGAAGATACCCACAAAGGAAGTTGAAGAACAAACATAGAAAGATCAAACCTTGGAAGGACCAGCACATGAGGGGGCATCAGTTGGCATAACAAGAATTGAAGAAGCCAGCAGAATCTAGTAAGAGGTCACACTCCCCAAAGACATTCATGCCAAGAAAATAAAGAAGATTGGATGAAGATGAGCCACTGTCGCATCTTGGTTCTTTCAAGGATGTGGATTCTCAACAGTTCCTCTAAGATACATTGGAAGGCCTTGACACACTCCTCCATGATCCCCTTACAATGCGGCCACTAGTACCAACTGGGAGCAGGAACAGAAGGTATGGCGTTGCCATTTGTTGACAACACAAATGCTGCACGATAGGAACGCCACCTATGGAAGCAGCTAGAAGAGGCCATTGCACGAATACAAAGTGTTAATAAAGATACTTTGGTGGCAATAGAGGAAACTCATAAAGAAGTACTCTTAAAGAGTTTACAGGCTGCATTGGAGAGCAATAACTTAGTTTTAAGTCAAACCATTGTACAAAAAATAAATGAGAATGCTGACTTGAATGCAAGGCTGAAGCAAGAAAAGGAGCAGATACAAAAGAAGATAGCTCACACACAGAGCCTAACAACTAGGCATGCCCAGGAAATGCAAGAGTACTAGGAGAGTGCAAAGCGTAATGAGGATATGCTTCGACAACAAATAGAGCTCCTCACAGCTAACCTCAAAGAAGAACAAGAAAGAAGAGTACAAGGACTGCAACACAGAACGAGAGCAGGTTAATAAAGTGCATGCGGAAAAACTCAAGGCTCTCAATGAAATAATCATCACCAACCAAATAGAGGTGCAAAAGAAGCCAAGAGACAATATCACAACTAGAAAACCAATTACAGGATACACAAAGATTGGCAACACAACATGTAACTCAAATTATTGAGGCCAATCAAAGAGAATCTACTGCCAGAAGAGCACAAGAAGTGGCAACAACAAGATTCGAAGCGCTGGATGTGCTGAGCAGATGATCAGAGAAACAACCATTTTTACAAAGCTTAGCAACGCTGATATCCGCATGCAAGAACTGGCCCACAAACTAGCCACACAGGAAAGGAGTCAAAGGCTGGAGCGCACAGATGGCTTACGTACCATCCTCCTTGAGCGCGCCTTGAAATTGGGACAATTTTCAGTAACTCCTCGGGCCCCCTCTCAAACTCTTACCTTGTTTTTGTCTACACTAACACTCTAATTACTTCAATATGGCATTAACTTAGCTGAAGATATAGGTTGAGGAGAATTAACCCTTATTAAACAAAATACTGAGCGAGATGCTGACCCAACCATCATTATGGGAATTTTGAGGGGGGATCTGATATTAAGTAATCCACAAGATATCTTCTTTTATCCTTTGCATCCAATAGTCCTCAACCTCCGTAGTTGGTGTCGTGTCTTACAAAATTCAGAAATTCTGGACAACAGGGTCGACAAACTCGACTTGTTTGTTCCAGATGACATACTAGCAACACGAGCCAAGTACGAGGTTGTGGCTAATACTTATCAATGGGTAATCACTCCACGGCGGGTGGTTAGAAGTATATAATACTCACCAACATTTAAATATTTGTGAGTCTACCTTATATCACTGAGTGGGAATCCTTAAGCTATATACTAATATCCATAAGCATTTAGAGGCTATGCTTACCAACGTAAGCAATAATTTTGATGCAACTCACATAAATTACCTAGATGTGGATAACGAAGAAAGCCCTAAAATTCAAACCTTTTTTCCAAGCTCATAAACCTAGCCACCCACCCCCTAGTTCGGGTCATGGTGAGGATGAGGGTCCATCTTCTTTTTTCAAAAACACCTACCCTGTGTATACTAATATCGCTAATAGGCTTCTTGATCCCTATCCAAGCACGCCTCCTACTACTTCTTCACAAGCTATATGTATCTACTCTTCCTTCTCCCCACCAAAATTAGAATTTCCCACTAACACTCTCGCCCCCCGAGGAGATATTGGCACCTGTTCCATATCCACCAAGGCAACCTCTCAGGAGAGGTACGTAATCTGCCTCCGCTTGATAATGTTACACCTTACATTGACAATACTGTTTTGGATTCTGTGACAACTACAAAATATGAAGAGTTCATACAACAAGGCAATCCACTATTAAAGCCAGAGCCTATGTTCAAGGCGCTGATGCAAATTACACCGTTCGATCCTACCAACAAGATTCTTCCCAGAGGCATATTCTGCAGTCACCCGCACATGGCAACATTATGTGCCGTACCCTCTCCGAGGGCCACTCGTCCAGAGGAATTACTACCATTGGCTGGAGAGGGAACATTATGGGCCAATGTTGCATCGTGGAATTTTATTTGGGGAGATTTTATATGCATTTGAACAAGAAAATATAAGAAAATTGAGTGTTTACATGCATTTTGGGAATTTTTTGTATTTTGCACACTGTAATCTTTGCATAAATTTTTGAAATATTTTTTGATGTGGATGGGAAAAATGGTGGAAATGAAAGCATATCCACCAGTACTATTAATGTCCTTGAGGGCATAGAGCGCAATAGGCGTCACGGAGGAATGGTGGTGCATCGTAAGGAAGATGTCATCAAAAAACCTCTGTACAGGCCGTGGATATAGATAGAGGCAAGTAAGGCACTGTCACGTCTGAAGATCTATGGAACTCTCGAACATGCACCATCAACTGCTTTGCCCTATGCTATGCAATCTACTCCATAATCATGTGTTGCTCCGCCTCAGCTCTAGAACTCTCTCCCTTAGTCCGAGCCTACTCAAAAAGTAAAGCATACAAATAATTGATTAGTCTCTCTCATTAGGTATAACTTAAAGAAATTTATAACTTTAGACCTTAATTATAACTCTTACGTACAAGAGAAACCTACCTACTGGATGTCAGACTCTCTCGCATGGCGTGCCTCTATAGTGGTTGTCTCTGCTGTCCATAATGTAGCTCTAAGGTGGTCAATCTCCGCTCTCACCTCTATCAACTCTTGAGTGAGTCTCTCACTGGTAGGTGTGGGACCCTACGTGACACAATCAACCATGCCGCTCATTTTAAAAATATAGAAGAGTATATATAAACATGTAAACAAATGACTGAAAAAACTTAAGAAATAATAAATGTGTAAATACCTCGACATATGTTGTCGGTATCGATTGTGAGAACAAGAACACCACGTGTTAGATGCTGTCTGTGGTACTCTGTACGTCGATACCCATCTGGGTGCCAAGAGCCTCAACCGTCAACAAAGGCACAAATGTAGTACCTGTAGTAGTAGCTACACGAAGGGCTGGTGGAGACTACCTACCATGGTCTTGGAGATGGCCTTGGCCAGCACTGCTGACAAGGCCAATGGCTAGTGTAATCCACCTCCTCCCCTAAGACAAAATCTACATATAATTTCTTTGCAAAGTATATGGGAATCTGGTGGTTGTTCGGTATCCTCCCATATGCAGCAACATATCAACTATAGATATGTGCCGCCATACGAGGATGCAAACATAGCGAAATAGTAAGGGGCTTCCCCACCCTA
The DNA here is from genome assembly GCF_041138505.1 of Cibotium barometz. Lineage (NCBI taxonomy): Eukaryota > Viridiplantae > Streptophyta > Polypodiopsida > Cyatheales > Cibotiaceae > Cibotium > Cibotium barometz. The sequence continues at coordinate 17,311,740 of NC_141109.1, forward strand.
GGTCGCAACCCACGACTATCAAGGAAAAGGTCTAAATAGGCTCATCCCAAATCGGACCAAGATCATAAACCTGACGATATGTCAGGCCATGTGACATAGGAGTAGTGCAATGGTGGGCTATCCACTCATCTATATAAACAATATCGTGAAGGCTACGAATGGATGATAGCATCGCCCTCCAAGTCCGACACAATATGTAATGTAGCCTATGCGTCTCTACTAGCAGTCCTATAGATAGCCCCTAACTCACAGTCTATCTCCGCAATGAGGTACACAATAGACGAGCGGCCCTCCTTGCGTGACTCCATGCTAGAATCTAAGCCTAACACAAATGAGCAGGTAAATGTGAAAGGTCCAATGCTTAGTGCTAAGTACCACTAATGAAGCTATAAAATAATGCTAATGAACCCACTAATTTCTAATCCAAATCAAGAGAGCAAGGAGAGTGAAAACAACATGTGACAATGAGGCGAAAAAAAAAACTTTTCGATTTTATAACGTCGATCAAGGTTCGATGGCATGCGTTTTAGGGTTTGCAAGAAGATGTAAGCTTTGAATGTGTGCGCGGTTTTAGGGTTAGTGAGACAAACAACCAAGCTATACATTTGATTTTAGGGTTTGTGAGGGATCGATGGTTGCGATTTGAATCATGGTACGTGGATGACTTAGATTTTAGGTGATTACCATGATCAAGGTATGTTTGACAGTCCACATTCACTTCATACCTCAAATTGATATATATAAATGACTAGGATTGCATCTTCAAATGTGCGCGAATGGATGGGTCTGATTGTGTAGATGTATCTTGTTTGAGGTTTTTCAATGGCTTCGATTTCATCTTGGTATCTCAAACGAGATATGTGGATGGATGAGATCACATCTCTATACCTCGAATGAGATTTGTCAATGGTTGAGATGATATATCCTTATCTCATTTGAGATATGTGTATGGTGGAGACAACATCATTGAATATGCTGAATGTACATCTAAGCGGGCATGTCAAGGGGGATCCATCGTGGCATTGACGTGGATCCGAGCGGCATGCATATCTTGATCGAGATAATGTGGTTGCGGTGACATGGATGGTGACTTGAAACCCAGAGCTCGTTCGAGATATGGCACGTGTCATGTTTTAATTGATGGTGATATCACGATTGAGGTACTCCATCCGAGTTGCGTCGATGTCCCAATTTTAGATAGAGTCAACAAAAGTGAGTACCCTCATCTTGCAACCACCCTCATTTAGCCATTTTCAAACATTTTTGTGTAAGCTTTGGGCCAAATTTTAAAATTGGGGACCAAATTATTGAAAAAATGGACCGAAATTGGGGGAAATGCTACGTCTCACATTTTTCTGCTTCTTCCCTCGTCTTCCTTGAGACTTTGTGTGGCTATGGAGTATGTTTAGGGTTATTTTAACCTTCTACAACCATGGAGAAAGTATGGAGTAGCTTGTAAGCTTCACATGGAGTATGTTTAGGGTTATTTTAACCTTCTACAACCATGGAGAAAGTATGGAGTAGCTTGTAAGCTTCACATGGAGCACCAAAATGCAAGTAAAACTCGTCGTTTTTCAACCATGATGGGCAAATTTATGCCGACTTCCTTCAAGCTTTTGTGGCGATGGAGATGGTGTTCCTTGGTTTTTCTATCTTGGCAAATGATTATACAATGCGCAAGCTTCTCAATGATACCTTCAATGCTCACTTTCATACACTTTCTTGACATTAGGGTTTTCTAGGGAAATTAGGGTTTTTGGTCATCTTATTCATAAATTTCTTGCATAATGTGGCTCTCCCAACCTTCCTCTACCTATACATGTGTTCAATGCTTCATTCCAACCAAGATTTAGGGTTTCTTGTCCCTCTTGAAGAATTTGGGAATTTTCTTCAAAATTAGGGCTTCTACCATTAAGTCTCGAGATCCACGATGATTAACCTCTTTCCTATACATTCCTCTTCACATATTAGGGGTTTCTTGAAGAATTAGGGTTTTGGGAAAATAAGCTTGACTTCAGTGCTTTTCTTCCTTTCCTAATCGTGATGCCTTGAGCCTAATCAAGCCTCTTTTTAATTCCTTAACCTCTTTTATTACTCCAATCAACTCAAATGACCAAAGAGGGGTATTGATTACATATGGGAGAAGGGGAAACATGGAAATGCATTGTATATGCTTCATGCAAGAGTTTATTGAGGACAATTGGCATGTTTCGTGCATTGGTGGATTGGTCTTTTGTTGTTGATCTTTGGAAGCAAGGAATAAATCATGAAATGGATGGTTTATGCTATGAATGGTTAAAATGGTGCATGAGTCATGCCATATGGTTGAAATTGCATGAGTACATGCATCTAAATTGTAAGTGGATTCCATCCAATCATTTCAAGTAAGTTACACACCTCACTTCACTTGTACTCCCCCAATTCAATTCATAGAATCTACATTGTGGTAAGGGTACCCATGACTCCTCCATGACTAGAGGTGAAGAGGAGTCATGGGGGAGTGTTTTCCATGAATCTTTATTTCCCATGAGTGCCGTGGGAAAGTGGTAAGGAGGATTAGGAAGGGGAGTAAAGGTAGCTACAAACTTGTACAACAACATTCGGCGAATTGCAATGTCTTGGACACTATATGAGCTATGCATCGGGCTTAAAGGAATGTAAAATTGATGCATAATGTGAGATCCCTCTGCCCCCTCCGCGCACTCCCGGTAGTTGACAACAGAAGCAGCCCCGTCATGCACGAGAGGTAGGGTTTCTCACTCGGGGCCTCGCCCACGAATGTCCGGGCTCGAGACTAGGCTGGTGGTCACTCCGAAAACCGAAACCCGGAAAATTTCCCATGTCCGAAAAGCGGGGACGATTCCACCTTTTTGAATTTTCTTAACGAATTTTTCTAACGAGATCAATTCTAAACTATCCTTCACCTGAATAAACCAGATAGAAGGAAACTATCACTGATATAATTTGATCGTCTGAGTAATTTCAATGCTTTTTTCCTAATCAAGATTAGGCACAGCCGTTGATCCACTCAAATTGAGAAATTTATCAGGGAATTAACTAGCTACTCGAATCCTAGCGTAATCCTAAGATTTTTTAGTTTAATTGTTAAAATTCCACTGATTCCAGCCTAACCCCATCCGGCCCATGGGTTAGCCACCACCCTGGAATCGGTAGAACCAAACAAGTACTCACCCACCCATAATTGAAATGCCTTTCTTAACTTTAGCTTTAGAAAACAGATATGCACACACTCCTCTTTAAAACTTTAATATAAAAATAATCCATTGACAAAACAGATATGATCACAGATTTCATAATTCAAAATTTCCATTCAATCCCTTGTTTCACAAAAATAGTACCACTCTGGACTCTCCGTTGGGACCAACTGGTCAGCAACGAGATCTAGTAAATAGATTACAATAATCACTTCGTCAACATACATATATATATCTTCCACGACATACGCATGGGTGTCCTAAGCACCGCGAGCCCATGCATCGCCTGGTCAGAACCCTCCAGGATCCTCCTTAGGTGTCCTGGTACTTCACTCAGGGACCGCTTCGTCGGCCCTTGCCCATCGTACCGGAAGCACACCATTTTTCACCATACCCAGGTTGGTCAGACCTGGGCAGGTTTTAGCCACGTGAGCTATCCCTTGAACACTCCCCGCCAACTGTTGCAACCGAACTTCCCTTAAACACATATGCCAAATGCTCCCTCCAGCATTCTGGCATAAGACAATCCTTTAAGAAAACAGGGTTTCTATGCAAGTTTTCAGTTTTGATTTTGTTTGAATACCATGAAGAAATCTTAAATCTGTATCCCAATACTTCTAGATCCAGGTCTGAATTCCAAACAAAATTTCTCGAATTCTGTTAACTTGATCCTCAGATCAAAATCAAAAATCTTAACTTAGTTTCAGATTCAGTGCAGGATTTGAGTGCATTTTTCTTGAATTGGGCACATCCTTATTGATCGAAACTGACGAAGGAATTAGATCTTAGTCAAAAGTCTAAATCAGAGTTTGGGTCTTGAAAGGTTCTTCTTAAACTATCTTTCTCGAAAGGTAATATTTCAATTTCTCTTTTTTCTAAATTTCGTCCGTCCAATATTTGCTTACAGATTTCTAAAACATGAATTTCCTATGAGGAATAAAATAATCATTTATCTCGATCTCTGACTTTGATAGTTTAATTGAATTTTCTCATTACCATCTTAGTGAATATGAAACGGTAGCATTTCTTCTTTCACAGATTATCTACTTATTCATTTTTTTAATTTTTACGGAAATTAAACAGAGGATTAAGAGAACCCTTTCTTAAATATAAAAATTCTATATGCATCTATTTATGCATAAAATTTGATTCAGATGAAAGTCACACTTTTATCATCATAAAAATTATTTATGATGAAAATCACTCTTTTAATATAAAAGAATTTCTTTTATGCATCCATTTATGCATAAAAATCATTTATGATGAAAATCACACTTTTAATATAAAAAATATCTTTTCTGCATATGTTTATGCATACAAATCATTTATGATGAAAATCACTCTTTTAATATAAAAGAATATCTTTTATGCTGTTGCCATATATATAGGCAGTGATGTGTGTGAACACACTTAGGACCGCCGGGGCACTTTTTCCCTCTTTAGGAGGTTTTTTCCCCCGGCTTGTATATATGCCCATCACTCTAGGGCTAACTTATCTTTTGTACATTGACACAATCTAATACACTTTGTGTTGTGTGCATTCTTGCTGCTTCTTCTCCAAGCTTTATGTGCTTTCCTGCAATCCTAATTCCAACAATTGGTATCAGAGCAGGCATCGGCTCCCAGGGCTACGCTGCCGGCACCCTCCGACTCACGTTCTCCGATTGAGGTGAGCTTTCACGAGCGCTTGCAAGTCCCTATACTCTGTAAATTAGCCCGTAGGGTTTTGCATTCTCAGAATTTGCATCTGAGGTCGTTTCGGGCTCCGTTTTTGCATTTCAAGTTCTGCACAGGTGTTTTCGTCATTTTTTGCAGAAATTTCGACAGTGCAGTTTTTTACAAACAGACAGACGTATTCTATTGTGGACCATGCTACATAGCGTGCGAGTTGTTTTCTGTTCAGTCTTTGCTTCATTACAGGCAGCTTTTGCATCAGTTTCAGTCAGTGGCCATGGCTGATAACAGCAATGATATATTTCGCATGTTGTCTGTTGAAGACAAATGGAGACAGCAACTACCCACTTTGGGCATACATGATGTAGCATGTTTTGGTTGCAAAAGGAGTGTGGAACATTGTGCAGGGTATGGATGTACGTCCAGGTTCTGTGGATGTAGGATCTGTTGAGGATGTTGCAGGTTCTAGCAGCTCTACTGTTGCTGCTGTTTTACCCATTGCTGAACAAGCTCGTTGGGATGGTAAAGATGCACAGGCTCATGCCTTGATTGCACTTTCTGTCAAACGTAACATCACCCCACATATTCATTTAGCTAAAACAGCAAAACAAGCTTGGGATATTCTAGCTGGTTTGTATGCAGGTCGTAACGAGGTAAAAATCGCTTACCTGCGTAAAGAGCTAGAATTGAAGATTATGCAAGAAGATGATGACATGAATGTTTTTCTTGCTGAGATTACAGATCTTAAGGAACAGTTGATTTCTGCAGGTGAGATTATTCCTGATCATTCTCTTGTGCAGACTGTTCTTGATGCTTTACCTGAGACATATCAGACTTTTGCTTCCACGTGGAGACTTGTTAATGAGGACAGACCTGATGCTGTCAAGTATGATACTTTAGTCAACAAGCTCTTGTAAGAAGCGCAGTCCAGGCAAAACAGGGCCAGGCAGCGTGTAGTTGGTCAAGCATTTATTGCTGCCCATAGCAGTAGAGAAGAAGTGGTAAGGCAGCCCCTTCCACTGTTTCTTCTCCTATTAGTAGGTCTGCAACTTCTTCTCCTTTCACAGGTAGCAACAATAAGTCTAAGAAGGCTCTTGATAAAGGCAAGAAAAAGACCAGGTGCAACTATTGTAAGGCAAATGATCATGTCATTAAGAATTGCCCTAAGCTAAAGGCTAAAGAGGCAAAGAAGAAAGAGTCAAATGCAGCCACAATAGCGGATGCTTCTACAAATGCAGATTCTGCAAATGTTGTGCAGGATACAGAATGGTGTATTGCCAGTATGACCCATCTGTACATGATGCATGTTTTGCAGTTTCTGTTGACTCTCATGTATGGTATTTTGACAGTGGTGCTACAAAGCACATTACCTCGCATCGTGATATGTTCACTTCTCTTGAGGCGGTCCCTAATGGGAATACTGTCACATGTGCCAATAATGCTTCTTACCCAGTGAAGGGCATTGGTAAAATTATGCTCATTGCTACAAATGGCAGCACTTTCACACTTTCAAATGCTTTGTATGTGCCAGGGATAAAGAAGAATCTATTGTCTGTCTCTGCGCTTGCTAGACTTGGACTTGTAGTCAAATTTGTGGATGACAGATGTACTGTTCATGATTTCACTTTTGGTGATACGATTACTGTATCTGGCACCTTGTTTCGTGGGCTGTATAGGCTCAATTCTTATGACAAGTGTGTGGAAGATTCAGCAAATGCAGTTTCTGATGAAAAGGGAGTTTGAGATGCAAAACTATGGCATGCTCGTTTTGGTCATCTGAACTATGCTAGTTTGCTGCGTTTGCAGAAATTTGATATGGTTGCTTCATTGCCCCCTCTTGAGGCACCATTGAAACATGTTTGTGAAGGCTGTATTTTGGGCAAAATGCAGCGTTCTGCGTTTCCAAAGGATGGTTCTGTGCGGGCCACTCGCAAATTGCAACTTGTACATAGTGATGTATGTGGGCCTATGCAAACTCCGTCATTTGGTAAACACTTGTACTTCGTGACTTTCATTGATGATTACTCAAGGCATGCATGGGTATATCCACTGAAGGCAAAGTCCGAAGTGTTTTTGTGCTTCAAACAGTTTTTTCTTATGGTTGAAAATGTATCCAATTGTACTGTGGGCACCCTCCGTACTGATCGAGGGGGGGAGTACATGTCTAAAGAGTTTGATGCATTTCTGGCTAGTCATGGGATAAAACACCAATGTACAGTGCCGTATACCCCTCAGCAAAATGGTGTTGCTGAGAGGAAAAACAGGTCACTTATGGAGATGGCACGACGTATGGTCAAGAGCCAAGCTTTGCCACATGCGTTTTGGCTTGAGGCTGTCATGTGTGCTGCATATGTACTCAACAGGTGTCCCACTAAGGCCTTGCAGTCTATTACTCCATATGAAGCTTGGCATGACAGAAAGCCTTCTATTGGTCACTTGCGTGTCTTTGCTTGCTTGGCCTATGCTTTAGTGCCTGTGCAACAACGCAGAAAATTGGATGATAAGGCTGTCAAATGCATTTTTGTTGGTTACAGTGTTGAGAGCAAGGGTTACAGATTGTATCATCCACAGTCAAAGCGTATCTTGATTAGTCGAGATGTTGTTTTTGTGGAAGATGCTATGCAGCCCTTGTTATCATGTACCAAAGAGACAGGTGTGAGCTCACGGGATGTATTTGATACGTTGTTGCCTCTCTTTACAAGTGGGAATTCAAATGTAAGTCCTAATGAGGCAAATATTCAGCCTATGCAGATTTCAAACGACATCATAGATCAGCCTATTTCTGATGCAGATTTACAGGATGAGGATAGGGCTGAAAATGAGCAGGCTAGAGGTATGCCTAAATGGCTGGTGCAAACCTTGCGTGATAGTAAGATTGATGCACCTATGACTAGTTGTACTCGTTCAGGTTTTCAGCATGCCTCTTATACATCAGATTGTTATGCTTTGGCTGTGTCTAGTATGTGTGAAGAGGAAGAACATCTTTCATTTGATGAGGCACAAAATTTAGAAAATTGGTTAGCTGCAATGCAAAGTGAATATGATGCTATAATGAAGAATGGTACATGGTCTTTGTGTGATTTGCCTATTGGTAAAAAGGTCATTGGATGTAAGTGGGTTTTTAAGTTGAAACGAAAGCCAGATGGCAGTGTTGATCGCTATAAGGCTAGACTTGTTGCAAAGGGTTATGCTCAAGAAAAGGGCATTGATTTTGATGAGACCTTTGCTCCCACTTGTCGTATGACTACCATTCGTAGCATTTGTGCATTGGCAGCTCATAATGGTTGGAATGTACATCAGCTGGACATAAAGACTGCATTCTTGAATGGAGATTTGCATGAGGAGGTGTATGTATCGCAGCCTCGTGGTTTTGTTCAAAGAGGGCAGGAAAACAAAGTGTGCAGGTTGAAAAAGGCTTTATATGGTTTAAAGCAAGCTCCACGAGCTTGGTATGAAAAGATACATGCATATTTGACTTCACATGGTTTTCAGAATAGTCCAACCGAAAGCACTTTGTATGTTAAACGTGTGGATGATGTACATCTAATCATTGCTCTCTATGTCGATGACATGCTGCTCACAGGACCAAATGAGAGTCATATTGCTGATTTTAAGGCTGATTTGAATGCCTCTTTTGAGATGTCGGATTTGGGGCATTTGCATCATTATTTGGGGATACAATTTAAGCAGTGTGATGGAGGTATTGCTTTGTGTCAGACAAAGTATATTGAGACATTGTTGCGAAGATTTGGCCTTGAAGACTGCAAGCCTATTGCTACTCCAATGGAGACAGGTTTGAAGTTGAGTCTTCATGATGCTGGAGATCACTTTGATGTCACACTCTATCAGACAGCTGTTGGTTGCCTCATTTATGTATGCATTACGAGGCCGGACATTCAGTTTGTAGTCTCGCAGGTGAGCAGGTTTATGCATAGCCCAGGGTCTCAGCATTGGAAGGCAGTTAAACGCATCTTTCGCTACTTGAGTGGCACCATACATCTTGGGTTGTTTTATCCCAAGGGGGGATCGTTACCGCCAGATTTACATGCCTTTTCGGACTCAGATTGGGCTGGTTGCTATGACACAAGAGTGTCCACAAGTGGTTTTTGTTTCATGCTCGGTAGCTCATGCATATCTTGGTTGAGCAAGAAGCAACCTACTGTGGCCACTTCTAGTTGTGAAGCTGAGTATAGGGCAGCTTTCACAGCTACGGTTGAGTGTGTGTGGCTCAGACGGCTTATGGCTGACTTGGGTGTTGGACAGGAGTCTGCCACCTCTATCTTCACTGACAGTCAGAGCGCATTGGCAGTTGCGAGAGACCCAGTTTTTCATGCTCGCACAAAGCACATTGAGGTGCATTATCACTATGTCAGGGAGAGACTCTCAGCAGCAGGAGAGATCAGCTTGGCCTATGTGCCAACACAGGACAACCTCGCCGATCTTTTCACAAAGGCGCTTCCTCTTGTGAGAAGTTCGAAGCTTTCCGCAAAGCTTTGGGCTTGCTCCCCTTTGTGGATTGATCTATTCGGGCATGGCACTCCCCTATACATGAGTACTAGCTCTCGTTCACACCATCACTCCCAGGGGGGATTTGTTGCCATATATATAGGCAGTGATGTGTGTGAACACACTTAGGACCGCCGGGGCACTTTTTTCCTCTTTAGGAGGTTTTTTCCCCCGGCTTGTATATACGCCCATCACTCTAGGGCTAACTTATCTTTTGTACATTGACACAATCTAATACACTTTGTGTTGTGTGCATTCTTGCTGCTTCTTCTCCAAGCTTTGTGTGCTTTCCTGCAATCCTAATTCCAACATATGCATCCATTTATGCATAAAAATCATTTATGATGAAAATCACACTTTTAATATAAAAAATTTATCTTTTATGCAAATGTTTATGCATACAAATCATTTATGAGATGAACATCACTCTTTTAATATAAAAGAATTTCTTTTATGCATAAAAATCATTTATGATGAAAATCACACTTTTAATATAAAAATATATATTTTATGCATATGTTTATGAATACAAATCATTTATGATGAAAATCACTCTTTTAATAAAAAAGAATTTCTTTTATGCATTCATTTATGCATAAAAATCATTTATGATGAAAATCACACTTTTAATATATGTAAAATATCTTTTATGCATATGTTTATGCATACAAATCATTTATGATAAAAATCACTCTTTTAATATCAAAGAATTTCTTTTATGCATCCATTTATGCATAAAAATTATTTATGATAAAAATCACACTTTTAATATTAAAAAAATATCTTTTATGCATATATTTATGCATACAAATCATTTATGATGAAAATCACTCTTTTAATATAAAAGAATTCCATTTGTACATAAAAATCATTTATGATGAAAATCACACTTTTAATATAAAAGAGTTTCTTTTATGCATCCATTTATGAATAAAAATCATTTATGATGAAAATCACACTTTTAATATAAAAGAGTTTCTTTTATGCATAAAAATCATTTATGATAAAAATCACACTTTTAATAAAAAAAATATCTTTTATGCATATGTTTATGCATACAAATCATTTATGATGAAAATCACTCTTTTAATATAAAATAATTTCTTTTATGCATAAAAATCATTTATGATAAAATCACACTTTTAATATATAAAAAATATCTTTTATGCATACAAATCATTTATGATGAAAATAACACTTTTTATAATCAAAACAAAAATTTCAATATGCTTTCTTCTATACATAGAATTTAATTCTAAAGAAAGTAACATTTTTTTTAAATAAAATATTTTTAGTGTGCATTTTTCTATACCTAGGATGAAAAATAACTCTTTAAGAATACATATACGATGGGAATTACTCTTTTTGAATTAAAAAAAGTAAAGCTTATTTTTCACAATTTTAGAAAATTTTGCCATAATCTCCTTTGTATACCTGACCATTTTTTAAATTTTAACTCTCTAAAATTAATTAGAAGTTCACTAAGAATATTTAAATCATTTTAATGTAAAATTTTCTACTTATCAAAGAGAAACATTATGAAAAACATGATTTTATCCATTAATCATTCATCTAGGATAAAGAATGGTTGGATTTACTAAAGAGGAGAGGGGAATGCCTTTTTTCAATGAGGCATAACATCATATTCAATTTAGAGAAGACAAAAATCATAAAAATTATAAAATGAATAGAAAAAAAGAGAGAATCTCTAACTTACAAAGGAATTTGAGAGCTTTCCTTTGGCCTGATGGTTTGAGGGTTCTACTCTTGTTTGAAAGAAGAGTGGCCACCATCTTTAGAAGAGGGAAGGTCAAAAACTAATGAATTATGAGTAAATTCACAGTTTTTGGGAGAAGTAGGGTAACAGTGCAAAAACACTATTAAGCTTCAACAAAGGGAAAGGATTCTATTTATAGGAAAAAGTGAGCTTCTAACCAAGCCAACTGATTCTAGAATTTTCCAGATCAGTTTGGTCAATTTTTTATCATTTTTGGGTCGATTTAGTCCACTTTTTGGATCTAGTTGAAACAGGAGAGAGGAGAGATAAAAATATCTCATTATTTGGGAGTTTAAAACTCTCCCACACGTGAAATAGGCTCCTCCTTCAAAAGGGGAGTTCCCCCATACTGAGGTGTCAAATGATTTTTATGCATAAATGGATGCATAAAAGAGATTCTTTTATATTAAAAGAGTGATTTTCATCATAAATGATTTGTATGCATAAAAGATATTTTTTTATATTAAAAGTGTGATTTTTATGCATAAATGGATGCATAAAAGAAATTCTTTTATATTAAAAAGAGTGATTTTCATCATAAATAATTTTTATGATGATAAAAGTGAGACTTTCATCCGAATCAGATTTTACGCATAAATAGATGCATATAGAATTTTTATATTTAAATAAGGGTTCTCTTAATCCTCTGTTTAATTTTCGCAAAAATTAGAAAAACGAATAAGTAGATAATCTGTGAGAAGAAATGCTACCGTTTCATATTCACTAAGATGGTAATGAGAAAATTCAATTAAACTATCAAAGTCGGAGATCGAGATAAATGATTATTTTATTCCTCGTAGGAAATTCATGTTTTAGAAATCTTTAAGCAAATATTCGACGGACGAAATTTAGAAAAAAGAGAAATTGAAATATTACCTTTCGAGAAAGATAGTTTAAGAAGAACCTTTCTAGACCCAAACTCTGATTTAGACTTTTGACTAAGACCTAATTCCTTCGTCAGTTTCGATCAATAACGATGTGCCCAGTTCAAGAAAAATGCACTCAAATCTCCCAGTGAATCTAAAACTAAGTTAAGACTTTTGATTTTGATCTGATTAACAGAATTCCTCGAACCTAATTTCTTCGTCAGTTTCGATCAATAACGATTGCCCAGTTCAAGAAAAATGCACTAAAATCCCCCACTGAATCTGAAACGAAGTTAAGACTTTTGATTTTGATCTGAGGATCAAGTTAACAGAATTCGAGGAATTATGTTTGGAATTTAGACCTGGATCTAGAAGTATTGGGATACGGATTTAAGATTTATTCATGGTATTCAAACAAAATCAAAACTGAAATCTTGCATAGAAACCATGTTTTCTTAAAGGATTGTCTTACGCTAGAATGCTGGAGGGAGCATTTGGCATATGTGTTTAACTAAGGGAAGTTCGGTTGCAATAGCTGGCGGGGAGTGTTCAAGGGATAGCTCACGCGGTAAAAACCTGCCCAGGTCTTGACCAGCCTGGGTATGGTGAAAAATGGTGTTCTTCCGGTACGATGGGCAAGGGCCGACGAAGCGGTCCCCTGAGTGAAGTACCAGGACACCTAAGGAGGATCCTGGAGGGTTTTGACCAGTCGATGCACGGGCTCGCGGTGCTTAGGACACCCATGCGTATGTCGTGGAAGATATATGTATGTATGTTGACGAAGTGATTATTGTAATCTGTTACTGGATCTCGTTGCTGACCAGCTGGTCCCAACAAACGGAGAGTCCAGAGTGGTACTTTTTTTGTGAAACAAGGGATTGAATGGAAATTTTAAATTATGAAATCTGTGATCATATCTGTTTTGTCAATGGATTATTTTTATATTAAAGTTTTAAAGAGGAGTGTGTGCGTATCTGTTTTCTAAAGCTAAAGTTAAGAAAGGCATTTCAATTATGGGTGGGTGAGTACTTGTTTGGTTCTACCGATTCCAGTGGCAGGGTGGTGGCTAACCCATGGGCCGGATGGGGTTAGGCTGGAATCACTGGAGTTTTAATAATCAAACTGAAAAATCTTAGGATTACGCTAGGATTCGAGTAGCTAGTTAATTCCTTGATAAATTTCTCAATTTGAGTGGATCAACGGTTGTGCCTGATCTTGATTAGGAAAAAAGCGTTGAAATTACTAAGATGATCAAATTATATCAGTGATAGTTTCCTTCTATCTGGTTTATTCAGTGAAGGATAGTTTAGAATTGATCTCGTTAGAAACATTCGTTAAGAAAATTCAAAAAGGTGGAATCGTCCCCGCTTTTCGGACATGGGAAATTTTCCTGGTTTCGGTTTTCGGAGTGACCACCAGCCTAGTCTCGTGCCCGGACATTCGTGGGCGAGGCCCCGAGTGAGAAACCCTGCCTCTCACGCATGACGGGGCTGCTTCTGTTGTCAGCCTATCGGAAGTCGGGTGCGCGGAGGGGCACATGGATCTCACATTATGCATCAATTTTACATTCCTTTAAGCCCGATGCATAGCTCACATAGTGTCCAAGACATTGCAATTCGCCGAACACATATGTCAATTGTTAATGATGATTTTGTTAATGTTGTTATACAAGTTTGTAGTTGTCTTTACTCCCCTTCCTAATCCTCCTTACCACTTTTCCACGGCACTCATGGGAAATAAAGATTCATGGAAAACACTCCCCCATGACTCCTCTTCACCTCTAGTCATGGAGGAGTCATGGGTACCCTTACCACAATGTAGATTCTATGAATTGAATTGTGGGAGTACAAGTGAAGTGAGGCGTGTAACTTACTTGAAATGATTGGATGGAATCCACTTACAATTTAGATGCATGTACTCATGCAATTTCAACCACATGGCATGAATCATGCACCATTTTAACCATTCATAGCATAAACCATCCATTTCATGATTTATCCCTTGCTTCCAAAGATCAACAACAAAAGACCAATCCACCAACGCAAGAAACATGCCAATTGTCCTCAATCAACTCTTACATCAAGCATATACAATGCATTTCCATGTTTCCCCTTCTCCCATATGTAATCAATACCCCTCTTTGGTCATTTGAGTTGATTGGAGTAATAAAAGAGGTTAAGGAATTAAAAAGAGGCTTGATTAGGCTCAGGGCATCATGATTAGGCAAGGAAGAAAAGCACTGAAGAGTCAAGCTTATTTTCCCAAAACCCTAATTCTTCAAGAAACCCCTAATAGGTTCAACCATGTGAAGTGTGCAATACATATATGGGAAGAGGAATGTATAGGAAAGAGGTTAATCATCCTGGATCTCAAGACTTAATGGTAGAAGCCCTAATTTTCAAGAAAATTTCCAAATTCTTCAAGAGGGACAAGAAACCCTAAATCTTGCTTGGAATGAAGCATTGAACACATGTATAGGTAGAGAAAGGTTGGGAGAGCCACATTATGCAAGTAATTTATGAATAAGATGACCAAAAACCCCAATTTCCCTAGAAAACTCTAATGTCAAGAAAGTGTATGAAAGTGAGCACTGAAGGTATCATTGAGAAGCTTGCGCATTGTATAATCATTTGCCAAGATTGAAAAACCAAGGAACACCATCTCCATCACCACAAAAGCTTGAAGGAAGTCGGCATAAATTTGCCCATCATGGTTGAAAAACGACGAGTTTTACTTGCATTTTGGTGCTCCATGTGAAGCTTACAAGCTACTCCATACTTTCTCCGTGGTTGTAGAAGGTTAAAATAACCCTAAACATACTCCATAGCCACACAAAGTCTCAAGGAAGACGAGGGAAGAAGCAAAAAAATGTGAGACTTAGCATTTCCCCCAATTTCGGTCCATTTTTTCAATAATTTGGTCCCCAATTTTAAAATTTGGCCCAAAGCTTACACAAAAACGTTTGAAAATGGCTAAATGAGGGTGGTTGCTAGATGAGGGTACTCACTTTTGTTGACTCTATCTAAAATTGGGACATCGACGCAACTCGGATGGAGTACCTCACAATCGTGATATCGCCACCATCAATTAAAACATGACACGTGCCTCTTGAGCCTAAAGTGCCATATCTCGAATGAGATACCAACTAATGCCATGCCAGTAGCTCTGGGTTTCAAGTCACCATCCATGTCACCACCACCACATTATCTCGATTGAGATATGCATGCCACTCGGATCCACGTCAATGCCACAGTGGATCCCCCTCGACATGCCCGCTCAGATGTACATTCAGCATATTCAATGATGTTATCTCCACCATACACATATCTCAAACGAGATAAGGATATATCATCTCAACCATTGACAAATCTCGATTCAAGGTATAGAGATGTGATCTCATCCATTCACATATCTCATTTGAGATACCAAGATGAAATCGAAGCCATTGAAAAACCTCGAACAAGATACATCTACACAATCAGACCCATCCATTCGCACACATTTGAAGATGCAATCCCAGTCATTTATATATATCGATTTGAGGTATTAAGTGAATGTGGACTGTCAAACATACTTTGATCATGGTAATCACCTAAAATCTAAGCCATCCACGTACCATGATTCAAATCACAACCATCGATCCCTCACAAACCCTAAAATCAAATCTATAGCTTGGCCGTTTGTCTCACTAACCCTAAAACTGTGTGCACATTCAGTGCTTACATCTTCTTGCAAACCCTAAAACGCATGCCATCGAACCTTGATCGAGGTTATAAAATCGAAAAGTTTTTTTCTCGCCTCATTGTCACATGTTGTTTTCGCTCTCCTTGCTTTCTTGATTTGGATTAGTAATTAGTGGGTTCATTAGCATTATTTTATAGCTTCATTAGTGATACTTAGCACTAAGCATTGGACCTTTCACATTTACTTGCTCATTTGTATTAGGCTTAGATTTTAGCATGGAGTCACGCGAGGAGGGCCGCTCGTCTATTGTGTACCTCATTGCACAGATAGACTGTGAGTTAGGGGCTATCTGTAGGACTGCTAGAGACGCATAGTCTACATTACATATTGTGTCAGACTTGGAGGGCGATGCTATCATCCCTTCGTAGCCTTCACGATATTGTTTATGTAGATGAGTGGATAGCCCACCATTGCACTACTCCTGTGTCACATGGCCTGACATATCGTCAGGTCTGTGATCTTGGTCCGATTAGGGATGAGCCTATTTAGACCTTTTCCTTGTTGATAGCCGTGGGATGCGACCTAGGGTGGGGAAGTCCCTTACTATTTTGTTGTGTTTGCATCCTCGTATGGCGGCACATATCTATAGTTGATATGTTGCTGCATATGGGAGGATACCGAACAACCACCAGATTCCCATATACTTCGCAAAGAAATTATATGTAGAGTTTGTCTTAGGGGAGGAGGTGGATTACACTAGCCATTGGCCTCGTCCGCAGTGCTGGCCGCTGAGGCCATCTCCAAGACCATGGTAGGTAGTCTCCACCAACCCTTCGTGTAGCTACTACTACAGATCCTACATTTGTGCCTTTGTTGACGGTTGAGGCTCTTGGCACCCAGATGGGTATCGATGTACGGAGTACCACAGACAACATCCAACACGTGGTGTTCTTATTCTCACAATTGATACCGACAACATATGTCGAGGTATTTACACATTTATTATTTCTTAAGTTTTTTCATAGTCATTTGTTTACATGTTTATATATACTCTTCTATATTTTTAAAATGAGCGGCATGGTTGATTGTGTCACGTAGGGTCCCACACCTACCAGTGAGAGACTCACTCAGGAGTTGATAGAGGTGAGAGCGGAGATTGACCACCTTAGAGCTACGTTATGGATGGCAGAGGCAACCACTATAGAGGCACGCCATGCGAGAGAGTCTGACATCCAGTAGAGGTAGGTTTCTCTTGTACACAAAAGAGGTATAATTAAGGTCTAAAGTTATAAATTTCTTTAAGTTATACCTAATGAGAGAGACTAATCAATTATTTGTATGCTTTACTTTTTAAGTAGGCTCGGACTAAGGTACAGAGTTCTAGAGCTGAGGCGGAGCAACACATGATTATGGAGTAGATTGCATAGCATAGGGCATAGAGAGGGCAGAGCAGTTTGATGGTGCATGTTCAAGATTTCCATAGATCTTCAGACGTGACAGTGCCTTACTTTCCTCTATCTATATCCACGGCCTCTGTACAGAGGTTTTTGACGACATCTTCCTCAAGATGCACCACCATTCCTCCGTGACGCCTATTGCGCTCTATGCCCTCAAGGACATTAATAGTACTCGTGGATATGCTTTCATTTCCACCATTTTTCCCATCCACATCAAAAAATATTTCAAAAATTTATGCAAAGATTACAGTGTGCAAAATACAAAAAATTCCCAAAACGCATGTAAACACTCAATTTTCTTGTATTTTCTTGTATTTTCTTGTTCAAATGCATATAAAATCTCCCCAAATAAAATTCCAAGATATGATACCAATGTAAAGGTGGGAACCATAAAAGCAAAAGGAAATACTCATGCACATGTAAAGCAAGAACTCCATATCCATAGCATGTGCATCTCCATCATGTATCATGTGAAAGTGACAAACAATATAGTCATTGTGAAAGGGGTATGGGTCTAAGATGTACCCAAGGAAGCTATGTGATAACCCTCACATGAATGGTCATGAGCTAGCTACCATGAAAGACCAAGTGTGGTAGTATACAAATAATCCAAGAAGTGACACAAGGTCAAATGTAAAATGATCCAAAAGTTTCCTTCCATGGGCCACCACCCCTTATTTATAGTCCTACCCCAAAACTACTCATAATCCCAATATTTACAACTTTAGGGAATTAAAATAACCCTTCATTTACAAGTGTGGTGTGCGTTAGTGTCTTATTTCTCTTGACGAGTGTGTGTAGAGAGTACTTCACCTCAATCACTAGAGGGGGGACTCCGGGTTTGCGTGATGGGTTCTAGGTATGGGTGTTGAGCAATGTGGTGAGAGTAGAGAGAGTGCTTTGCTCTTAGTCAAGGAGTGTCTTCTTCTATAGTGAAAGTTCATAGGGGTGCTATGAAGGCTAGTTCCTTTGTTGGTTTCATTTTGGTGTCCCCCACACTGAGGACTTCTCCACCAAGAAGACCTTCAGTTTATAGGCTTGCTCTTGGATATTTCTTAAAAGAAAATACACATATGGCATATGTGCCAACTCGATTCTTATTCCATGAGTGAGATAAAGAGAACATTGGTGAAGGATCTTTTGTGCTACACAATAATTTTGGCAAAGTGGGATTAGTGAGACGACCATGAAAAGGCTGTTTACGCAAGTCAGGGGCTGCAATATTATGCAAGGGATTGGTATCAAAGGCAAGATGAGAGCATCTAAGGAGATTGGAGACTTTTTCACTCAACAAGCACTAGTGGACAAGTTTAGCTTTGTGCAAAGGTGAGAAAGATTGTGGGTGCAGTTTAAAGATGTGAAACAGGAAGACCAAGAGACCCTTGAAGACTATGGAGATAGAGTTGTGTTGACGTGGGACCATTTGGTAGCATTATTTGGTGATTTCGACCACTCCTATTTGTTGGAAATCTATGTTCAAGGTTTGCTTCCACAAATTCAACAATATGTGCTCCCTATTTGGGTGTCTAGATGGTTGCATGGTATTGAGGAAGTGGAGTTCAATCTTGTGGGGCTTGATAGTGCTCTTCCACAAATTGTTTCTTTGGAAAGTTGTGCCAGCTTGAACTTGGCGGAGTCTACCAGGGTGGAGAGATCCTTGAGGAGACTACTATGGTCTTGGAGGTGAACAAGGAGATAGGTGGCTTGGATAACGGTATTTGTGTTTGTGCTGATTTTTTTGTTGACACCAATATGGAGGTGAACTATGCTCTATGTGATAAAGACACGTATACAACTTGTGAACTTTATGATGGAGAGGAGATTCAAGAGGTATGTTATGATGGTGATTTATCTCTCAATATGAGTCAAGAGCGAGTCCATGATGTAGATGAGGATGGCGATGGTCAGGAATGCAATAATGTGTGTGCAACCTTTGAAAATAACCACGAGGTGGATCTTATTGTGAATCTATGTGGTGATGCAATTTCTAAAGAGTTGCAGGGGAATGGCTCTATGGTTTTGAATGTTGTTGAGGATGTGAATGTTCTAGATAGTGATGCCAGTTTGATGGTGGTAGATGTGATTCCTAGCCTATGTTCAGTGGTCCCTATTTAAGTTTTTGGAGGTTTTATTTGAGCCTTTGGCGGATGAGGAGTTGCTAAAGTTGTAGTGTTTGGTTATTGGTTTTGTTTCTATTTTTGGTGACATTGAGGAGTGTCAAAAAAGATGTGAACTTGGTGGAGTCATCTACTCTTTTAGTTGATAGGGTGGCCATCAGAATCTTCCAGATGTTGTGCATGTGATTACACAAGTTCCTAGGTGTCTTTTTAACAAGTTTTTAAGTGCTCTTTGTTGTAGATGGGTGCTATGTTTGTATCTACCTCATGTTGCAGTGATTTGCATTGTTTCTATTTATGGTGTTTGGTACCTTTGGTGTTATATTTAGTGGCCGCCGAGAACTCTTTTTTGGGGTAGTGGATGCCTATGTTTATGCTTTGGATGTTTTTTCCTTGCATGCCAGTTATTTTGACAGTGTGGAGGGCTACGTTTGGTATCTAACGGCGCGGATGCACATGAAAACAAGGGGGGTGGCTTGGCTCTAAGCCTATGCAGTGGTGGAGTAGGTAGCAAGGTGATGTGGGTTTTGAGACTACTAGAGGATGTAGTGTAGCCGCAAGATGATTAGGAATTCTTCATGGTTCAATATGATCGGTCTTCTATAGGGCTTTGATATATTCTTAATTTTTTATGCAGTATACGTGAGACTTGTGATGCCTTTGTTTTTTTTTTGTGAAAAGGAGTTGCATTTGTTGCTCATGATGGCATACTTGGATGTGGATCCACATAAGTACAGGAGGGTGGGTGTAGGGAACGACACATTTTCTTCAATAGTTCGCTGCCTCTTCCCTAGGAATTTTTCTATTATTAATGGACATTTTCTATTTGCTTTTATCTCAAGTAAACCCTGAATTGATACCTTAGTTTATCAAGAAGCCTAAGGATGTTTAGTACCTAAACATTATGTGATATGAAACATGACTTTGTGTATCCCAAGTAATTTGTGGCTTTATATTATGCCAGATGACTAGGTAACTTTGTAATTGGGTATCAAAGATCGATACAAGTATTGGCTAGTATAGTCTTTCATTTTTGATACTTTGATGTTAACTTTGTTTATGAAAGAGTAATAAATAATGAATAGTTTAATTAATAATAGATTTTTAGGTTGTGTTATTAATGGTGAGTAATTAAGTAATTTATGAGATAACACTTTGAGAACACTCTTAATAGCAAACTTCTCTACATGGAAACTACAAAGAAGTTTTTTCTTGATTTCTTACTTGAGTCTCAATCATGGTTTCTTGTTGATGCTGAAAAAATGTTGGTAGTGGACCATTTGGGATGGTCAATGACGATTCTTCTTCATTAGCTACATGACAGATGATTGGGAAGATTCATTATTTGATGTTGATTTGGGTAACCACCTTATGTATGATGACATAGCCTAATCAAGCATGCTCATTTGTCAGACTAGAAGGTGGCGCAACAAGATCTGTATAAAGGGGAGGATTTAAGTTATCTTTCAAAGAGCAAAATATTTTAACTCTTACATCCAAGAAGCAACACATGCCTTAGGTATCCCTCATGAATAGCCCTCACCCTCAATAAACATTAACAACACTTCAACGTCCCAACTTCTTTCTTCCAAAGGCAGTCCAGTTTTGTGGCAAATCATTGATTTATATCTACTTCAGAGGTAGCCAAGGATTTAGTATTTATGTAATAATTAAAAATTTTATGTTATTGAAGTTTGGTCCAACAAAATAAAAAAGGAGATCAATAAGCTGCTAGAAGAAGAGTTCATCTATGAAATTGAGCGTATGGAATGGGTATCACCTATTGTGATAATACCAAAAAAGAATTCCAAGCTCAAAGTATGCACCAATCTCAAGAAGGTAAATGCAGAAACGGTGAGGGATCATTATCCTTTAGGTTCTTCTTCTCAAGATTTCAACTGCTCTCGCCAATTTCGTAAAACTCCTCGCCCGTAATTGCTCACCAAAAAAAAGCACCCAAGGATAGCTTGTCCTTGTTGTAGCTCTTCTAGTATGTGTGCAGGTGGCTCCATGTCTCCTTTAGCATGTGATATCTTTGCTTCGTGAGGGCCTTGGGGTATGGGGATGTTACTTGCATGGCTTAGAACCTTCGTAAGGAGGTAAGGGTTGTTGCACACTTTGGACTGGTGAGACCAGAGATAGTTCTCCATTACTCTGTGGATGTACCATGTCCCCTCTTTACTTTTTAGACTATTTTCTATGTATGATTTATTGAGTGGTACTTATCTTACTCATCTTTGTTTAGACACAATAATACCCAAAATATGATGCAAGATGAGCTACAATACAGAATGATGATAAGAGAAAGGTTGGGTCTTTCTCAATAACCCTTCAATGGCAAGCTTAGCTTATAGAGAAGAATGTAGGAGGAGGAGCCACAATGAGGATGTTACTATGGAAATGATGATGACCATAAATCACCATAGCATCGGCACAAAGGTAGGGCAAGTTACTGCCACTCCTAGTGCCACCACCACTAGGAGCAGACATGGCTCGTGAGAAGAATGTAGGGAGCCACAATGAGGATGTTGGTATGGAAATGATGATGAGCATAGCATCGGCACAAAGGTAGAGCAAGTTACTGCCACTCCTAGTACCTTTGTACTCCTTTGATTTTTATTCTTTGAGCCTCAATGTCTTTTTGTCTCGATGAAAACTTATTATGCTATTATCCTCTTCAAGTTATTTGACTTTAACTTGGGCTTGATGGCTACCTTCTCCTCCATTTCTTTTTTTTTTTTCCGAGAAAAGATCCTTTCATTAGTTATGTAAAAAACGCCCGTAGGGCTACAAAAGAGATCTCTCCTGCTCCTAACAGAGAGAAGAGCAGTGAAAACAACATGGCAGCTGGGGAGACTCTCCCTAGGTGCTGCAAAATACAAGCATCAGTCTAAAGGACTGAGCGGCTAAATCATACAATGGGGGGGGGAAAGAGCCAAACAGGTGGCCTGTAGTGCCAACGGGGGGATCCCGTGTGTAGGGTGTAGAACGGGCCGCAACGCCAAGTGGTATGAAAGGCCTGGCGCCGTAAAATCGCCTCATCCGAGTCTCCCCGGATGCGGTCGTACTGTCCTCGCAGGGTGTGGATCAACTCCTGCCAGATCCCCCGAACAGTCTCTGCTGGTGGCTCTAATCTCCCCTCAAAGGCCGTGAAGCACCGGGCCCTCCAGGTGAACCACATGGTGAGGCTGCTGAGGAGCTCCCATCGTAAATCCCTCTCCTGTGTCCAGCTGGCGGACGAGAAATCCGGTGCCGGAACCAGGCGAGGCTGGCCCCTAATAAATCTGATGGCCTGACTGCCCTGCTCCATCTCATAGCCCATAGCAGGCCCTGACGAAGTCGACCAAGCAGCGGCACCCCACGTAAACATACCCTCTGGAGAGAGGGGGGCTAGAATACGCAGCATCCGCAGCCAAATCTGCTGTGCCTGAGGGCAGTCCCAAAGGCAATGTCTCTGTGTCTCCATAGGGTGGCCGCATCGGACGCAGGCCGCCGGAAGACCGCTGTAAACAAGCCAAGTGCCAACTGCTGAGCCCCTGTGGGCGACCACTGAAAAGCCGAGATCCTGCGGGCCTGTCGACTAGCCCAGAGCCGAGCCCAGAAATCCTCCAGGAACTCCTGTGATAGTCCCTGCAATCGCCAATGCCCCGCTGCCGCTGGAGAAACCGTCCTCCTCGTCGTCAAAATATGCCGTCCCAGCCGAACAGTATACTGGAAAAATGTGATCTCTGTGGCCTCAAGGGATGCATAAGGATCATGCCACTCGTACTCTCCGGGGTCCCACTGTAGCCGGGCCAAGGGGCGCGCTGCATATGCCCATATACGCCAATCCGGGAGCACGTCAGCAGGGTCGGGGTCAATATGCCACTTCCGAGAAGCGGCAGCCACTACCCGAATCCTCTGAAAGGTGCACTCTGCAACCAAAGGCGACTCCACCTCCACTCTCTGGAGTCTGCCCTCATCCTGAATCTCATAGTAGAGGCATCTGCCATCCTCAGTGCTAGCTCTGACAGCAATCAGGATCTCCAACTGTGTAAAGGCTCCCATCCACCGTGGGGCCACTGGCTCGAGAGGCGTGAAACACTCCTCTGTGAGTGCCTCCTGAATATCATCCCTCATAATCAACCCCCCTCTGAAGTGACTCAGCCTCTCCACCTGGATCTCCTCTGGTAGACTGCAGAAAGCCTGCCAGTCTCCAAAACTACGAGCTGGGCCTGCCGCTAAAGGTCCCCAGGCTAGACGAGGCCGAGAACCCAGCATATGACCCTGCTCCGTGCGAACCGCTGGGCTCCAGATGAGCGGCTGCCTGGCCCGCTCCTCAACACAAGAAGGAGGCCGCTGAGAGAGCCCCGGTCTCAGCAGCTCCCAAGCTCTCAGGATACTCAAAGCAAATCTGTCCTCCCATCCTCTACTGAGGCCTGTCCTCCTCATCTCTATGAAGATCCAGCGAATCTCTGGTGCCCAAGTACCCCCTGCAGGGGGCGCCCGAGCCTGCAGTCGCTGCAAGAGGAGCTCTTTCCAAGGCTCAGTGCCTGGAAGCAACCCCCGAACAATAAGCTTCCCCAATAAGGCTCTACTCTGATCGACTGGATCTATAATGCCCAAACCGCCCTGAGCCAGCGGAAGTGTAATAACTGCCCATGCAACCTTTGCCCGAGCTGGCTGACCGTCCCGCCCAGACCACAGAAAGTTCCTGATCAGCCTCTGTACCTGGCTGATGCAAGAGCTCGAGAAAATCCAGCAAGACGTAATGTACCACATAGTCGCTAACAGCACCTGATTTGCCACCACCACCCTCCCAGCCAAGGATAGTCGAGCTGTACTCCAATACAATAGCTTCTTCCGAATGCTCAGAAGAAGCGGGGCAATCTGCTGCTCAGGTGACAAATCGAGGCCAATCTGGCATCCCAAATACCGCACTGCTGTGCCGGGAGGAATCCATCTAAAACCGGGGTCCGGACTCCATGCCGGAGTGGGAGCACTACTGATCCAAAAGGCCACTGTCTTGCGCCAATTGATCAATGCTCCCGAAGCTGCACTAAAAACCTGGAGCGACTGCTCTGCCCGAATAAGATTGGCCTCTTGGCCATGCAAAAATAAGCCCGTGTCGTCTGCAAACTCAGCATCAAGCAAATCCTCCCCCCAGACTGGGAGCTGAAGTCCTCTCAAACCAACCTCCTCTGCCGTCAAATACATACTCATAGCCTCCGCAAAGAAGAGAAAAAGGAAAGGGGCGAGAGGACACCCCTGACGGACTGATCTGGTCAGCTCAAAACTCGGCCCCTGACCTCCTGCAATCAGCACCTGGCTGCGAGCTGTGGAATACAAAGCTGCCACCCCTCTGATCCATCCTGGCTCAAAGCCCAGGCGTAGCATAGTGCCCTCTAAGAATCCCCAATCAACTCTATCGTATGCCTTCTCAAAATCGAGAAGCATCACGACCAAGTCCTCGCCAAGAAACCTAGCTCGGGCCGTCGCCTCCCAGAAAGTAAAGATGTTGTCAAGGATACTGCGCTCCTTGACAAATCCTGTCTGAGTAGCATGAATCAACTCCCCCAGGAATGGCTGGATCCTCAAACTCAAGGCCTTTGCCAAGACCTTGTATACAGTATTGAGGATCGTAATAGGCCTCCAATGCTGAATGTCATCCGATACTCCCTCCCCCTTGGGGATAAGATAGATCAAGCCCTCTGAAAAGCTCTGCGGCATCACCCTAGTGTCCAAAACATGCTGAAAGCCCCTGCGGAGGCCTGGCCCCAAAAGGTCCCAATAGCGCATAAAAAAGGCCGGCGTCAGTCCGTCCTCCCCTGGGCAACTATGTCGCGGCAGGACCCTCAAGGCCTCGGCAAGCTCAATCTCTGATAGAGGCGCACCTAGAACTGTGCGCATATGGTCTGTGACCCTCCTCTGCACATGGGCCCACACAGTCTGTCTGCATACATCTCGATCCTCAGTGGCTGGCTCCGCTGAAAGCAAGTCACGATAAAAAGCAGTGGCAATGGCTCTGATCTCCCCGAGCTCAGTAGCTATCGATCCATCCGGTCTACCAAGCTGGCGAACCCCTGCTCGCGCATGACGGGGTCCAGTGATCTCAAAAAACTCCCCAGTCACTCTATCACCAAGCTGCGTCCACTGAGAGGCCTGACAACGATAGTAAAACTCATGTCTCTGCTCCTCTGCCTCTCTAACCTCCTGGCGTGCCTGGCTCAACTGGGACGCCACCCACTCACATGCAGGCTGCTGCTCCTGAAGGCGCTGTAGCGAAGCAAGGCTGCGTCTCAGCCGTTGCTCCCGCTCGCGAATCTCTCCCAGTCGTGTCAAAGCTGCAGCGTGTAGAAAAGAGCTAAGATCAATGAGTCCCTGGGCACACTGGCCCGCTGCATCCTGGTCAGAGCACTGACTATCATGCCAGATCCTCTCAATGTCCTCAGCGAGACTGGGGTCTGCAAGTACCCTCTCTGGGATCCTCAACTGCAAGCTGGGCTCCCGTGTCCCCTCCTCCAAAGTCAGTATAACTGACGCATGATCTGAAAATGAGGTGCCAGCAAGAATGCCGACGGAGCCCCCTCGCTCCCCCAACCAATCGCCCACATAAAAGCGATCAATCCGAGATAGATTAGTCCCTCCCTGCCGGCGATCCGACCGAGAGAAACTAAGACTGTCCTGAGACCGGGAGAAAGCCCCATGCTGCCATGCATCAGTGATCCTCAGTGTCATACAAAACCGGTCCCAAGCTGCAAGCTCCGTGCCGTGCACTGTAACATGACTGCCTCCCACCCTATCTGCCGGGTCCTCAAGCATGTTGAAGTCTCCCCCAACACACCAATGTGCGGCCTCTGGCAATGCATCTGTAACCTGAGTCCAGAACTCTGCTCTGGCACTAGCATGATTGGGCGCATAGATGTTGAGCACACCCAATAGCTCATCATGCATCCTCAGAATGACATACTGTGCTCTACCAGGCACAATGATCCCTCAATCCACAATGGCCTGCCGCCATGCATCTGCAATAACCATGCATACTCCTCCCTGTCCACCCAAAGGACCAAACCCTGCAGACCAGAAAGTGTCCCATCTACCAGGCATCACCGAACCATATCTCCGGATCCTGCTCTCACCCAAGTGGTGCTCCTGCATCATCAGAATGTCAATGCTGCCACCAACCAGGCATCTCTGTAGCTCCTGCCTCAAGCAGCCTCGATAGCGTATAAAGTGTGCTCCGCCAAGGCCCTGTACATTCCATGAGATGATCCTCATGGATGTCCTACTGAGGTGGATGCTGTCTCAGCCGTGCGGCGGGCCTTCGCAAGCGGCTTGGATGGAGAGTAGTCCCCATCCGAACGGCTGCGAGTCTGCCCACCCGATGTACTGCAAGAATCCCGGATCAGGCGCCAGTGGCTGTGACCCATGGCGACTGCCTCCTGCTCTGACATAGTAACCTCGTGAATACTCACATAACCTGGGTCGCGTGCCAAATCTGCAACTATGCGCACGACCAAATGCCGAATCCCGGATGTATCCACACCCCCGGGATCCAAGACAAAATGAGCCAACTCCCAAAGTCGGCCTAGCACATCTGTAACCTCCAAATCGCTCATGTGATGAGAAAACTCAACTGCCTGAGTCTTCAACGTGCTGAGAGCGAGCTCTAGAGTCCACTCCCGGTCACAAGGTCCATATAGAGGGAACGAGAAGGCCACCGCTGAGTCTAGTGCCTCCTCCCCGCGGGCCGGAGGTATCACTACATGCACTCGGATGGGTGCTGGCTCATGGGGGCCCTCTGCTCCAAAAAGCCGTGTGAAGGTATAATCAAACGCCGCCGAGCGCTGTCGAATGCCGAGGCGACTCAGCCGACTGCGGATAGATGAAATCCGTGAGGCCCTAATCGGCATAGGTCTCCTCTGTGATGCTCGAGCGAGGTCAGTGCTCAGCGCCCTCCGGACTGCAGGTGAGCGCCAGGGAGCTGCCAGGACCTCCCGGGAAGGTGAGGCGGGCGGAGGGGGAGGAGGGGGAGGCGAGGGAGGAGGAGAGGGAGCCGCTGCCGAGACCGGAGCGGGGGCGGGAGGAGGCGATGGTGGAAGCGAGGCGGTGGGAGAGGATGGGTGTGGGGGAGGTGAAGGAGGGGGAGCTGGCATCTCCTGGTCCTCGGTCGCTGCAGGGGTCTCCTCCTGAAGGGGAGCAAATCTGTTCCTCACGGGAACCCAGTGAGGCTGAGACTGTGGCTGCTGCTGCAGCGGTACCTGGGCGTGCTGCTGTGGCTGTCTCCCTCGACGGCGCCCCTGTCCAGGCTGCCACTCCGAGGTCTCTGTGGCCTGAGCAGGTGTCCCTGAGGCAGCCTGCCGAGCCGAATCTGTGGGCGGGCCATCCATGGCCTGCTGCTGTGGTGAGGGCCGAGGTCTCCTGCGAGGGCAGGCCTTGGCCAAATGACCGACCTGCCGGCAAATGAAGCACTGGTTCGGGAGCCCCGAGAACTCCACTCTCTGATCTATCCACCCCCCCCCTATCCTAGGTAGCTGAATGACCTTAGGAAGGGAAGAGATGTCAGATACCAACACTCTGACCGAAGGTAGCCCAGCTGCTCTGGCCACCACTGAAGCTGCTGAGGGGCCCGTCTCAAGAACCGAGCCCACCAATGCTCCGAGCCTGGAGAGGAGCGGAAGATACTCCCGGCGGAGACCAGGGAAACAAACTGTAATATGGAAGAGGCGCTCTCCCTGCTCCGCCGCAGCTGGGTCAAATCCATGCTGCCAAGGCCTGAAGAAAGCCCGAGCACCCCTGATATCCAGAGGACTCATGGCAAGAACCTTGGCAACGCTCTGGGCGGCCTCGAACTCGATCTGATAATGTCCCCGGCCCAAGAGCTGTACATCAAGGATCTTGCCCACATCTCCAAGAAGGCGAGCCTGAAGTAGATCCCTGATCTCCCCTCTGCTGGGGCGAGTGCCGACTATACGGCAGATGGTGGAGTGAGCCTGAAGGCGTTCCACCTCTGCGGCGGTGAGGCTCGCTTCCTCTTCCGGCGAAAGAGAAAGCCTGATGGGGATGACCTCGGGGGCGGGCGAGGGGGCTGCGGAAGAGTCCCTCTGAGGCAAGGCGGGAGGAGTCTCCATCAGAGTCTGAAGCTCAAGCGAAGGCGAGGCGAAAGCGGAAAAACCTGCAAGAAGCGGGCTGCACACCAAGAGGAGGAAGGACGGATGACGATGAGGGAAAAAAACCAAAAACCCCCAAGGGGTTAAGAGCAGCACGACAGAGGAGGGAGGGTGAAGAGCAGCACGACAGAGGAGGGAGGGGGAGGAGAGGCCCAGGGGGGGGCGGCGACAAAGCGAGAAGGAGGGGGGCGGGGCGCTGCTGAATGGAGGCGGGCGTGAGGAGGCGAAGAGGCGGGGGGGCGAACAGGCGGCAGCGGGGGGGGTAAGACGAACAGGCGGCAGTGGGGGGGATGGCGAACAGGCGGCAGCGGGGGTGGATGGCGAAATGGCGAAGAGGGGAGGGGGGCGAACCGGCGAAGAGGGGGGGGAAGGCGCAACGGCGAGGAAGGAGGGGGGGGCAGCGCAGCAGCGAGGAAGGAGAGGGGGGGCGCAGCGGCGAGCAGAGGGGAGCAAGCGGGGGGCGGAAGGAAAAAGGCGCGAGGAGGGGGGGGGAGCGAGGGTGCGCAGAGCAGGGTGGAGGCGGGAGCTTCAGCGAGCGAGCAAGATCTACATAAATGCCTCTCCTCCATTTCTTTTTTAAGCTCCAAGTATTTTTCTTTAAGTGAGTCCATCAATCGGATGGTCATTCGTCGTTTAGGGAGTGTTTGGTTTCTACCCATGAAAAAATATGGCAGTTTACCACCCAATTCTTAGGTGTCTTGGTAGCCTACAAATATTACTCATGATATCATATATGCATTAATATTTTCATAAGAAGATGTTAAGTAGTGTTTAGTACTTGCTACCATCAATGTCAACACTCCTTGTGTAACTTTAATAGGAAATGTGTCTACTTGGGGCATAAGATGGTTGCTAGGAATTCTCAAACCTTCATGATGAATGCTAAAGAGCTTTCTCCTCTTAGCCTCCTCTTCATCATCAGAGCTAACTGCTTCTTGATCATGCTTGCATGATGTACTTGTAGTAGCATCTATAAACATAATAGAAACTGGCATTGATGTGGCTGGCGACAGTGGATGACTGCATTGATGGTGGAGATGGACGTGGTAGATGATGTGGCTAGTGAATGCCACGTCATATTGCCAAAGCTCAGAAATATGATGTGGGAGCCACGTCATATTGCCACCTGACGTGGAAGGATGACATTGACGGGTGCAGTTGCAGGTGACAATGGAGGTAGTGTCCCACGCGTTGTCATGGAAGTCTTTGTATTTGGTTCTTTCATCGTAGTTGGGCGCTCGTAGTGCAACGAGGAAGTGGGGATGAACTTCACCACATGGTGGAGGAGGTCGGCTATGTCCTGGGTGGACGAGAAGGGCGCCCAACCCGTGAACACAGTGACGTGAGACGTCTAGGATAGGCTGAGCAAGGCCAAGAGGGCCTTGCTCAATTCTTAGGTGTCTTGGTAGCCTACAAATATGGCAGTTTACCACCCAATTCTTAGGTGTCTTGGTAGCCTACAAATATTACTCATGATATGCATTAATATTTTCATAAGAAGATGTTAAGTAGTGTTTAGTACTTGCTACCATCAATGTCAACACTCCTTGTGTAACTTTAATAGGAAATGTGTCTACTTGGGGCATAAGATGGTTGCTAGGAATTCTCAAACCTTCATGATGAATGCTGAAGAGCTTTCTCCTTTATGATGGTTGCTCCGGGCTAGTCGACGTGCATGCAATGGGCACCAGGGCAGCTCTGGGCTACTAGCCGACGTGCATGCAATGGGCACCAGACACTGGAGACGATGTAGTCGAAGGTGATGGAGGCAACGGAGAAGGTGTGTGACATGGAGTCGACGTGGCTGCCGACTGCCACATCATATTGCCGAGCGTCGACAATATGATGTGGCAGTTAGCTGCCACGTCACCTGCTTGTTCGCTAAAGGTTGCTTATCCATTGTCTTAGTGACAGTGGTGCTTTGCCAATTTAGGTAGGTTTCTCTTCTTGCTCCACTATAGGGTCCTCCCGTGCCATGTGCTCAAACATACACTCTATAAGTGGCCCTCTCGCTGCCTCTTCCCTAGCAATTTTTCTATTATTGATGGATATTTTCTATTTGCTTTTATCTCAAGTAATACCTGAATTGATACCTTGTTTATCAAGAAGCCTAGGGATGTTTAGCACTTAAACATTATGTGATATGAAACATGACTTTGTGTATCCCAAGTAATTTGTGGCTTTATATTATGCCAGATGACTAGGTAACTTTGTAATCAGGTATCAAAGATCAATACAAGTATTGGCTAGTATAGTCTTTCATTTTTGACACTTTGATGTTAAGTTTGCTTATGAAAGAGCAATAAATAATGAATAGCTTAATTAATAATAGATTTTTAGGTTGTGTTATTGATGGTGAGAAAGTAAGTAAGTAATTTATGAGATAACACTTTTAATAGCAAACTTCTCTACATGGCAACTACAAAGAATTTTTTTCTAGATTTATTACTTGAGTCTCAAGCATGTTTTCTTGTTGATGTGGAAAAATGTTGGTAGTGGACCATTTGGGATGGTCAATGACCATTCTTCTTCATTAGCTACATGATAAATGATTGGGAAGATTCATTATTTGATGTTGATTTGGGTAACGACCTTATGTATGATGACATAGCCTAATCAAGCATGCTCATTTGTGAGACTAGAAGGTGGCGCAACAAGATCTATATAAAGGGGAGGATTTAAGTTATCTTTCAAAGAGTAAAATATTTTACCTCTTACATCCAAGAAGCGACACAAGCCTTAGGTAGTCTATTTTCTTGGATCCCATTATGTATCCCTCATGAATAGCCCTCACCCTCAATCAACATTAACAACACTTCAAGGTCCCAACTTCTTTCTCCCAAAGGCAGTCTAATTTTGTGGAAAATCATTGATCTATATCTATTTCACAGGTAGCCAAGGATTTAGTATTCATGTAATAATTAAAATTTTTATGTTACTGAAGTTTGGTCCAACAAAATAAAAAAGGAGATCAATAAGCTGCTAGAAGAAGAGTTCATCTATGAAATTGAGCGTTTGGAATGGGTATCGTGCCTATTGTGATAGTACCAAAAAGAATTCCAAGCTCAGAGTATGCATCAATCTCCAAGAAGGTAAATGCAGAAATGGTGAGGGATCATTATCCTTTAGGTTCTTCTTCTCAAGATTTCAACCGCTCGTGCCAATTTCCTAAAACTGCTCGCTCGTAATTACTCGCCAAAAAAAGCACCCAAGGATAGCTTGTCCTTGTTGTAGCTCTTCTAGTATGTGTGCGGGTGGCTCCATGTCTCCTTGGCATGTGATATTTTTGCTTCCTGAGTGCCTTGGGGTATGGGGATGTTACTTGCATGGCTTAGAACCTTCGTAAGGAGGTAAGGGTTGTTGCACACTTTGGACTATTGAGACCAGAGATAGTTCTCCATTACTCTGTGGATGTACCATGCCTAATCTTTGGATTTCTCCTCATGTACATTGGCAATTCTGCAGATAGGGATCCTGTTGTACCTATCCACTAGTTTCACTTGCATGAGCATCGACAGGCCTTTTCATCTGATTCCTCCCGTATGTTCTCATGCTCAGCTCCATTGGACTTATAGGAGACCTTCTTGAGTATGTCCTCCATGGGCATTTGATCTAGTGGGTGCACATGTGATGGAATTGGAGGGGTGCAACTGTAGTGCATCCCTGATTATGGCTTCAGTAATGAGTACCTGCTCCTTTGACCCATTTGGCTTTGTGATGGTCTGCCTTTTTGTGTTCTTGTTGTAGGATTTTATGAATTTGGCATAAAGTGATGGATTGATCATGTGTGGTAGGACCTCTACCATCTTTGCCAGCCCCACTTTTTCCAGCTTATACTAGATGGTAGTGTCTTCCAAAATCTTTAAGCACTCAGGGCTACAGTATTGGAAGATAACGTTCCCTTGATTTGTTTGTATATCTGTCTGGATTATTGTCCCCTATAAATCTTGTGCATATGGCTCTAGACGTGTTAACTTTGGGCCCCTTTGCCCCCGTTGTCTTTTGACTGACTGCTGGTGATCCTGTTGCACTAGCTTGGGTGACAGTTGGGTGCCCTTCACACTCCGGGGGTCGAAAGCTTTGGAGGATGCCATCTGTAACATTTTTAAAAGAACATCAGTCATTATTGATTGGTAGGAGCTCTTGGTCTTAGACTTGGAAGCTTTTTTTTGTGTGTATGTGTCTCAATGATTTCCTAAGCGTTGGAGTATGATGGAAAGAGTGTTAGTGAGTGAGCAGGTAACAATAAGGGCTATATGTTTTGAACTAGCAGAAATATTTAGACTTTGTGAATTGGTGTTTTCCGTGAAGCAGCCGTTGTCTTTTGACTGACTGCTGGTGATCCTGTTGCACTAGCTTGGGTGACAGTTGGGTGCCCTTCACACTCCGGGTCGAAAGCTTTGGAGGATGCCATCTGTAACATTTTAAAAAGAACATCAGTCATTATTGATTGGTAGGAGCTCTTGGTCTTAGACTTGGAAGCTTTTTTTTTGTGTGTGTGTGTCTCAATGATTTCCTAAGCGTTGGAGTATGATGGAAAGAGTGTTAGTGAGTGAGCAGGTAACAATAAGGGCTATATGTTTTGAACTAGCAGAAATATTTTGACTTTGTGAATTGGTGTTTTCCGTGAAGCAGCAATGGAAGTCCATGAATTGTCAGTGCATGAACTGTTAACTCGTGAACTGGTAAATTGTGAACTACTAGTCCATGAACTAGCAGCCTGTGAAGTGTTATTTCATGAACTGGCTAGCCCGTGAAGGGGCTAAGCCATGAATTGGCTAGTTCGTGAACTGTTAAAGCGTGAAGTAGCAGAGCGTGAAATGCTATTTTGTGAGCTAGCATTCTGTGAACTGGTAAAGCGTGAATTGCTAGACCGTGAACTAGCAGTCTATGAACTAACAGGGTGTTTTTCATGGCTAAAAGTTGGTGAGGTGTGTTAGTGATCTACACTTTTCCATGAGTGATTTAGTAGGTGGTATTGGTCATTAGTTCATCTTTCCGTGAAGTAGCAGAAGAGGGTTTAATATCGTGAAACTGTAGACTGTTGTTTCGCCATATTGTATCCCGCCCACAAGTTTGAATGTGAGAAGTGTTTATGGAAATGATGCAATGGAAAATAAACGAAAAGTAGCGGACATAAGCATGATGGACACGATTGATAACCAATGATTGAAGCAATCCATAGTGAAAGCTTAGAGCTCCTACCTGAGATCGATGAGCACAAGCAATGAGACAATGATGATGAAGCATTGGAGAGATAGGGCGTCAACAATGCTTGCAATCACACAGACGATGGTGGAGGAGAACTCTCGAAGATAGGTGATGAAAGATGCACGAAAGAGGAAAAAATGAAGTATTTATTACCTAGTCCTCAGCCCCAACGGCCATCTTGATTGGGTATGACACATGTCTTAATATGATAGGTGGAGGATTTTTGACCATTTCACAGCATGAACTGGCATGAGGCGGTTCATGGCGTGAACTAGCCTGACGTGAACTAGCCCGTAGTAGCAGTTCATGTCGTGAAATAGCCTCATTCCCTTTTGCATGTAAATGGTTATACCCTGTGGATGCCTATATGCTCAAACATTCCAAGGCCACATTTAATGCATTCTGAGGAGTAGAATTGTACATGTCGGGTTGGTTTTTGGTACCCATACCTTTGCATTTCCTTGATAGCATCCTTGTGCTATTAGTAAATCTTTTTTGACCCACCGCTTCTAAATGTTGAGTGGTGTTCGAGCGTACTTGGGTTGTCGCTTCCTCTCTTTGGATTGGTTCCCTTGTCTCTTACTTGTGGCTTTGCTTTCTTGCTTTGACACCTATGGGGTTTTGTCCTTATCATAGTATCCTTGGGCTTGAAGTTGGGACTTGGGAACCCATTATTGTCTGCCTTTTTTGTGTTCCACTTGAATGGTGATTTTGGTTTGAGGTGGACGCATGTTTTGTTGATTCTTCAGCTTTACTTAGCATTGACGGCTCCATGTCACATGTAACTGCCTTTTTTCCCTTATTCAATATGGACTCCATAATGGAAGGGTGATGGTTTCTTTGCCATTATTGAGTTGTACTTCCCATTTTGCCCATTGGATGTAATAGTTACTGGCGCAGATCTAGAATCGTCCAAGAATCATTTCCTCTGCCATGGTTCCTATAGGCATAACAAATACTTTTCCGACCAAGGGATTATTTCTGATGGAAATATTAACATTAAAAAATCCCACTGTTTGTGTAGTTGCTAAATGCACACACTGTGAACCTTTGCATTAGTTGCCTCTAAGGGGGGTTTGTTTAGAGCTTCCCATGTTTCATAGGAAATCAAGTTATGAATTGATCCTGTATCAATCAATGCAATGCTCTTTGTGTGATTACCCTTTTTAGAGAAATTTACACTAAGTTGTGCAAGCTCAATATTTAGATCATCCTTGTCAAGCAAGGTGAGTGAAGCCATGTTCACATGCACCGTTCTCCCTTAGAGTCTCTATTTTGCTTTGGCTTCCCTTACCTTGGCTTCCTCTTGAGCTTGTCTAATTTTTTCCTTAACTAAATCTTTCTTTTGTTTTAGAAGATGCTCTTGTCTGGAGCATTTCCTAAGTCACGGGTTCATAATATTTTTTGAGTTTCCGTTTGATATATCCCTCCATTTCTACCCCATCGATGGTTTCAATTCGGACTAACCCTTGAGGGGTGATTTTGGACACTCTAAAAGGCCCTAACCCTGTGTATTTCAGTTTTTTTTCTTGGTTCTTCCAACACTATACATGAGGACGAGGTTCGCTGTTTCCAATTCTTTGTGCTTTAGGTTATGGTCAAACCAATGTTTTCTCTATAGTTTTTCGACCATAAGCCCATGTGATGTAATTAGCTAGGTTTCATCAAGTTTTTCTAAGTCAACCAACCTCTCAGCTAACACATTTTCTGTGAGCCTTTCCTTTGTACTGTAATACACAAGCTTGGAACTAAGAATTCCATAGGAATTACCACATCAATTCCGTAAGCTAAGCGAAAGAGAGTGTATCCCATGGCTACCTTATTCAATGTATGATAGGCCCATAGTGGTGCAGTCAACTTGTGTTCCCAATTCGTGCAACTCGATTCTAAAGTCTTAGTCAAGATAGCACATAAAATCTTCTTTGTGCTCTTTGCTTGGCCATTTACCTATGGGTAATAAGGCTATGATTTTTGATGGACTATAAAGAATGTTGTGAGTAACTATTCAATCACCTCATTGATGAAATGTGAACCCCGGTCATTGACTAATTCTAGTGGGCAGCCAAATCTGGAAATGATCTGTTCATATAAGAACTTGGCTATAGTTTGAGCATAAACTCTTTTAGAGTCTCTCACCTCCAGCCACTTAGTGAAATAATCCGTGGCCATGATCACATAATGGGCTTGTGATGGATGGGCTACTACACTAATAGGTCGAACAACATCAATACCCCATTTCTCAAAGGGTTGTCTCACAATTACAGAGGTTAGTGGCATCCTTTCCTTCTGTTGGCAGAATAGCAAACTGTTGACACTCCTTGCGTCTTTTCACAAATTCTATGCCGTCTCTGAATAACATAGGCCACCACAATCCTACTTGAAGCACTTTCTAGGTTGTAACTTCCTCCGGCTATTCTCGAGTGTGCTTCTTCTAATATCGTAAACAAACTCATCTTCTCGGACACATCTTTTGAGGATATCGTATTTCCCTAGCTTATATAGTTCACCCATAATCAAATGATATAGCCGATGCAACTTATCGTTGTTCAAAGGGCGATCTTTTGAAAAACCATGAGCTAATTCTGATATTTCTTCACTCCACTCAGGCACCATGTCAACTTTAAAAAGGCATGCATCTGGGAGGTCATCGCGTCAATGCCAATTGTAGGTTCTTCATTTTGAATTCTAGACATATGGTGTGTCAAAACATGTTGTGTTCCTTTTCTCACCATGATCGTAAAGTCAAATTCCAGGAGTAAAAGCAACCAGCGTGTGATTCTCCCCGTGGTACATGGCTTGTTCACTAGATATAATAAGGCCTGGTGATCAACAAAGAATACAAACTTGTTGGCCAATAAGCAATGTCAGTATTTCTTTACAGCAGCATAAACCATGGCCAACCCTTCACGCTCAGTTGTGGTGTAGTTTATCTTTGCATCATTTAGTTGTTGAGACTGGCAAAGCAAATTGGGTAATCCAATTTGAATTCCCAAGGTTGCACCAATACCTATCCTATAGAAAAATTCCATGCATCAATGCGAACATGGAATACAAGATTCCAGTTGGGTGGTCTTAGAATTGGTGTACTAGCCCAATGCTTCCTTCAACTTATTATATGCATCTTGACATTTCTCAGTCCATTCAAAGACGATGAGTAGTCTATACAATGGCTTGGAAATTTCAGCATAGAATATGATGAATCAGTGATAATACCCAACGTGTCCCATAAACCACTATACACCCTTATAGTTTGTTGGTGGGGATAATTCCAAAATCAACTTCACTTTTCTCTCATGAGTGGAAATACAATTTTTAGATACAATGTGCCCTAAGATTACATGATTCTTAACCCAAAATTGACACATTAAAGGGTGCAAGCCAAGTGGTTAGTCCATCGTGAGTGTGCACATAGATCATTAATGAATACCTCCAGCCACTTTCGCAAGTAGTCCTTAAAGGTTATGCACATCAATTGTTGGAAAGTTGTTGGGGCATTGGTGAGGCCAAAAGGCTCACACACAGAGCCTAACAACTAGGCATGCCAAGGAAATGCAAGAGTACTAGGAGAGCGCAAAGCGTAATGAGGATATGCTTCGACAACAAATAGAGCTCCTCATAGTTAGCTAACCTCAAAGAATAACAAGAAAGAGTACAAGGACTGCAACATAGAACGAGAGCAGGTTAACAAAGTGCATGAGGAAAAACTCAAGGCTCTCAATGAAATAATCATCACCAACCAAATAGAGGCGCAAAAGAAGCCAAGAGACAATATCACAACTAGAAAACCAATTATAGGATACACAAAGATTGGCAACACAACATGTAACTCAAATTACTGAGGCCAATCAAAGAGAATCTACTGCCAAAAGAGCACAAGAAGTGGCAGCAACAAGATTCAAAGCGCTGGATGTGTTGAGCGGATGATCAGAGAAACAACCATTTCTATAGAGCTCAGCAACGCTGATATCCGCATGCAAGAACTGGCCCACCAACTACCCACACAGGAAAGGAGTCAAAGGCTGGAGTGCACAGATGGCTTACGTACCATCCTCCTTGAGCGCGCCTCGGAATTGGGACAATTTCCAGTAACTCCTCGGGCCCCCTCTCAAACTCTTACCTTGTTTTTGTCTACACTAACACTCTCATTACTTCAATATGACATTAACTTAGCTGAAGATATAGGTTGAGGAGAATTAACCCTTATTAAACAAAATACCGAGTGAGATGCTGACCCAACCATCATTATGGGAATTTTGAGGGGGGATCTGATATTAAGTAATCCACAAGATATCTTCTTTTATCCTTTTCATCCAATAGTCCTCAACCTCCGTAGTTGGTGTCGTGTCTTACAAAATTCAGAAATTCTGGACAATAGGGTCGACAAACTCGACTTGTTTGTTCCAGATGACATACTAGCAACACGAGCCAAGTACGAGGTTATGGCTAGTACTTATCAATGGGTAATCACTCCACGGGTGGTTAGAAGTATATAATACTCACCAACATTTAAATATTTGTGAGTCTACCTTATATCACTCAGTGGGAATCCTTAAGCTATATACTAATATCCATAAGCATTTAGAGGCTATGCTTACCAACGTTTGCAATAATTTTGATGCAACTCACATAAATTACCTAGATGTGGATAACGAAGAAATCCCTGAAATTCAAACCTTTTTCCAAGCTCATAAACCTAGCCACCCACCCCCTAGTTCGGGTCACGGTGAGGATGAGGGTCCATCTTCTTTTTTCAAAAACACCTACCCTGTGTATACTAATATCGCCAATAGGCTTCTTGATCCCTATCCAAGCACGCCTCCTACTACTTCTTCACAAGCTATATGTATCTACTCTTCCTTCTCCCCAGCAAAATTATAATTTTCCACTAACACTCTCGCCCCCCGAGGAGATATTGGCACCTGTTCCATATCCACCAAGGCAACCTCTCAGGAGAGGTACGTAATCTGCCTCCACTTGATAATGTTACACCTTACACTGACAATACTGTTTTGGATTCTGTGACAACTACAAAATATGAAGAGTTCATACAACAAGGCAATCCACTGTTAAAGCTAGAGCTTATGTTCAAGGCGCTGATGCAAAATTACACCGTTCGATCCTACCAGCAAGATTCTTCCCAGAGACATATTCTGTAGTCACCCGCACATGGCAACATTATGTGCCGTACCCTCTCCGAGGGCCACTCATCCAGAATTAGAGGAATTACTACCATTGGCTAGAGAGGGAACATTATGGGCCAATGTCGCAAAACACACAAGGCTGGAAAACCCCCATCTCTCAAACTTGTTGGAAATTCGCTTGGTCATTTTCATGATCAATTATTGTTACAGAAGATGGAGGAGGAAACTTCTAGTGCACACAAGGTGGATACACCACCATCCACACAAATGAAGAGGCACCACAACTACAGGATTTTTGAGTGCAACCTTCATGGAGAAAGGAATTTTTAACAGTAACGAATAAAGTAGCATTTACATGAGTGCACCACCAACATTACGAGTGGATCCACTCTACATGCCTATCAAGAGGAGGTGGACACCGCTGGAGTTTCAAGCTGCAAAAGAAAGGGATTCTCATATCTGCTACAATTTTCCAACATTTAACCCAGCAACATTTTCCAGTATTCAAGTACAAAGACAACAACTGCTCAATTGGATCAGAGCTTGGTGAAAAATACCAGATCCTGCAATTATAGCCAGTGTTAGGTTCATGATGTTATTAGTGGTTCTGACAGACCAACCTAGAGAACCTTATGATGGCTAAAGAGGCTCAGCATCTATAGTTGGACATGAACCAAGGGCCATCATACAGAGGTATAATGCTATATTACCATCATCTAAGATGTCTTCTAGGTTATATACACATAACATTTGAAGACATGATTGACACTGGCTTGTAGAAGTCCCATTCGGCATTTCGGCGCACACTCATAAAACTTCAGACTCATCACAATTTCTATCGCCACGAATTCGGTGACCAGGTCTACAGACCTCGGTAACAAGTTATGAGGACATAACCTACTTTAGGAAAGGGAGAATGTTAATCCCATTTGGATTAACACCATGATCCTCAATTGAGGACATTAATAAGTGTCATGTAAAGGCACTATAAAGGTTGTACATTATGCGACATTGGCCACCCAAGGCCTAGCTAGTAAGTTTTGGGCGCCTAAGTGTGAATAAGGGCCAATTGTATATAAGGTATTTTCTCATAATGAAAAGACACAATCCCCTTTGTGCTATTAAGAGCTCTTCCTCCCTTGTACTTGTGAGAGAGTGAGAAGTGAGAGCATTGCAGCATTGTGCCTCTTTCATGCTTGTGTGCTTATGCTTGTATGAGAGAGTGAGAGAGAGTGTGATTGGCCTATGTGATGGTGTGAGCAACTCCACGGTGACAGTGTGGAGGTGGAGCTTGGAGTTTGGAGCATACATGAGCTTGGAGGCTTCAAGAGACACGAGCTCGAAGCATTGGTATAAGTACCCCACGACGGTTGTTTCATTGCTCATCCATTAGGTGAATGTGTAGAGTTCCCTCTTGGAGGTGTGGTCAAGCATAATAGATACTATGATGATTATGATTTGTAGAAATCATAACTAGTTTTTCTCTATGGCTATTGCATTTGAGGGGGAACTCATATGGTGTATTGCTATTGGTGATGTCCGTGGTTACTTTTGCAATTGAGCTCTCAATTGTGCTATGTCTTGGAGACATACATTTGTGCAGTGGTGCTTACTTTCTAATTAGATGTATTAATTTATTTCCTCGCTTCATGTTTGGCTTACTTCCCCTTTGTAGCTCATTTAGTCAGACTATTACATTGTCTTCAGCTTCGTTGCCTTGTCACTATGCATACAGGTACTGAATTAGTTGAGCCCACTTTGGCTCCAAATTAGCCTTGTGCTTTTGCTGATAATCAACCAATTCAGCAACCCAACTTTCCCATATTTCTCCACATCAGCCACACTTTGATCAAGATGCATTGGGTGATGCATTAGTTGAAGAGGATGTAGCTAACCGTGATTCACAAAGAGTTCTCCACTATCCTTGTGCCATCTTGCTTGATAGCAAGTTGACTCCACTTATGCTAGGTCAGACACAAGCTACCTCTTGACATGCATCTCATTTTCTTGACATAGTCCTTGTTGCTCTACCGCATCATGTAATGAGGAACCACTTTCTCATTTTAATGCTTTAGAGGATGACAATTAGGTTTCAACCATGCGTTTGGAGTTGTACTCCATTGAAAAAATACTACATGGGAATTACGTGACTTGCCTAACTACTATAAGCATGCTATTGACACCACAAAGTGGGTGTATAAACTGAAGCGGGAGCTTGATGGCTCCATTGATCGTTATAAAAGGGTATGGCATTGCCCAAAGAGAACGCATTGACTACTATAATGATACTTTTGCACCTACTTCACGTATGACAACCATCCACACTCTTGTTGCATTGGCTGTGCATAAAGGTTAGAATGTACATCAGTTGCATTGGTTGCACATAAAGGTTAGAATGTACATCAGTTCGATGTCAAAACTTCTTTTCTAAATGGTGATTTGCAGGAAGAGGTTTATGTATCTCAGCCTCCTGGCTTTGTTCAGAAACATGCAAAGCATAAGGTATGTAGATTGCATAAAGCACTCTATGGCCTGAAATAGGCTCCACGTGCTTGGTATCAAAAGACTCATGCATAATTTCTCTCTTGTCTATTTCAAAATAGTCCAATTTGACGTTTCTGACATGGGGCTATTGCATTACTATTTGGGTATCCAATTTATACTAGTTAAGGGGGGCATCATGTTATCTCAGAGAAGATACATTCAATAGCTCTTAGAACAGTTCCAAATGACAGATTGTAAACATGTTTCTACTCCTATGGAACCAAGCCTATGCCTATCTCTTGAGGACTCTTCCAAGCCCTTTGATGTTGCCACTTATCAGCAAAACAGGCTGTCGGATGCCTTATATATCCATGCACTACCTATTTTGACATTTAGTATACAGTGTCATAGTTGAGCAAATTTACGCATTTCCCCCTCACTGGTAAGCAGTGAAACGTGTCTTTCGTTACCTTCAAGCACTTAGGACTTTGCATTGTTTTACAACAATGCATCTTCTTTATGCTTGTCTGCCTACACTGATAGTGACTAGGCAGATGTTATGACACAAGGGAGTTAACCAGTGATGGTAAGTGTTTTCTTCTTGGTAGTCCATGTATTTCATTGCTCAGTAAGACGCAGCCAACAATCACAACTTCAAGTTGTGAAGCTAATTATACAGCAGCATTCACATATACTCTGGAGTTTGTATGGCTCCGCCATCTATTGGAAGATCTTGGTGTTAGATAGTCATCTTCTACCACTATTTTCACTGACAGTTAGAGCGCATTAGCAGTCGCACAGAATCTGGTATTTCATGCATGAAAAAAGCACATTGAGGTGTATTATCATTATGTCATGGAAAGGCTTCATGCAAGAGAGATTGCCTTGACTTATGTGCCTACAAAGGCCAATGTGGCAGATAAGTTTACCAAGTCCCTTTCTAGGGAAAAGTTTAAGGCTTTCTGCAAGGTTTTGAACTTATTACCTCTACCAAGG
This sequence comes from Cibotium barometz, assembly GCF_041138505.1. Classification (NCBI taxonomy): domain Eukaryota; kingdom Viridiplantae; phylum Streptophyta; class Polypodiopsida; order Cyatheales; family Cibotiaceae; genus Cibotium; species Cibotium barometz. Next base: position 17,354,017 of record NC_141109.1, read on the forward strand.
TAGTGTGCTACACCCTACACACGTTCACGCCATTCACTTCAGGGAGGTTTGTTAGCCTTGGAATTCCTCGTGTGAATAGCCCTACAAATGGACACTTTTTACCATGTGTTGGTAGGGGCTTTTTCCCTGTGTAAACACACCCTAGTGTGTTAACCACGTCAACCCTAGGGCTATGGCTACTAGTACTTTGTAGTCCACACAATCATTATCATTAAGTACTTCCAACTATCGCTTCTGGTCTCTCTCTTGCACTTCGTGCTTAATACGACTGTGTGTGTCTAGGTGTGTGTGCAGAGCATCTACTCCCTCATCCAACATACATATTCTAATTGCATTAAGCACGATGGTATTTTTACAAATATTTCAAATAATCAGGCCTTCACATTAAGAGTTGAGGAGATTACCAAGATGATACAGTGCACATTTATGATATTTCGTCCAACCTTTCTTGGTGTGAATAGCCCTACAAATGGGCACTTTTTACCATGTGTTGGTAGGGGATTTTTTCCTGTGTAAACACACCCTAGTGTGTTAACCACGTCAACCCTAGGGCTAGGGCTACTAGTACTTTGTAGTCAGCGCAATCATTATCATTAAGTACTTCCAGCTATCGCTTCTAGTCTCTCTCTTGCACTCCGTGCTTAATACGAGTGTGTGTGTCTAGGTGTGTGTGCAGAGCATCTACTCCCCCATCCAACATACATATTCTAATTGCATTAAGCACGATGGTATTTTTACAAATATTTCAAATAATCACGCCTTCACATTAAGAGTCAAGGAGATTACCAAGATGATACAGTGCACATTTATGATATTTCGTTCAACTTTCATGTTAAGAGTTGAGGAGATCACCATGACATAGTGCAGGTTCATGATATTTCGTTCAACCTTCATGTTAAGAGTTGAGGAGATCACCATGACATAGTGCAGGTTCATGATATTTTGCTGATGTATGTTTTTGTGTGCTCATGAAAATTGGCCACATTTTAAATGAAAGCTATTGCATGTTTTTATTTATTTTTTAAATCCATGATTTTAAATATTGTCATGATTCTATCCCCAACACACTCTTTACTCCACACTTCACTCAAGTGGATTAGGGGAGGGTTGGTCCAAGATTCAAACTATTTCATGTTGCTGGATTAAATCTATGGTATAAATTGTAAATAGGATGTTCGAAGTACTTAGTAGATCTTAATCTACTTACTTTAACAAATGTAAATCAAGAAAAAAAAACTCATGTAAATGCAAGGAATGGACATTTTGGATTTTCAAGCACATTAGGAAACACCCATTCAAAGCAACAATGGTCACTCAGAGATAACATATAGATACTTTTTATTTTAGTGAGAGTGTAACATTGTAATTATTTAGTGACATGCAACATGGCAACCAGCTGCCCGAGAGATAGGTTTAAACTCGGCACCCTTCTACAAACTCTCTCCATGTTACTAGCCGAGGACCCAAAGGAAAACAAAAACGTACAATATAAAGCATACTAAAGATCCATAAGCATTGCCTCTTCCCAGGGCGCACACAGCACGACACTGAAGGTAGGCCGGCCTCTCAAACATATATGATCTTAAAGCCTGCTATGGTAATGGGAGTTGCACTGGTAGTTGAGAATTTTGCTACCACGGTGACAGTTATCTTGTCTTGATCTTCGATGCCAAGCTTTGTGATGTTGTCGCTGATGCTGAGTTTCGCATTGATTCTACTGGTGTTGGACATAGCCATCCCAAGGTGGGGCACATTCACATAAGAGCCCACGTACTCAGCACAAGCTAGAGAAGTTGTAGAGTCTGCATCCGGAAGGTTAATGAAAACCGCCAAGTGGGTTGCTGCGCTTTTGGGCACCTGCACATCTTGCAAAACCAACACCTCTTGCACTTTAGACTCACTAACCCCCTTGGTTTTTGCATAATCTGCTAGATTAGTGGGGCGTGCTACGAGGACGGAGAGTGTGGTAGCTCTTGAGGTTCACTACCTTCGACAGCGGACCCCACTTCAGCAAGCGCGTCTTTGCCTATTGGAACAACCCCTTTAACATTCAAGAGGGGCGTGGGCTCATAGTCGACCCAAAGAGTGTCTCCTTGGGCTTCCTCATAAGTGATCCCTAACTGCGCTTCGCTATCCAGGCAGTCTTTCACATACACTTGCACCAGCTCTGAGTTCTCATTGTAAAACACAAATGAGGAGTTGAGGAAGTCGGAGTCTGTGTAAAGATCCTTGCGACGATCCGGCAGTGAATCCCACACAGTCCACACGCGATCAACATTTGCATGATGGCTATAGAACAAGGGGTCCCTCCCAGCAGAATAGAAATTGCCCATGTCCTCCCCGTAGGTTTCCCTAGGATCACCCGACCATACATGGATGGCCGTGTGGGGGGCTAGCTCCAAAGTACCTCCATTAGTGTCATCGTTGAAATCCCTGGGAAATTGCCAAAAATTAGAATATTACATACATTCATCAAAATCCACACAAGCCCATCACCATTGCACGAATCATGAGTTTAGATGTGCCCCTTAAAGGGCCTGATCACATGCACTGCAGCAAAAATGGTCACCAAAAATGCAAGCAGCACGTCACGGTCACATCATTCGCCGCATTCACCGTCGCCGGCTCACACTCTGTGAGATCCGGCGGCGTCACCGGCACTCCCAGTGCCGGTAAACCTAGCAACGACGTCGACACACCCGCTACTGACGCAGCTAGCAGCTCTCGTCTCTCCAGATTAAGTGATACATCCTCCCTACGTCCATCTCCCACGTCAACTTTACTACCCTTGCCAACCTCATAATCCTTACACCCTTCTGCTCTCCACATTAGACGCGTTCTCGAGCCTAAGCCGACAGTATCACGGACCCCCCTACAAGCAGAACGACGCAGCTTGAAAATTAGGCCAATGAAATAGGAAAAGTAAATGTGTATGTTTACTAAAATAAGTTTCTTGAATGTAGGTTGGTCCCTACTTTGGGGTCATGACTCGCTTGCCCAGTGCCCAATGCCAAATCTTGCAGCAAAACCATCTTGACGTTAGTGAAATCTCCTTAAAATTTATGAGATTATAATTAAATGTTAAAGTCAACTAATTAGTATTTTGAAGTGATGCTATACATGCGCTTTCTTCAAGTCTACTCTATAACTATTATTGCACTTGAGCACCATGCATTTGAGCACTATGCAAATGTAAATTCTATTATAGTACTAGTACTTGGCTAATAGCTCTTCGATAAGAAATTGAACATCACAATTCACAAGGGTCGAGGGTTAGCAATTGTTGGTAGGCTATTACTGACTTAACAAGGCAAGCTTTGCAGAAGATTACTTTCTCAATAACTAATGCCATTTTGTATTTGAATGGGTGCATTAAACACTATGTTCACTGCATGATCTTTGCCTAAAATCTACTAATACTAGTATTGCACTTCTTGGTCTTTATTCTTAATCAAGACTCGTAAAGGTGATTAGACACCAGTCTCATCACCATCTCTTGGCTAGTGTGTGAAAAAAAAAGTTCTCCATTAGAAAATAGCCCTGCGCGCTTGAGTATCGAAAGTTGAGATTTTGAGTACAAAACTCACCCCTCTCCCTCACTCCACAAGGGTTATGAGTAAAGAAATGAACCCTCTCTGTAGTAAAACAAAAATAGAAAACTCCTACACCAAATAATGAAAACCCTCTATATCTAAATATCAGAGGTATCTTACAAATGTAAACTAATTTGAAGGTATTTATAACTAAAGCCAACCAAAACCTTAGATTTTTAAAAACTTCAACTCTAAAATCTGCAAGTATTTTTCAAACATCAACCTTGCAAAATACACCATACTCTTCTTCTTTTTTGCACACACTACTCCTAGCTAAGAAAAATGGAAATGCAACTTCAAAAAAGAATATTGAGATAGTGATGTTTTAATAATATACTTTATAGCTTCGTACCTGTGGAATGCAACTTTATGTGATGGAATTAGAGAATCCCTAGTGATAGTACACTATAGTTTATAGTTTAGTTTCAAAAAGAGCATCCCTAGTGATGTTCCGTTTTATTTTTTTAACAATAATTATATATATTAATATTAACAAAGGTCTTCCCACGTAAGATTCTTCATTATAAGATATTTGCCTGTGCTCCCAAAAAAGTTGGTACCAATGTTCATAGGAAAAAAAGGCAAAGATTTCTTAATAATCAAAAAATTTGAGGTTTTAGAGCTAAAATTGAGCTAGAATATATATAAAATGCTTTAAATTTAAAACTTGGCAAAACCAAATGTAGCGGTATTCCTGCAGTCCATACAATAGTGGGGAGCTTTTCTGTGAACACTCCTACGGCCGACATAGAGTTCTTGTGGTATCCCTATTCTAATTCTAATTTTAAAATTTGCACAAAAAGTACAAGAATACACTCCTACGGCCGACATAGAGTAAAAACCGGCAGCGCCACCGGCATCCCCCTGCCGGAGATTTCAGCAACGTCAAAACACCCGCTGCTGCTCTCGCCGCTCCAGATTAAGTCGTTCTAAGAAGCCGTTCATGCGATAGGAAAATGTGCACATTTTCCCCACAGGTGTTGGCCGAAAACCCAGTTCTACTTAGAGAGTTCAAAATCTGGCCACCTCCTTGCACTTTGCAGGGCATTGCAGGTGGCCACCGGCGCCAGTGGTTTGCGCGGGAGCAGGCCCTAGGCGCACAAGTTCCCCTACAAGGCTACAAGCACGCACATTGACTTGCCCACACAAAAGATTATGAATGCAAGTACGAACGCAGCAATGGTGGTGACGAGCCCGTGACGCAAACTGGCGGCCGAGTGTAGATCCAAGCACCTTAGGTTTGTTGCGGTTTGTAAAAGACGTGTAAAAGACGTATAAAGGATCAAATCACGAATGGAAGCTTAAATACAAAGGATTAAATTAGGGATGGAATAGTCAATGGATGGGATTTTTCCTCTTATTTTTAGAAATCTAGGATTTCTTTTTTCTCTCCTCTCTTTGTGCCTTGGTTGTCCATAGTTAATATGTAATAGATAATCAGGTTAACCAATATATTATAACTAAAATTTTGAATCTTTAAATTGAAGGCTAGGTAAAGTTACAATAGGCTTTTCTAAATTTTGGGCCGTGAAAATTATAATAAAGGACGGATTTTTTAAATATTTTCTAGTCTAATTTGTATTTTTGACATTGGTTTAACGTTTTTCTAGATACAACTATACATGTACACTTGCACATTGACATGGACCTTGGGCTTTTACGCGCACACATTATACACTTACGTGCATCTTGGACCCTTACATACATGTATTAAACCCTTACATCTTGGGCCCTTCCTTACACATTAAACCCTTACATTGAGGATTTTTGGGCTAAAAGTGTCAAAATTATATGTATGGGTGGGCCTAAATATAAGAGTATTTAGAACCCAAGTCTGCATGAGGAGATTGATTCAAATTCAGGACCACACCTTATATAACATGCCACACTAGCTAATCCACCACACACAGCGCATTGTTCCACCTACCTTTTTAAAGGGTTATATTATTCAAAACCCTTTGGTATGGCAAAAAATAAATAACAACCCAAAAAGTGACCGGTAATGGACTATGGGGTCCTCTTCACTAAAGACAAGTGCCCCCCACTAACAACAAAGGGGGGTCTTGCTAATCTATCCATATCTCAAACTAACATGGTATGCTCTCCCTCAAGCATTTATATAGCATTTGATGGTGTGTTGTTGATTTTAGGCATTTATGTTGTAATGATAGACAAGAAAACCATGCCATCCAAGGGAGCAAGACATCGAATCACACTACACTTGCAAACTGGGAATGTAATGAGATAGACTCAGAGAAAAGAGATGAAGCTCCATAGCATCGACAAGTTGAACAAAACTCATGAAACAAAAAAAATCTACTATCATTATCAACTGTATCTCAAAGGGAGTCCGATACAGTCATATGGTGGGGTGAAAACTCCCATCGGATATGAATCTAATAAGAGTTAAAAAACTAGGATGATGAAGAAAAAAATTTTCCCCATGGTCTAGACTAGCATAATGAAGAGGGGAAAAACAACACAAATAGCTCTCCCTCTATCTTGTTCTATGTCCCTCTATCTCTCCACTTTTGTGATACACATGGTGTCTTTTATACAGTCCTTGGGGTGGAAAACTTGAACTTTCTATTGCTCCTATTTCTCTCTTCCTCTATGTTGCTTGCTCGGGGAGTTCACCTAAAAATATGTAAGTATAACATGTGAGTTCAAATGAAAAGCTTTTTTAATTCAAAATTTTAAGGTAAACTTACAGAAATACATTTGAAGAAGGGGTTTTTTTATCAATTTTGAAAAAAAATCGTACGTCCATAAAGAAAAAGGGGTCATTTTATTCATGAAAAATTCATGGATAAGGGGTTTTTTAAATACCCCCCTTGAACGCACGTGATACATAGAGTTTCTTAGACCCCCCGAGGTTGCTTGCCAAAAAAGAGTGGTACATGTATTTTTATCATTTCCAACCATGCTTATTTGGACAAAAAGTAGCTTTCTTTATTTTCCAAAAAGAAAGGCTTTTAGATAGAGGTGACAAGGAGAAAGTCCCCTTTTTCAAGAAAATGGGACGTGGGCACGTGGCCGGATTTAGGCAGCTTCACATGAGGGTTGGACAGCCAACGAGCATGCCAAAGTCCCACAACCAAGCCAAGCCAGCCCCCAATGAGAAGCCCGAAAAGCACGGCCCCATTCACACATAAGAAAACACCCAAGCGTTGGGTGCCAAAGGGCCATGAGCACCATGAGCTCCACACCCCATGAGAGCCCTATAAAGGCTCCCCTCTTTGCTCTATCCCTTGCATGTGGGATATTTATAAGGAATCCCAAGTGCCACGGTTCCTTCTAAAAAAAAGAACATTCTATTCTCTCTAAAACCTATGCAAAAAATATTCAAACACTTATGTCAATGCATAACATGGAGTTGCTACTACTTATTCTGAGTGTGAGTGCAAAAATCTACCATCTATGTATGTGTGCCTAAATTACTCCATTTAAATTTCTCCTTCCCTTCTGTAGGGCCAATCTGTAGGGAGGAAAAGAAAAACCCCGATCATATCAGCCATCTCCCAGGAAAGTAAGGCATTTATGCCTTACTCCAACCACAATGGCTTTATGCCATCTAGTAGTCACTGCAATAAGCCAACCAGCAAATGGCATCAATGTCCCTCCTTGATGAAAGACTAAGCTTCAACACATTCTTGAATAGTAGGATAAGGGGATCCATAGATATCCACCAAGTCCTCCTAGATCATAAGGCCGAAGCATTAAAAAAAGCATAGCACCACACATCTCTATTGCACCTTCAGGATCAAATGATTTTCTAAATTGTCCCACCTACATAATTACATCTCCTAGAACAATAGAAGAGGTTGTTAATCCAAAGCATAAAACATCTAAAATAAGACATGCCACCACTATTGAAGAAAATGTTTTGTTCCCTACACCCACCCTCCTGTACTTATGTGGATCCACAACCAAGTATGCCATCATGAGCAACAAATGCAACTCCTTTTCACAAAAAAAAAAACAAAGGCATCACAAGTCTCAAGTATACTGCATAAAAAATTAAAAATATATCAAAGCCCTATAGAAGACCAATCATATTAAACCATGAAGAATTCCTAATCATCTTGCGGCTGCACTACATCCTCTAGTAGTCTCAAAACCCACATCACCTTGCTACCTACTCCACCACTGCATAGGCCTATAGAGCCAAACCATCCCCCTTGTTTTCATGTCCATCCATTAGATACCAAACGTAGCCCTCCACACTGTCAAAATAACTGGCATGCAAGGAAAAAACATCCAAAGCATAAACATAGGCATCCACTACCCCAAAAAGAGTTCTCGTCGGCCACTAAATATAACACCAAATGTCATGTAGGCTATAATGCCTGTGAGGACCGACGGCAGACCGGATGGCCATATCTGGGGTTCAGTGGGAGAGGATGCCCATGCGGAGTCATGAGCGGCCAGGCTAGTGTGGACGGCAGGCCACACACTATATAGCCTGGGGGATGAGGGGCAATCCTCATTCTTCCTCTATGGCTGGGTGGTGAGCCAGAGGCCGTCCCCTCTCGTGGTAATGCCCGTAGTGGCGTTACGGGAATGTAACACTGGTATCAGAGCGTGGTTCGAGGGGATCGTGAGAGTCCGCCCGCGAACGGGGGACCGGAGCCCACTCGATGGTTTTCATCCACAATCTTCTCACCCTTATCTCCACAAGAGAATGTGTGGAGGGAGGGGGGCCAAGATTTTTTGAAGGGAAGAACTCTTTCTCTCTCTCTCTCACTCTCTCTCCCCGGCACACACAGGAAGCAGCATCGCAGGCATTTTTCTCGTGGATCGGAGCATCGCGGAAGCATCCTTGTAGAGGCCCTCAACGCACAACAATTCGACAGGCGACCGTAAAGGGGGGTGACTATTATTCTCTCTCCACCACTGCTCATTTTTATTAGCGTTTTTTTTAAAAGTAATTTTCGAGTTCTCGCATTTTTTTTGCAAGAATTAACAATGTCTGCTAGGCGTAGTGTGTCCCCACCGCCTTCTACTTCTCTAGGTTTTTCCAGTCTCTTGTCCTCGGTCACGAGTTTGACCCCGACCGAATTGTCAGGCCGTACATGCCCGACCGTTGTTCGGTCCGGAGCGCTTATCGATCACTCGTGATCCGCCAGCGCCCTCCACGTCTATTGACCCCGTCTTAGGACCCAGCGAGCCCGCAGCGGCAGCATTGGCTGATGACCCCTTTCTGGCTGATGAGCCAGAGGACATGAATACTGATGTCGTCGAGGGAACCGAGGAAGACCTCTTGGATTATGACGACGATGACTATGACCTATTGGACCCTGCTGATGTCCTGACAGAGACGGAGCCCTCTAGTGGACTGTTTAAATATCTTAATGCCAAATTGAACACTATGGGTAAAGTCCAGGCTGATTTAGTCACGATGCTATAGAGCATCTCCACACGATTAGATGCACTGACAGCCGCCTCGGCTAGTACTCCGACTCCTCGTGGTAGCCGAGCTCCTGCGGCACGGGTGAGCGTAGCCTCGCCAGTAACTGCAAGAGTACAGGCCGATGCGCCTGCGGGGCCGTCCGTATAGCGACAGCTTCGTCGTTGTTAAAAGACTTAAAGCCGCCTAGTTTTGGTGGTGAGGAAAAGGAGAGAAACAAGGACTCAGTCAATATGTTTCTAGCCTCTCATTAACCGAAGCGTACAAGTGGTGGATGAGTTTGACAACTCGCCCTGCCACTTGGACGGAATTTGAAACAATGTTTCGAAAAGAATTTTTGCCTGTTAATGAGGTAGAGAGAAGCTGGGAGTTATGGGACAAGTGCTCGATGGAGAACAAATCCCTAACTCAGTACATCTCAAACTACAGGGAGATAGTACTCAAGCTAAAGGGAATCGATGCATTCCAGACATTGCGAGGCTTTAAGAGAGGCCTCAAATATGATTACCTTGAGTACGTAGAACCCCTACAGCCTAAAGACTTAGCAGAGGCAATTCAATATGCACAGATATTTGATGACATCAAGCGCCGTAGTGCGCGTGGTGGTTCTAGCAGGGTCGAGGGTAGTGAAAAGAGGAGGTCAGGCCTCAAAAGAAAAGGGTTCCGCAGTGAGAAACAAGGGGATAGGACGGACTAGGAAGGACAGGGTGGTCATTGGTCTAAAAAACCGCGACCATCCAGGAAAAAAAGAGACACCGAAATCCAAAAGAAAGAACAGTATATTAAAGCGCGTAAGGAAAATCGCTGCTTTAATTGCAATGAAGTAGGGCACACGAAGGCTGAGTGTCCAAAGCCTAAAGCCAGCACGAGTGGCAACGAGACCAAAAAAGATGGTAAATCTTCTAGGCAGCTGCATACAGTGCAGAGACTCCCTCTCATGGAGTTCCGCAGAGTTCAGAGAGGTGACAGTGTGTCATTGTGATGAGCATCACGCGTGTTCAGTGACACCAGCGATGTGGCAGCCTACTGTAGGTCCGCATGACATGGTGCGCATGTATGGCACCATAGGTGGCCGTAGAGTCACAGTTTTTATTGATGATGGAGCTAGCCACAACTTCTTGAACTACTCATTAGTCAAGAAGTTGGGATTGACTGAGACCCGGAGTGATCATGAGTATACTGTTGGCCTAGCCAACGGATATGACAAAACGGTATGGAATACCGTAGTATTGGGGGTCCCATTATCTATGCAGGACTACGAGGCTCCGCTTGACTTTCAGGTCATGCACTTAGCCAGAGCAGACGTATATCTAGGCAGGGAGTGGCTGTATGGCTTGGGCCCTAGTCTAGCTCGGAATTACTTACATAATACACTATGTTTTGAGCATGGAGGTAGAGTCATCACCCTGCAGGGCGACTGTACTATCCCTGCCACACCACTTATTTCCTCCATGGAGCTGTGTACAGCGGTCTGCAGAGACCAGATAGCAGAGGTATATGCTTGTTACCCTCTTTTGAATTCTGTTTTCGTAGATGAAACAATAAATGATGTTTGCGTAGACAAACAAGAAAAACAAAATAACCTTGGACGAGACCCACTGTTTGAAAACCCTGTTTGGCATGCATGTGATTCAAACGAGAAAAAATCCAAGGTGAATGAGACATTAAAGAAAAAGTACGTAGATACTTTAATGAATTTATTAGAGGAATTTTAGGATGTTTTTCCTGATGATTTACCAGATGGTTTACCACCGTCTAGAGAAGTAGACCATGGCATCGAAGTTATGCCAGGATCAAAACCTATAAGCAAACCTGCTTATAGATTAAGCCACTCCGAGGCACATGAGGTGGAAAAACAACACTACAAGAGGTTGAGGACATACCGACGCCAAAATACCGACGCAAATGTCGAACGTCGGTATGTCCGTCATCATGTTGGAGGAGACAAGTATGGCGGGGTTTTTTTAAATTTTCATTTCCCGTCGCGTATACCGACGCCTATACCGACGCTTATTCCGACGCCGATACCGACGCATATTCCGTAGCATATACCGACGAATATTCCGACACATATTCCGTCGCATATACCGGCGCTCGTAAGTTTTTCACAGCCGAGAGCCTATTTTCTGGTTTTTCGCAGAAATCAAGCGGAAGAGGTAATTTCTCTCCCTCTTCTCTTTCCCTCTCTCTCCTCTTTTTTCCTCTCTCCTCTTTTCTCCTTCATTCTTCTTTTCTCCTCTTCTCCTTCTCCTAACATGTTATTGCAATTGCTTTTAGTTTTTAATTGAAAAATTAAGACATTTAGGGTTTTGTGTTTTTTTTGGCTCTCTGTGCATGTTGAGATCTAGAGCTCTCTATGTATGCATAGATCTCCTAATGCATGCATAGAGATTTTAGGGTTTTGTATTAGTTCTTTTTTTTGTGTTTAATTTACTAATTAGTTTGTTTAATATTTTGTTTTGCAGCTCTTTCACCTCACCAATCTTTCACCAATCCTCGAGCTCTCCTTCAGCTTTGCGAAAAAGAGGTAGATCCTCTTTTGATTTTTCTTGTTTATGCTATTTCATATGAATTTTTGCATCCTTGTTTTATGGTTTAGGGTTAGTTTTGGGTTCTTGTAAGCTTACAACACATAGGATTAATTTAATATCTATGCATAAAACCTATAATAAGCCTGCAATCTTTATTATCCATGTACGTAAAACAAGATCATGTTTATTACACCATTGGGTGATGGGATTAAGGGTTAGCATAGTGCATAAGGCATATAGCATAGAGCTTATGCATAGAGCTTATGCATAAGTCTTGCATAGAGCGTATGCAAGAGACTTATGCATAGAGCGTATGCATAAGACTTATGCATATGACTTATGCATAGAGTTTATGCATATGGCTTATGCATAGAGCGTACGCATAAGACTTATGCATATGGCTTATGCATAGAGCTTATGCATAAGGCTTATGCATAGAGCGTGTGCATAAGGCTTATGCATAGAGCGTAATTGCATAGAGCGTGTGCATAAGGCTTATGTTTAAGGGATTAAGGGTTAGCATAATAGTGCATAAGGCATATAGCATAGAGCTTATGCATAGAGCTTATGCATAAGTCTTGCATAGAGCGTATGCATAAGACTTATGCATAGAGCGTATGCATAAGACTTATGCATATGACTTATGCATATGGCTTATGCATAGAGCGTACGCAGGTAGACTTATGCATATGGCTTATGCATAGAGCTTATGCATAAGGCTTATGCATAGAGCGTGTGCATAAGGCTTATGCATAGAGCGTGTGCGTAAGGCTTATGTGAAAGGGATTAAGGGTTAGCATAATAGTGCATAAGGCATATAGCATAGAGCTTATGCATAGAGATTATGCATAAGTCTTGCATAGAGCGTATGCATAAGACTTATGCATAGAGCGTATGCATAAGGCTTATGCATATGACTTATGCATATGGCTTATGCATAGAGCGTACGCAGGTAGACTTATGCATATGGCTTATATGAAAGGGATTGTTAAAATGCAATTGCAAATGCCTTGATTGTGGTTAACAAATGCTTATGCAAATGCCATGGTGAGGGCATTGTGAATTGTTAATTTCCAATGGAGCTTTTGGATGATGGATTGAGGCATGAGTCCATGCTTTATTGCTGAGTTCTAAATTGTAAAAGGGCATGAGTCATGCTCAATGCTTGTAAGCCAACAAACTTGTTCTATCATTTGATATTATCCACATCATTTTGTACCTACACTCACCATTGCAACCACTTCAAGTTTCTATAGAATCTAGCAATGTGTAAGGGTACCTTGGCATTGGTTGGAGAGGCCAAGGGGAGAATGGCTTGAACTCTTTGTGCCGTGATTGCTTGGTAAAGCGGTACGAAGGGGGATTAGGTACACCGGTGTGAAGAAATGGCCTCAACCTTCACCTTGGAGGAAAACTCGGTGAAGGGGTGAGAAGAGCTTGGCCGGGAGATCGGCAAGCTTCAACGCGCGTCCTCAACAATCCTCACCATCGACTTTGTGGATGCATTTGGGCAATGGGGCCCCTTTTCTGTCATATTGTGTGGATATTGCAAATGCATATGATCTTTCATGACATTGTGGGATGCAAAGAGTATTGCGTACAAGTTTTAAGAAGTTGCATTTTCAATTGAGATTTGGTTTCAATTACAAAGGAGACTCTGGCGGAATTTACAAAACCGTAATTCAATCCTAGGGTTTACGCATAAGACTTATGCATAGAGCGTGTGCATAAGACTTATGCATATGGCTTATGCATAGAGCTTATGCATAAGACTTATGCATAAGGCTTATGCATAGAGCTTATGCATAAGTCTTGCAGCCTTATTATGCAAGCTTATACTTATAATATGCATTTAGATTATTGCATAAGGTCTTTATATATAAACAGCTATTTATGAATAGAGATAGCTTCTCTCTCCATCCTTGTGCAAATTCTATTTACTTTTGTATGGAGAGGAGATAAGCTGATTTGTGTTTAACGAGCTGCATATACATGTTATCCTGCTAGATGGAGCCTCTCAATCTTGAAGAGAGAATAGCGTGTCCATGCATGCGATGTAAGTACCAAATCTTTCGAAAACGAAGGATTTGCAACGAGCATGTTCATGATGCTGGAATATTTCCAATGGAGCGCTTGCAAAATTTACGGTTTCAATCGTACAACCAAGCAAGTGTGCAGCCGCATCTTGATAACATTGCGCCTGTGAATTCTCGTCCCCAACAAAGGATGAGGATATCGCAGGAGGGAGTGACAGAGGGAGCTCAATTAACAGCACCCGAGGGAATGGAAGAAGGTCCAATGGAAGAAATGTTGGATGCCTTCATTGAGCAACAAGAAGCTCTCTTCGAGGAGCATGAACATGAAGATCATCAACCACGACATTCTCAACGGTCAAATTATGAACCAGAGGAAGAGGCCATGCGTAAACTTGCACGCCTTCCATTATACAATGGTGCCAACATATCTGTATTGCGTGCATCTCTTACGATGCTAAATTTGCAGTCAGTTTTTGGATGGTCTAATACAAGTGTCACTGAACTATTCAAGTAAGGTCTTTTTTTGGAGATTACACCTACTGTTGAAATGTTAAATTATCAACTTGTACTTGAGAGAATCTTAATAGTAACGATCAGATATTGCCATACTTGCAGGCTTTTGAAAGATCAAATATTGCCCCCTGGCAACGAGATGCCTCCATCTCGTGCAGATGCGAAGAAGTTATTGAAATCCATAGGCATGGATTACAATAATATTCATGCTTGTCGCAATGATTGTTGCCTCTTCCGCCATGAATATGAGCATTTGCAAGAATGTCCCCATTGTGGCTCTAACAGATATAGAGAAGATGTTCAGGGGGAAGCTGTCCCGGTAAAGGTTCTCAGGCACTTTCCAATCATTCCAAGGATAAAAAGCATGTTCACGTGCAAATCAATAGCAAGCTTGATGACATGGCATGCCACAACTCGATCCACAGATGAAGTGATGCGTGTGCCTGCAGACTCACCCGCATGGAGACACATTGAAGAGAAATGGCCGGCTTTTAAGGAAGAACCTAGAAACCTCCGTCTTGGCCTAGCAATGGATGGTGTAAACCCTTTTGGTTTAAGGAGCTCTTCATGGAGCACATGGCCTATTTGCCTTGTGAATTATAATCTTCCGCCATGGTTAGCAATAAAGAAAGGTCATCTGTTGCTCTCATTAATAGTTCCAGGAAAGTACAAGGTGAAGAACATGGATGTATATTTGGCACCACTTATTGATGAGTTACGCACCTTGTGGAACGGAATTGAAGTGAAGGACATGTCAAAGCAGCAGAGTGGCCAAAGACTTACAACTGTGCAAGGTATTCTCATGTGGACAATGCATGATTGGCCTGGCTATGGAGAATGCTCAGGTTTGGCTATATCGGGTTACAATGCATGTCCTGTATGTGGTCCTCGACTTGATTCAAGATACTCAAAAGCATTACGAAAGAATGTCTACCAAGGACATGTTAGGTATCTGCCAGAAAATCATGAATTGCGGGATGGTAATCTAGGAAGACCTCCTCCAAGTACATTGAAGGCAAGCGATTGGAAGATCAAATGGGAGGAATGTGGCAACTTGGCATGTCCTGGGATGAAGAGGCTCTCTATCTTTCACCAACTCCCCTATTGGGGTGATCTCCTTATAAACCATTTGCTTGACCCGATGCATATTTTCAAGAATGTAGCTGACATTCTGTGGAAGACCATGACAGGAAAAAAGGATACTAAAGGCCAAAGGGATGACTTGGAAGAGATTGGTTGTATGCAAGAGTTGTGGGCTCGCACTAGACCCAATGGAAAGGTGCTACTTCCAAGAGCCCCATGGGTTTTTAGCAAGATGGAGGAACAACAAGTCAAGAGGACAATTTCAGAGTTTCGGACTCCGACAGGTTGTATGCATTGCTTGAAAAGTGCATTTACAAAGGATGATGATCTTAGTGGTCTCAAGAGTCATGATTGGCACAAGTTTCTACAATTTGTGCTACCCATAGCAATAAAAGATTGCCTCACTGAAGACATTAGAGCTACTATCTATAAGATTGGCACATTGGTGCGCTGGATTTCTTCAAAAGAGATAAAGAGAGACACTTTGGAGACAGCGCGTTTAAACTCCATAGAGGCAGTCTGCATGGTAGAGAAGTTTTTCCCTACAAGTTTATTAACAATCTAGATGCATCTGCTAGTTCATGTTGTAGATGAGGTTGCAGTTGCTGGAACAGTCCATTCAAGATGGATGTTCTTTTTGGAGAGGTTTATGAAGACATTAAAGGGATTTGTTCGCCAAATGGCTCGCCCAGAGGGTAGTATGTCAGAAGGGTGGCTGATACAAGAGTCCCTTGTTTACATCACTGAATATTTAAGTTCCTCAGATCCAGAGATACCTCGACTATGGTCTCAAGAGTCCAACAGGCGAGTCATTGGTGAGGAACCTCAAGGCCAAGGCATTAAGAGAAAGATGGATAACACTTTGAGAGAAAAAATCAACAAATTTTGCATCTTGAACTCTCATGTAATGGAGAAGTGGATTGAGACATATGAAGCTCTCAAGCGACAGCGAGTACAAGATCGTTTAAGTTTCAGAAGGAATCGCACTACAAGAAATCTCCCATATCCAGAAGGTATGCAAGCTCTTCCGGACTTTCCCACAGGTAGATGGCTAGAAGCTACAATTTTAGAAGCCAAACGTGCTGGTTTACCTATAACAGAGGAGGAGGAGGAGCTTACAAAAGGATGCGATTGGCATGTAAGTGTTTAAGTTCTACATGTCTCTCATTTTTTCCTCTACATGTCTCTGTGTTTGATTCTCCATCAACAAACTTTTTGTGCTCATTGTAGTATCACAAATATGGGGCGTTTTGGTCACATGGACGTCATTTTCGAGTAGAACGAATAGACCAAAGAAGAGCAACCTTTGATTGTGGTGTCACAGCACAGTTTGTTCAAGAAAGTCGTGCAAGTGCAAGTGATGATAACACAATTACTGGAATGCTTGATTACTTTGGAACCATTCAAGATATATTGAAGGTTGGCTTCAGAAGTTTTGAGTTGTTTATCTTCGATGTGAAGTGGTTCAAGGTAATCATGAATGGGCCACATGCATCTGTACGTAGAGACAAGAGTGGCCTCATCCAAGTGGACTCCACAAAGGTATGGACCGATCAGCAAGATACTTTTGTGCGCCCAGAGCATTGTGAGCAGGTTTTCTTTAAAGCGGATCCAAAAGATCCACGCTGGCTGTTTGTGGTTCAAGTCGCCCCCCGCAGCAAGCAAATTTTTGAAGAATTTGAGCTACAACAAGGTGATGTGGATGCACAGGGTAATGGAGAGCAGCAAGAACAAGCCGATATCAACAATGAAGAGGAGCAAGCAAATGAAGAGAAGGAACTAGAGCAAGATCCAAATGAAGAGGTGCAAACGAAGGAAGCTGAAAATCAAGTTGAGGAAGAAGACATAGATGATGAAGACATCCTTCATCAAGGGACTTTTAATGATGAGGATGCTGAAATGTGCATAGACATAGATCTCTTTGGGGCTACTGATCTTAATGAGGATGATAGAATAGATAATGATTTATAAAATGATGTATCTTAATGATTATGCAAATAGTTATGACATATTTGTAATGGTTTTATGACATTGAAGGTCCATTCATTGTTTACCATTGTTAATGTTTACCATCATAATCACTACTGTAGGAGCAAGTTGATATAGTTTTACCAATGTTGTTTATCAATGCCCCGGTTTATCTTATGGTTCCGTACAAGTTTGTCATATGGTTTTTTGTCCAACAGGCCATGGGTGACTCACCGCCCTACGACTACAGTCCAGATTTCTCATTTAATCCTACACCGCAGGGCATGAGTCCCCAGCAGTTATATGGTTTTCTTTCGTCCATGACTCCAGAGCAGAGAGCCATGGCTCAGAGTTATTGGGGTTCTGGAGCAGGGACATCTGCCTCACCATCTGGATTCCCGACGCCACTTCCCACACCCGTGGGTACGACAGCAGCTCCCACACCTCGTACCACACAGCCTTCCACTCCTGTTACAGCTCGATCTACCACGTCTTCACATAGACGGCGCTCACGTAGTAGGTCTTCAGGTGGAGGTTGTTGTGGTGGTAGTGCCACAGATGCTGTGACACCACCACCACGTGAGCGTCGTCCTTCGCTCTCATCTGTTGATAGCACACCCATAGGGTCACCTTCCACTCCCTGGGGTGCACATGACCATGACAACAGCAAGATTTACACAATTAGGGATGGGGCACCAATAATGGATAGTGCAGGGAAGGCAATGAAGACACGCATTCGACAATTGTGCACTATACAGTTTCATGACTCTGTCATGACTAAATGGGATCATCAAGACAAGGGAAAGAAAAATTATATAAACACAAAGATAAAGCAAGAGTTCCAGCCATCTGACCCTATGAATGTCGTCTCTAATGAGTGGATACAGTATACAGCTCGCATTTTGATGGGGCATCGTAGGTCAGAGGCGAGGGACGCATTCAGAGAGGGGAAGGAGAAACCTGTTTGGCTAGATGACAGGGAGTGGGCAGCCATTGCTCAGGAGCTCACCGAGACACCAGACAGGTTTCAACAACAAAGAGAGGCGGCAAGGGCAAGACTGCAAACAATAGGGGCTTCTCATCTCGGGAGTGGTGGTTACGAAACCATGCGCCATGAATTCGTAAGTGTTTGTAGCAATTTTATTTATTTGAATGTATGTATGTGGGCTAAATGTTGATTTTTTAAAAGTTATAATTGTTAATCGTGTGTGCAGGAGTTGGCCATGAATCGCCCACCAAGCAGGCGAGAGGAGAAGTACGCTCACAAACATGGCCTTGTGGCGTTGTTTGAGATGCTTGAAGAAGAAGGAGAGACCGTCAATTGGGAGGCATTACCATGACGTAAGATGACCTTCAAACTAATGAAATATGATCAAAACATTCTTGAGTATTAATGTTTAATTTAATTTCTTGTTTGTCGATATCAGGAAAATATGCAAACGAGCACGGTTGTTTTTGTGCTCTATTGTAGACAGAATGGTGCTGTCTGTCTGCTGTTGTTGATCCTGCTCATTGCAAGCAGCTAGGCAACAGCCAGGCAGCACTATTCTGCCCAAAAAAAAATTTCTGCTACAGCGTCGGTATTTGCCCTGGTATCAGCGTCGGTATATACCTAGGTATAGGTGCCGGTTTACACTTCGGTATATGATACGGTATAGAGGCCGGTTTATTCGTCGGTATACAAGTCGGTATAAACGCCGGTTTAAGCGCCGGTATTACCCACGGTTAGCGTCGGTATAGGCGCCGTTATCTGCGCCGGTATTATCCCCCGACAGGTATACCGACGGTACGATACCGGCGCTTATACCGGCGCTTATACCGATGACGAGGCTTTTTTAGACCCCGTTTAATAGCGCCGGTACAAGCCCCGGTATTAGGCTAATATGTAGTAGTGCAATTAACGGAATATTTGAAAGCTTTATTCGGCCTAGTTCAAGTCTGTGGGCATCGCCTATTCTTCTGGTAAAGAAGAAAGACGAATCTATGCGGATGTGCATAGACTATAGGGCTCTTAATCAGATAACGATTAAGAACAATTAACAGAATATTTGAACAAAGGCTTTATTCGGCCTAGTTCAAGTCCGTGGGCATCGCCTATTCTTCTGGTAAAGAAGAAAGACGGATCTATGCGGATGTGCATAGACTATAGGGCTCTTAATCAGATAACGATTAAGAACAAGTATCCGATGCCACGCATGGATGAGTTGTTTGATCAACTCTATGGATCGAGATACTTCACAAAAATAGACCTGAGATCTGGGTATCATCAGGTTAGAATAAAAGCAGAAGATGTTGCGAAGACAGCATTTAGGACCCGTTTCGGGCATTTTGAGTTTTTGGTTATACCATTTGGGCTAACCAATGCTCCAGCAACGTTTATGACGTTGATGGACAGTATTTTACGTCTATATCTGGGAAAATTCGTAGTAGTTTTCCTAGATGATATTCTTGTGTACAGTAAGACACAGAAAGAACACATAGAGCATTTGCGTCTAGTGTTCAAGTTGTTGCGAGAGCACAAATTATTTGCAAAGAAAAGCAAATGTGAATTTTTTGAAACAGAAACTCACTACCTTGGCCATATTATATCCGCCGATGGTACGCGGATGGAGCCAGAAAAAGTAGAGGCTATTCTTAAATGGCCAGCACCGAAGAATCTCGAGGAACTGCAGATTTTTCTTGGCATGTCGGGGTTCTACCGACAGTATGTGAAGGACTACGCAAAGATCGCAGTCCCGTTGACTGACCAGTTACGGTCAAAAACAAAAAACATTAGTTGGGGGGATGCCCAACAGAAGAGCTTTGACAAGCTCAAGGTGACCATAGCAGCTGCACCTGTTTTGACAATTGTTGATCCAAATGAGCCGTTTGTTTTGGAAACAGACGCTAGTAATGAGGCCATTGGGGCCGTACTAATGCAAAGGGGATGCCCAATTGCATTTGAAAGTAAAAAGTTAGATCGTGCACAGCGTAACTACTCGGCTTACGAGCGAGAGTTACTAGCGATAGTTCATGCACTGAAAAAGTGGAGACACTATTTATATGGTGCCACTTTTGAGGTCCGGACGGACCATGAAAGTCTGAAATGGCTTTCAAGTCAAAATGAACTGAAGGGTAGAAAAGCTCAGTGGGCGGAGATTCTATAGGAGTTTGACCTTCAGATACGTTACCAGAAAGGTAAGTATAACGTGGTGGCAGATGCACTTAGTCGCATGCCACAGATAAATGAACTTAGTTTCACAGTCTTCAAGAATGATTTCTTGGAGTCCCTACGTGGTTTATGTGAGCACGATCCATCTTTTACTGAGGTCTGGCGCGCTGTACGCGTATGCACTTCTTCACAGACGCGACCACCTCCCTCGTTGGCACGTATTGCTAGTCCGGAGAGACTGGCCGAAGGTGCAACAAGGGAAGCGAGAGTTAGTCTGGAGAGACTAGCCATGTCTTCTGGGTATAGTTTGGAACCGGAGAGTTCTGACGTAGGCCCTTCATCACCTTTGACTTCCACGGCTTCAAAGGGGAGTGATAAACTTCGTCGGGGGGAGAAATATGCTAATTACTCCATTGACGACGGGTACTTACTCTACAAGGGTAGAATATGTGTACCAACTATTGGTGACTTTCGGGCCGAAATTCCTAAAGAAAGTCATGATAGTCCAAGTGCGGGTCATCCTAGGATTCAGAAGACCTATGCACTAGTAAAAAGACAGTTTTATTGACCTAGTTTGTTTAGGGACGTCCAGGCTTATGTGCTGAAATGCAGTAAGTGCCAGGTCAATAAACATGAACGTCTTAAGGTTGGAGGACTACTCCATCCGCTGGAGATTCCTCAAGGGAAATGGGAAAGCATTTCCATGGATTTCATTACTGGTTTACCCAAGACGAGTCGAGGGAATGACTCGGTGTGGGTGGTAGTGGATAGGTTAACTAAAATGGCAAAGTTTATTGCCACGAAGAAAATTGTAAAAATGCCAGAGTTGGCAAAACTCTTTATTGAACATCTCTACAAGCTATATGGCCTGCCCGCAGATAAAGTGTCAGATAGAGATAGAAAGTTCAACGGTCATTTTGGAGGGAAGTCTTCAAAAAGTTGGATACTACTCTGAGTATAAGTACGGCAGATCATCTGGAGTCTGATGGTCAAACTGAAAGAGTTAACCAAATTCTAGAGGATATGTTGCATTCTTATGTTAGTAAGAAGCAATCTAATTGAGAAGAGTACTTGCCCTTATTGGAGTTTGCCTATAACAGCTCCAAACACTCAGCGAGTGGATTTACACCATTCATGTTAATGTATGAATTCCAGCCGAGATCTCCGATGGCTGTAGGCCTAGAAAAGGAGAAGATTCAATCTGTCAAGGATTTCCTTGAAGATATGAATGATATGCTCAGAGCCGCACGTGAGAGCATTCGTAGCGCTCAGGATCGCGCTAAAACTTATGCGGATAAAGGACGAAGAAAGGTGACCTTTGCAGAAGGTGACTTTGTATTCCTCAAGGTTCCTGCGCAGTCAGAAACCATGAAAACGAGAAAGTGTAATAAACTTTCTCCGAGATATTGTGGTCCTTTTAAAATCCTTAAGAAGATTGGGGACGTAGCATATAAACTTGAGTTACCGGAGAGTTCTCAAGTCCATCCTGTCATCCATGTCAGTAAACTAAAGAAATCAGTTCACGGGTTAGAGAACGCAGTTTCTCCAGAGATTTTGGTGGACTTGATAGAGCCACCAAAGATACCACATGAACTTGAAAAGATTCTACAGTATCGTGATAGACAAACCCGACATAGTGTACAAGGAGGTACTTGTTGAATGGACAGATAGGGATGAGGAGGTAGCAACGTGGGAACGCCATAGTGCAATTTCCAAAAGGTTTCCCCAGTTTGTTTTCGAGGACGAAAACTCTTCTTAAGGGGGGGGTAATGTCATGTAGGCTGTAATGCCTGTGTGACCGACGGACCGGATGGCCATATCCGGGATTCAGTGGGAGAGGATGCCCATGTGGAGTCATGGGCAGCCAGGCTAACACACTATATACCCTGGGGGATGAGGGGCAATCCTCATTCTTCCTCTATGGCTGGGTGGTGAGCCAGAGGCCATCCCCTCTCGTGGTAATGCCCGTAGTGGCGTTACGGGAATGTAACACCAAAGGTACCAAACACCATAAATAGAAACAATGCAAATCACTGTAACGTGAGGTAGATACAAACATAGCACCCATCTACAACAAAGAGCACTTAAAAACTTGTTAAAAAGACACCTAGGAACTTGTGTAATCACATGCACAACATCTGGAAGATTCTGATGGCCACCCTATCAACTAAAAGAGTAGATGACCACCAAGTTCACATCTTTTTTGACACTCCTCAATGTCACCAAAAATAGAAACAAAACCAATAACCAAACACTACAACTTTAGCAACTCCTCATCCGCCAAAGGCTCAAATAAAACCTCCAAAAACTTAAATAGGGACCACTGAACATAGGCTAGGAATCACATCTACCACCATCAAACTGGCATCACTATCTAGAACATTCACATCCTCAACAACATTCAAAACCATAGAGCCATTCCCCTACAGCTCTTCAGAAATTGCATCACCACATAGATTCACAATAAGATCCACCTCGTGGTTATTTTCAAAGGTTACACACACATTATTGCATTCCTGACCATCGCCATCCTCATCTACATCATGGACTGGCTCTTGACTCATATTGAGAGATAAATCACCATCATAACATACCTCTTGAATCTCCTCTCCATCATAAAGTTCACAAGTTGTATACGTGTCTTTATCACATAGAGCATAGTTCACCTCCATATTGGTGTCAACAAAAAAATCAGCACAAACACAAATACCATTATCCAAGCCACCTATCTCCTTGTTCACCTCCAAGACCATAGTAGTCTCCTCAAGGATCTCTCCACCCTGGTAGACTCCGCCAAGTCCAAGCTGGCACAACTTTCCAAAGAAACAATTTGTGGAAGAGCACTATCAAGCCCCACAAGATTGAACTCCACTTCCTCAATACCATGCAACCATCTAGACACCCAAATAGGGAGCACATATTGTTGAATTTGTGGAAGCAAACCTTGAACATAGATTTCCAACAAATAGGAGTGGTCCAAATCACCAACAAATAGGAGTGGTCCAAATCACCAAATAATGCTACCAAATGGTCCCACGTCAACACAACTCTATCTCCATAGTCTTCAAGGGTCTCTTGGTCTTCTTGTTTCACACCTTTAAACTGCACCCACAATCTTTCTCACCTTTGCACAAACTTTGCCAAAATTATTGTGTAGCACAAAAGATCCTTCACCAATGTTCTCTTTATCTCACCCATGGAATAAGAATCGAGTTGGCATGTATATGCCATATGTGTATTTTCTTTTAAGAAATATCCAAGAGCAAGCCTATAAACTGAAGGTCTTCTTGGTGGAGAAGTCCTCAGTGTGGGGGACACCAAAATGAAACCAACAAAGGAACCAGCCTTTATAGCACCCCTATGAACTTTCACTATAGAAGAAGACACTACTTGACTAAGAGCAAAGCACTCCCTCTACTCTCACCACATTGCTCAACACCCATAGCTAGAACCCATCACGCAAACCCGGAGTCCCCCCTCTAGTGATTGAGGTGAAGTACTCTCTACACACACTCGTCAAGAGAAATAAGACACTAACGCACACCACACTTGTAAATGAAGGGTTATTTTAATTCCCTAAAGTTGTAAATATTAGGATTATGAGTAGTTTTGGGGTAGGACTATAAATAAGGGGTGGTGGCCCATGGAAGGAAACTTTTGGATCATTTTACATTTGACCTTGTGTCACTTCTTGGATTATTTGTATTCTACCACACTTGGTCTTTCATGGTAGCTAGCTCATGACCATTCATGTGAGGGTTATCACATAGCTTCCTTGGGTACATCTTAGACCCATACCCCTTTCACAATGACTATATTGTTTGTCACTTTCACATGATACATGATGGAGATACACATGCTATGGATATGGAGTTCTTGCTTTACATGTGCATGAGTATTTCCTTTTTCTTTTATGGTTCCCACCTTTACATTGGTATCATATCTTGGAATTTTATTTGGGGAGATTTTATATGCATTTGAACAAGAAAATACAAGAAAATTAAGTGTTTAAATGCGTTTTGGGAATTTTTTGTATTTTGCACACTGTAATCTTTGCATAAATTTTTGAAATATTTTTTGATGTGGGTGGGGAAAATGGTGGAAATGAAAGCATATCCACCAGTACTATAGAGCGCAATAGGCATCACAGAGGAATGGTGGTGCATCCTGAGGAAGATGTCGTCAAAAACCTCTGTATAGAGGCCGTGGATATAGATAGAGGCAAGTAAGGCACTGTCACATCTGAAGATCTATGGAAATCTTGAACATGCACCATCAAACTGCTCTGCCCTATGCTATGCAATCTACTCCATAATCATGTGTTGCTCCGCCTCAGCTCTAGAACTCTCTACCTTAGTCCGAGCCTACTCAAAAAGTAAAGCATACAAATAATTGATTAGTCTCTCTCATTAGGTATAACTTAAAGAAATTTATAACTTTAGACCTTAATTATACCTCTTTTGCGTACAAGAGAAACCTACCTACTGGATGTCAGACTATCTCGCATGGCGTGCCTCTATAGTGGTTGCCTCTGCCGTCCATAATGTAGCTCTAAGGTGGTCAATCTCCACTCTCACCTCTATCAACTCCTGAGTGAGTCTCTCACTGGTAGGTGTGGGACCCTACGTGACACAATCAACCATGCCGCTCATTTTAAAAATATAGAAGAGTATATATAAACATGTAAACAAATGACTATGAAAAAACTTAAGAAATAATAAATGTATAAATGCCTCGACATATGTTGTCGGTATCGATTGTGAGAACAAGAACACCACTTGTTGGATGTTGTCTGTGGTACTCCGCACGTCGATACCCATCTGAGTGCCAAGAGCCTCAACCGTCAACAAAGGCACAAATGTAGGATCTGTAGTAGTAGCTACATGAAGGGCTGGTGGAGACTACCTACCATGGTCTTGGAGATGGCCTCGACCAGCACTGCCGACGAGGCCAATGGCTAGTGTAATCCACCTCCTCCCCTAAGACAAACTCTACATATAATTTCTTTGCGAAGTATATGGGAATCTGGTGGTTGTTCGGTATTCTCCCATATGCAGCAACATATCAACTATAGATATGTGCCGCCATACGAGGATGCAAACACAGCAAAATAGTAAGGGGCTTCCCCACCCCAGGTCGCATCCCACGGCTATCAAGGAAAAGGTCTAAATAGGCTCATCCCTAATTAGACCAAGATCACAGACCTAACGATATGTCAGGCCATGTGACACAGGAGTAGTGCAATGGTGGGCTATCCACTCATCTACATAAACAATATCGTGAAGGCTACGAAGGGATGATAGCATCGCCCTCCAAGTCCAACACAATATGTAATGTAGACTATGCGTCTCTAGCAGTCCTACAGATAGCCCCTAACTCACAGTCTATCTCTACAATGAGGTACACAATAGACGAGCGGCCCTCCTCGCGTGACTCCATGCTAAAATCTAAGCCTAACACAAATGAGCAAGTAAATGTGAAAGGTCCAATGCTTAGTGCTAAGTATCACTAATGAAGCTATAAAATAATGCTAATGAACCCACTAATTGCTAATCCAAATCAAGAGAGCAAGGAGAGTGAAAACAACATGTGACAATGAGGCGAAAAAAAAAACTTTTCGATTTTATAACCTCGATCAAGGTTCGATGGCATGCGTTTTAGGGTTTGCAAGAAGATGTAAGCACTGAGAATGTGCATGCGGTTTTAGGGTTAGTGAGACAAACGGCCAAGCTATACATTTGATTTTAGGGTTTGTGAGGGATCGATGGTTGCGATTTGAATCATGGTACGTGGATGGCTTAGATTTTAGGTGATTACCATGATCAAGGTATGTTTGACAGTCCACATTAACTTCGTACCTCAAATCGATATATATAAATGACTGGGATTGCATCTTCAAATGTGTGCGAATGGATGGGTCTGATTGTGTAGATGTATCTTGTTCGAGGTTTTTCAATGGCTTCGATTTCATCTTTGTATCTCAAACGAGATATGTGAATGGATGAGATCACATCTCTATACCTCGAATCGAGATTTGTCAATGAGATGATATATCCTTATCTCGTGATATGTGTACGGTGGAGACAACATCATTGAATATGCTGAATGTACATCTGAGCGGGCATGTCGAGGGGGATCCACCGTGGCATTGACGTGGATCCGAGTGGCATGCATATCTCAATCGAGATAATGTGGTGGTGGTGACATGGATGGTGACTTGAAACCCAGAGCTACTGGCATGGCATTAGTTGGTATCTCGTTCGAGATATGGCACTTTAGGCTCAGGAGGCACGTGTCATGTTTTAATTGATGGTGGCGATATCACGATTGTGAGGTACTCCATCCGAGTTGCGTCGATGTCCCAATTTTAGATAGAGTCAACAAAAGTGAGTACCCTCAAGTTAGGCAAGTCACGTAACTCCCATGTAGTATTTTTTCATTGGAGTACAACTCCAAACGCATGGTTGAAACCTAATTGTCATCCTCTAAAGCATTAAAATGAGAAAGTTGTTCCTCATTACATGATGCGGTAGAGCAACAAGGACTGTGTCAAGAAAATGAGATGCATGTCGAGAGGTAGCTTGTGTCTGACCTGGCATAAGTGGAGTCAACTTGCTATCAAGCAAGATGGCACAAGGATAGTGGAGAACTCTTTGTGAGTCACGATTAGCTACATCCTCTTCAACTAATGCATCACCCAATGCATCTTGATCAAAGTGTGGCTGATCTCGAGCGATATGGGAAAGTTGGGCTGCTGAATCGGTTGATTGTCAGCAATAGCACAAGGCTAATTTGGAGCCAAAGTGGGCTCAGCTAATTCAGTACCTGTACCAAATAACAGCATGAAGATGTAAGTACTTTGGATAATAGCAATGCATGAGTTGTTAAGGTGGTCCAATGAATGCCAATACATCAATAAAGGAACCTTAGTCAATGGTCAAGTTGACAAGGTAATAATCAGCAATGGAAATGGGTTTATATAATAAATCTATCAAGTGGAGGCAACAAGGCATACATCCAGCCATTACTATGAGAGTAATACCATGCACAGTGGTGTGTATTGCAAAAGAAAAGAGATGTGTAATCCCACACAAATTGATGTAGAGAAACCCTGAATTATGCATAGTGACAAGGCAACGACGAAGCTGAAGACAATGTAATAGTCTGACTAAATGAGCTACAAAGGGGAAGTAACTCAAACATGAAGCGAGGAAATAAAGTAATACATCTTAGAAAGTAAGCACCACTGCACAAATATATGTCTCCAAGACACAGCACAATTGAGAGGTCAATTTTGCAAAAGTAACCACGGACATCACCAATAGCAATACACCATATGAGTTCCCCCTCAAATGCAATAGCCATAGAGAAAAACCAGTTATGATTTCTACAAATCATAATCATCATAGTATCTATTATGCTTGACCACACCTCCAAGAGGGAACTCTACACATTCACCTAATGGATGAGCAATGAAACAACCATCGTAGGGTACTTACCAATGCTTCGAGCTCGTGTCTCTTGAAGCCTCCAAGCTCATGTATGCTCCAAACTCCAAGCTCCACCTCCACACTGTCATCATGGAGTTGCTCACACCATCACATAGGCCAATCACACTCTCTCTCACTCTCTCATACAAGCATAAGCACACAAGCATGAAAGAGGCACAATGCTAGAATGCTCTCACTCCTCACTCTCTCACAAGTACAAGGGAGGAAGAGCTCTCAATAGCACAAAGGGGATTGTGTCTTTTCATTATGAGAAAATACCTTATATACAATTGGCCCTTATTCACACTTGGGCGCGCAAAACTTAATAACTAGGCCTTGGGTGGCCAATGTCACATAATGTACAACCTTTATAGTGCCTTTACATGACACTTATTAATGTCCTTAATTGAGGATCATGGTGTTAATCCAAATGGGATTAACATTCCCCCTTTCCTAAAGTAGGTTATGTCCTCAGAACTTGTTACCGAGGTCTGTAGACCTGGTCACCGAATTCGTGGCGATAGAAATTGCGGTGAGTCTGAGGTTTTATGAGTGTGCGCCGAAATGCCGAATGGGACTTTCAAAAGCCGGTGTCAATCATGTCTTCAAATGTTATGTTTATATAACCTGGAAGACATCTAAGATGACGGTAATATAGCATTATACCTCTGTATGATGGCCCTTGGTTCATGTCCAACTATAGATGCTGAGCCTCATAGCCATCATAAGGTTCTCTAGGTTGGTCTATCAAAACCACTAATAATGTCATGAACCTGACACTGGCTACAATTGCAGGATCTAGTATTTTTTACCAAGCTCTGATCCAATTGAGCAGTTGTCTTTGTGCTTGAATACTGGCAAATGTTGCTGGGTTAAATATTGGAAAATTGTAGCAGATATGAGAATCCCTTTCTTTTGCAGCATGAAACTCCAGCGGTGTCCACCTCCTCTTGATAGGCATGTAGAGTGGATCCACTGGTAATGTTGGTGGCACACTCATGTAAATGCTACTTTATTCATTACTGTTAAAAATTCCTTTCTCCATGAAGGTTGCACTCCAAAATCCTACAGTTGTGGTGCCTCTTCATTTGTGTGGATGGTGGTGTATCCACCTCTGGTGTGCACTAGAAGTTTCCTCCTCCATCTTCTGTAACAATAACTGATCATGAAAGTGACGAGGTGAATTTTCAACAAGTCTGAGAGATGGGGGTTTGCCAGCCTTATGTGTTTTGCGACATTGGCCCATAATGTTCCCTCTCTAGCCAATGGTAGTAATTCCTCTAATTCTGGATGAGTGGCCCTCAGAGAGGGTACGGCACATAATGTTGCCATGTGGGGGTGACTGCAGAATATGCCTCTGGGAAGAATCTTGCTGGTAGGATCGAACGGTGTAATTTGCATCAGCGCCTTGAACATAAGCTCTGGCTTTAACAGTGGATTGCCTTGTTGTATGAACTCTTCATATTTTGTAGTTGTCACGGAATCCAAAACAGTATTGTCAGTGTAGGGTGTAACATTATCAAGTGGAGGCATATTGCGTACCTCTCCTGAGAGGTTGCCTTGGTGGATATGGAACAGGTGCCAATATCTCCTCTCGGGGGCGAGAGTGTTAGTGGGAAATTCTAATTCTGGTGGGGTGAAGGAAGAGTAGATACATATAGCTTGTGAAGAAGTAGTAGGAGGCGTGCTTGGATAGGGATCAAGAAGCCTATTGGTGATATTAGTATACACAGGGTAGGTGTTTTTGAAAAAAGAAGATGGACCCTCATCCTCACCGTGACCCAAACTAGGGGGTGGGTGGCTAGGTTTATGAGCTTGGAAAAAGGTTTGAATTTCAGGGATTTCTTCGTTATCCACATCTGGGTAATTTATGTGAGTTGCATCAAAATTATTGCTTACGTTGGTAAGCATAGCCTCTAAATGCTTATGGATATTAGTATATAGCTTAAGGATTCCCACTAAGTGATATAAGGTAGACTCACAAATATTTAAATGTTGGTGAGTATTATATACTTCTAACCACCCGTGAAGTGATTACCCATTGATAAGTATTAGCCACAACCTCGTACTTGGCTCGTGTTGCTAGTATGTCATCTGGAACAAACAAGTCGAGTTTGTCGACCCTGTTGTCCAAAATTTTTGAATTTTGTAAGACACGACACCAACTACTACGGAGGTTGAGGACTATTGGATGCAAAGGATAAAAGAAGATATCTTGTGGGTTAGTTAATATAAGATCCCCCCTCAAAATTCCCATAATGATGGTTGGGTCAGCATCTCGCTCGGTATTTTGTTAATAAGGGTTAATTCTCCTCAACCTATATCTTCAGCTAAGTTAATGTCATATTGAAGTAATGAGAGTGTTAGTGTAGACAAAAACAAGGTAAGAGTTTGAGAGGGGGCCTGAGGAGTTACTAGAAATTGTCCCTATTCTGAGGCGCGCTCAAGGAGGATGGTACGTAAGCCATCTGTGGGCTCCGGCCTTTGATTCCTTTCCTGTGTGGCTAGTTGGTGGGCAAGTTCTTGCATGCAGATATCAGCGTTGCTGAGCTCTATAGAAATGGTTGATTCTTTGATCATCCGCTCAGCACATCGAGCGCTTCGAATCTTGTTGTTGCCACTTCTTGTGCTCTTCTGGCAATAGATTCTCTTTGATTGGCCTTAGTAATTTGAATTACATGTTGTGTTGCCAATCTTTGTGTATCCTGTAATTGGTTTTCTAGTTGTGATACTGTCTCTTGGCTTCTTTGCGCCTCTATTTGGTTGGTGATCATTATTTCATTGAGAGCCTTGAGTTTTTTCGCATGCACTTTGTTAACCTGCTCTCGTTCTGTGTTGCAGTCCTTGTACTCTTTCTTGTTCTTCTTTGAGGTTAGCTGTGAGGAGCTCTATTTGTTGTCGAAGCATATCCTCATTACGCTTTGCGCTCTCCTAGTACTCTTGCATTTCCTTCGCATGCCTAGTTGTTAGGCTCTATGTGTGAGCTATCTTCTTTTCTATCTGCTCCTTTGCTTGCTTCAGCCTTGCATTCAAGTCAACATTCTCATTTATTTTTTGTACAATGGTTTGACTCAAAACTAAGTTATTGCTCTCCAATGCGCTGTATCTTGTTTCCTGTTCTTTTGCAGCCTGTAAACTCTTTAAGAGTACTTCTTTATGAGTTTCCTCTATTGCCACAAAAGTATCTTTAACACTTTGTATTTGTGCAATGGCCTCTTCTAGCTGCTTCCATAGGTGGCGTTCCTATCGTGCAGGATTTGTGTTGTCAACAAATGGCAACGCCATATCTTCTGTTCCTGCTCCGAGTTGGTACTAGTGGCTGCATTTATTCTTGTAAGGGGCTAGTTGTGAATCCTTGAGCGGGGAGAGGTCTTTGAATATTAGTTGTGCACAGGGCTCGTTGCAGGGCTCGTTGGAGGGGAGAGATGTTGGTGTTGTTCCTACATAGTAGGGCTTTGTAGTTTTTCTTGTAGAGCCTCTTGGTTTGTCTTGATCTTTGATCCCACAGCCGCTTCCAATTGCTGAGATTCTGTGGTGACATCCACTAGGAGCCGCCCTCTCATCCTTTTGTCAGTCTTCTTCTTTCGATCTTTCTTGATTGACTTTATGAGCTATTGTGTCTCCATTAACACTTTTATCCTTCATCCACCCTTTCAGTAGATTCGGTAGGTTGACTGGGGATTAGGGCATTAGGAATTTTTTGGACCCAAAAAGGGCATCCTAAGGATTCCTAATTTTAAGGGATTAGAGCTTAAAAAGTTGGGCTGCTTAAGGGAGACAAAGGCTATGATGATCCTTTTTTTTTGCCTTGCCACATCAGCCATACCCCCCTAGTTTCACTTTTTAAAGGGAATATTCTCAATAGCCATCATTTCTATCCTGAACTATACATCTGTCATCCCCAAATTTCACATTCAAGCCTGATAAGGTTAAGACTGAAACTGACACAGCAGGTTCTTCTTAATGCCTGGCACATATAAAACTTTAGAAAGAGTAAATGCATCCCCATTTGCAGTAGTGAGTACAACTCTACCGACTCCTTTAATAGATTAACTATTTTTTTACCAGTTTTGCATTAGAAATCAATGAATTTTTGACACCTTAGAGTGGGGATTCTCCCTCATGAAGGAGGCGCCTTTTTTCTCATCATTGCTTCCCATTTTAAATCAAGTGAGATATTTTATCTCTCCTCTCTCCTATTTCAAGTCTAGTTCCAAAAAGTAAGCTGAGCTGGCCTAAAAATGATCAAACCTCACTTTGAGGCTCACTTTTTCCTATAAATAGAAGCCTCCCCCTTTGTAAAAGCTTAATAGTGTTTATGCACTGTTACTCTACTCCTCCCCAGAGCCAAATACATTGAATTCACTTCATAATTCAATTGTTTTTGACTAAATCCTCTCCAAAAGAATTGGTGGCTACTCTTGATCCAAACAAGAGTAGAACCCTCAATCCCTCAAGCCAAAGGAAAGCTCACAAAACTCCATGTAAGCTAAAAATTCTACTTTTTAAATTCTAATCTATGGTTTTCTGATTTCTTTACTTTTTTAGTTGATTAAAGTGAATCTTGATGTTATGCCTTGATGAAAAGGCTATCCCCTTCTCTTCCTTAAGAATTCAGCCCTTCTTTATCCTAAAATGAGTAACAAAGAAATTGATTTAAACTTTTCTTATTGTTTACTCATTAGAAAGAAAAAATTGAGTAGATTAGAGTACTTCACTTCAAATTGGGATTAATTTTAAAATGATATTACAATGTAAAAATTGGGAAATGGTCAGCCATACAAAGGAGGTTATGGCAAAATTTTCTTGAATTTTGTGGAAAATAAAGTTTATTTGTAGGTTATTCTAAAAGAGCAATCCCCACCGTTTGTGCATTCTAAAAGAAGTATTTTTATTTACTCCATTTACATATTCATTTCTATGAATATGCATGGATATCATTGATATTAATTATTGAAATTAATTTCTATGCATAGAAAGATGCAAATTAGAAATTTTTTTAATTATGGTAGTGTTGTTTTCATTGAATTTAAATTCAATGCATAGAAAGATGCATATTAGAATTTTTTATTATTATAAAAGTGTTGTTTCCATTGAGTTTAAATTCTATGCATTGAAAGATGCATAATAGAAAATGTTTTATTATAAAAGCGTTATTCTCATTGAATTCAATTTCTATGCATAGAAAGATACATAATAGAAATTTTTTTATTATAAAAAAGTTATTTTCATTGAATTCAATTTCTATGCATGGAAAGATGCATAATAGAAATTTTTTTATTATAAAAGTGTTGCTTTCATTGAAATCAATTTCTATGCATGGAAAGATGCATAATAGAAATTTTTTTATTATAAAAGTGTTATTTTCATTGAAGTTAATTTCTATGCATGGAAAGATGCATAATAGAAAATTTTTTATTATAAAAGTGTTATTTTCATTCAATTTAATTTCTATGCATGGAAAGATGCATAATAGAATTTTTTTATTATAAAAGTGTTATTTTCATTGAATTTAATTTCTATGCATGAAAAGATGCATAATGAATTTTTTTAATTATAAAAGTATTATTTTCAATTGAATTTAATTTCTATGCATAAAAAGATGCATAAAGAAACTCTTTTTATTTTAAAAGTGTTATTCCTATAAAATTGATTTTATGCATAGATAGATGCATAAAAGGATTTTCTTTTATATAGAAGTGTTATTTCCATTGAAGTTGGATTTTATGCATAAATAGATGCATAAAGATTTTTTATATCAAAATTAGATTTCTCTTTAATTCTATGTTTAATTTCCATGAATATTGATAAATAAATAAGTAAATACTTTAAGAGAGAAATTTCTATCGTTTCAGATTCACTCGGATTGTAAAGAGAAAATTCAAAAAATCTATCGAAGTCGAAAATGCAGATAAATGATTAATTTATTCCTCATCTCAGAATTCGTGATTAATTTAGAAATCAGTTAAGTGGAGGAACCATTGCGAGACAAACCGTCTCGACCGAAATACCCAGACCTGGTCAGATCTTAAAGCTTACCTCAGAAAGAGGTTCTGTCCTCTGGGCTTCCTGGAAACCAAAATGAATGAGTTCTTGGAGTTGAAGCAGGATAGCCGGACAATTGAAGAATACCATCAGGCAATTGTCCTTCTCCTCAAATATTCTCCACTTTTGGATAAAGAGCAGCTGATGGCCAGATTCATTCGAGGAATGAACGAGCCATTGGACACCTTAGTGAAAAATGCCAAACCAGTCTCAATGGCAGAAGCTGTCAGAATGGCAAAGGACTTTGCCAAGGCATGTATTATCAAGGTCCCGCCAAAGCCTGCACCCTCAAACTTTAAAAGGTTCCAAACCCTTGGAAGTGCTTCAAACTTTCCTCCCCCAAAGAGGCCCCCCAAAGAGGCAGCAAGGCCCCAGTCAAAATCAAGATGCTGGTAGATTCAGAAGTGAAGGAAGACCTTTCCTTCAGAAGTGAAGGAAGACCTTTCCTTCAGAACACTTTCTCAAGAGCCCCACCTTTTTCAAGGACTCAGAGGGATGAGCTTAGAAGTGAGAACATTTGTTTTGGATGTCAGGGTTTCGGTCACCAGCTTAAAGACTGCCCCCGACTCCTGCCATGTCAAGAGGACAGGGAAGTCAAGGACCTAGAATACGAAGACCGGCCCCTTCCTATCAGTCAAGTCTCGTCAAAATCAGGGCAATCGCAGGAGGAATCGAGCTCAGCCATCTGCCTCTGTTCAGAGTAATCTCAAAACTCCCTCCCAGAACTGGGGTAACCAAAGAGAAAGAGTTCCGCCCTAGTCTGCACAGCCAGAGCAATTACGATAGCATATGGAAGAGGAAAGAGGTCAGATTTATGCTGCAATTGAAAACCAAGGGCCAAATCGTCAATTCTTTGTCATCCATACTCCAGCTGAGTATAAGGGTAAGTCATTCAAACTTTTTATTGATTCAGGCAGTACTCATTCATTTATTTCCCTTGGATGCTTGCGTAAGCTAGTCTTAGAACAGAAATCAGGGAAACCTATGCAACTTGAATTGGCCACAGTGGGAAGATCCTTTTCACTCACCATGAGACAGATCCATGAGACAGATCGTATTCAGTTTAATTTAGATGGGAATATAACTAACTATCAGTTCAGAGTCCTACCTTTGGGAGTTTTTGACGGGATCCTTGGGATGCATTGGCTCCACAAAAATCAAGCCGACATTCACTCTTATAATGGAACCATTTCCCGACCTTCACGGAAACAAAGTTCAATGAACCGGAATTTCAGGATCCCCAGGTCTATAATTAGTAAAAGCTTCTAAATTACTGAAAGGACTTAGAAAGAAGCAGCTCATTTATGTCGTCAAAATAAATCCAGTAGACACAAAGTTAAAGGCTAAAGAGCCAGAATGGTTAAGTGAGTATGATGATAAATTCCCAGCAGAGCTAACAGAGATGCCTCCAATTCGGGAAGTAGATCATGTGATAGAATTGACCCCTGGAGCTTAGCCAGTAGCCCAGCGCATGTACAGGATGCCAGTCCCTGAAGCCATTGAACTCAAGGCACAGCTTAGGCAGCTGTTAGAACAAGGGTTTGTAAGGCCCAGTGTTTCACCTTAGGGAGTGCCAGTTCTCTTTCAGAAAAAGAAAGATGGAATGCTAAGACTCTGTGTGGATTATAGAGGTCTCAATCAGCTGACAGTTAAGAATAAGTATCCTATCCCATGAATTGATGAGCTTCTAAACAGGCTAAGTGGAGCCGAGATCTTCACAAAGACAGATCTCAAATCAGGGTATTACCAGATCAAGATTAATGAGCAAGATATCCCAAAGACAGCCATCAATACTCGTTATGGGCACTATGAATTTACAGTCATGCCGTTTGGATTGACAAATGCCCCAGCTACATTCAATCTCCTAATGTAGGACATTCTCAGAGAATACTTGGATGATTTTGTTCTTGTTCTCTTTGATGATATTCTGATTTACTCAAAGAATGCAGCTGACCATGAAGCTCACGTCTTCTTGAGATTCTAAGGAAGCACCAACTCTTTACTAAAAAGAGCAAATGCACTTTCTGTGTCGACCATGTTGAACACTTGGGCTTTTTGGTATCTAAACACAGAATTTCTCTAGATTCCGCAAAAGTCCAAGCAATCATAGATTGGCCTAAGCCAAAGACAGTGAAAGAAGAAAGAGGATTCTTGGGATTAACTGGTTGGTATAGAATTTTTATACCTAAGTATGCTCTCATAGCTTCCCCCCTGACTAATCTTCTCAAGAAGTATATTCCGTTCTAATGGTATGCCAAGTGTTAGAGTGCTTTTGATAAGTTGAAGACCGCCTTGGTAACCAATCCCATTCTGAAATTGCAAAATTTCTCTCTACCCTTTGAGGTAGTAACTGATGCCAGTGGTTTTGCTGCCCTGGGAGGTGCACTCATGCACGAAGGTCATGCAGTGGCCTATGAATCCCAAAAACACAGAACGCATGAGAGGAATTATGTTGTCCACGACCTGGAGCTACTTTCAGTAGTGTATGCCCTGAAGTTGTGGAGACATTACCCTACTGGGTCAAAGATTCACTTTGATATGACAGATCATTAGAGCTTAAAGTGGATCTTCACTCAGAAGGATCTCAACATGCGCCAAAGAAGGTGGATGCAGACCCTGCAGGAATTTGATTTTAAAATCAAGTACCGCCCAGGCAAAGAAAATGTGGTAGCAGATGCCCTTAGCAGAAAATCCTCCTTGCTTACAATCACAGTGGTGTCAAATCCATTGATTAATGAAGCAAGTGAG
Source organism: Cibotium barometz (assembly GCF_041138505.1). NCBI lineage: Eukaryota > Viridiplantae > Streptophyta > Polypodiopsida > Cyatheales > Cibotiaceae > Cibotium > Cibotium barometz. The sequence continues at coordinate 17,390,585 of NC_141109.1, forward strand.
AAGATCATGCAAGATAGATTCTTTGGCCCTATTGCTACCCTACTTATGGAGGAAAGCCAAACTCCTCAGGAGTTAAACCGAGTTCAAGGGTACAGCCTGGATGATGGAATTATGTATTATAATAGCAGGCTATGCATTCCCAATGATGAGGGAACTAAGGGTCAAATTCTGAATGAAGCCCATGACAACCTTATTGCACGACATCCACGTTTCATCAAGACCTACATGTTTGTAAAGAAAAGCTTCTTTTGGCCTGGACTAAAAAAGGATGTACTTAATCATGTACGTCAATGCCTGAATTGTCAAAAAGTCAAAGCAGAGAGAGTAAAACTGCCTAGGAAGTTTAGACATCCCCCAGACATCCCCCAGATGAAGTGGGAATGTATCACTATGGATTTTATTACTGGACTACCTTCACTGCAATTAGGTTACAACTCCATCTTCGTGGTAGTTGATAGACTAACCAAAATTGCCCATCTGATTCCAGTTAAAGAAACCTACACTGCAGTGGATGTGGCCAGAGTGTTCCTCAAGGAAATCTTCAGATTGCATGTCCTACCCAGGAGAATAGTAAGTGATTGAGATCCCAAGTTCACGTCAAGATCTTGGACTGTATTTTTCAAAGCAGTAGGAACTTTCTTGGATCTCAACATAGCTTACCACCTCGAGATCGATGGTCAATCAAAAAGGGTGAACCAAGTAATCGAAGATATACTTCGGTCTTGCTATGGCAGGGAACCTAAGAAGTGGCTAAGCTATCTGCACCTAGTCGAGTTCACCTACAATGCCTCTTATCACCGAAGCATGAGGATGAGCCCTTTCAAAGCATCAGGATGAGCCCTTTCAAAGCTATGTATGGACAAGACTGCCTAACACCATTAACTTGGTCTGACCCATTGATTAGGGTTGAGATGTCCAGATAGATGCTTGACGACATGGAGCAGTAGATGCAGTCAATCCGCAAAGATTTAAAAGCTGCCCAGGATAGACAGAAGCAGTATGCTAATAAGTGTTGAGAGATGTAATCGTGGTGTTGTGTGTATGTGGGAAAGCACTCTAGAAGTGCAAGATATTGTGGTGAGATGGAATGCCACATGTAATATTGTATGGTGTGTGAGTGTTGACCAAAACAAGTGGAAAAGGAGTTGCCACATGGATGATGACATGTAAAGTGGGATAAGGCTAGAGTGCCTATATCATTGTATGGTTCATTGTGATATGCAAGTGAATACAAGGGAATAGTGTTGAGTGTGCAATCTCTCTCTCTCTCTAGTTATGGAGTTCTTAGTGTGGTTTAATCCACCTTAATTCTTATGCTTAATCTATCTCCTTCACCATGACCAATCCCATTTCTAGAATCTTAACATGGTATCAGAGCCTGGTTCGTGCTAAGGGCTGAGCTGCAAGCAAGAGAACCACAGGAAGCGGTACGAGGGTAAGAGCTTCAACTACTCTTCCCTATTGTGTTGGTGACTACACCCTTGTCGGGAGCTCTACGGGAGGCACCGGCAAACGATCTCCGATTGAGGAGCTTTCTTCGCGGGAGTGAAGCTCTAGGGCAACTATACAGTCCTTTGGACTACGATTTTCGGGCCGAAAACGCGTTTCGGGCGCGTCTGGACCTCCGTTTTTCAGAAAGCAGGCGATTTCGAGCACTGCGGGTAAGTCATCGATTCTCTGCAGAACTCTGTTTTAAGAACTGCAGGAAGACAGATTGACTGTGCAGACACTGTGGGTGCTGCAAAGAGGTCTACAGTTGCCATTGGGTGTATGTATGTGCATTGAAGTCACTGGTTGTGACATTTGAGAGTACTGCAGTACCGCTGTGCAGAAAATACAGCATCTTTACATGGTATCAGAGCCAAATGGGCTCTTGGTCATGGGTGATTATTATGTATACTAGTTTGGTTGTGTGTTTGTTTGATTAAGCATTATTTTCAGCTTATTATGAAAAAAATTATGCACACTCATATTATCATTTGGATTTGCATTTGTGAGGATTTGAGAGAGATTTGGTGCTACCATTCTCAAGTTAGAGAGGAGATTTGCAACAAGGAGGTTGCATAGAAGCTGCCCAAGAGAGTTGCAAATGGAGTTTTGCAACATGGAAAGTTTTCTCATCATCAAGGAAGCTGAAAATGGAGATTTCAGCATTATGAAGGCTATGGAGTCTTCATCACCGTCAAGGAGAAGCTGCCAAGAGAAGATATGCTGCTGATTATGCCTCAAGAAGGTTGGTTTTGTAAAGTTTTGCCTCAAGTTTTTGGTTTTGAGCATGGAAAAATGCTCAATGTTGAAGGGTTGCTGGTTGTTGGGATTTGTGGATCCCATGGTTCTTTGCATTTGGGCAAAGAGTGTAAGAGGTGCAATGCTTGTCTAAGAAGGGACAAGCGGTTATGAACTTGGAAGAAGTCCATGGTTGAGCACATTGGAAAGAGTGATGCTCATGGTTTTGCTCATAGAAGATGGGCAATGTTTGGTGGAAGCTTTGGAGTTTTCACATAGGTTTGCACCTTGGTTTCTTGAGAGAAACCAAAATGAAAAGCACCCTTGAATGGATGCATGCAGTGAAGGAAGGGCATGCTGATTTGGAGGCCATGAAGGCTATGTCAATGGTAATGGAATACCTCAAGAGAGAGGTTAAATGAGAGGTTAAATGGATGAGGCAAAGTGAGGGGCTCATTTGGGAGCTCACAATGGTCATAGCAATGGCTGTTGGAACCTTGGAAAGAAGGGCTTGAAAGAGATTCAAGCAAGACATATGAGACAAATTGGAATGAGCCTATGCAGGTAGCAAAATAGAAGGCAAAGAAAGGCTTGTGGCCAAAATTATTTGGCGTATGAGAAAAGCAGCAAAGCTATTAAGAGCCTTGAAAATGGCATAGAAAGGAGTAGGAGACGAGAGGGCAGCGACAGTAAACAAGGAAGCTGCAGCAACAGGAGCTAAAGCACAGCAAGGCAGATGCAGCGCAGGTAGACCAAGGAAGACTTGAAGCCTTAGCTATGGAAAAGCAACAGCAGACGGACTAAAGTAGGTGGACTTCACGGAAGAGAGAATCAGAAGCAGGCAAAATTCTAGCACAGAGTAGTAGCAAGACGCACGGAGCAGTGCGAGTAACGCTCATCTCAACAAGAGGAAGACGACGACGACGGCGACCTCTGACAGTAGCTAGAGAAGAAAAGGAGCTAGTTGAGAGGCAGGCGAGTCTTAGCAATAACACGTATGTGCGAGGAAACGAGCAGGACAGACACTCGGTAGCCGAGTGCAGAGTCAGTCGTCGAGAGCAAGGAGCCGTTGTGCAGAACAGGTCGAGAGAAGGATGAAGAAGACGACGAATTTGCAGAGGAGAAGACTGGCAGGCGTTCAATACAAAAGTTGACCATATGTGCAGATGTCAGAGTGGCGGAGCTGGCAGCATGCGTTAATTTGAAGAAATTTTATTATTGTTAAAAAAAAAAAACCCTTAGCCACATTATTTCTATGGTGCATAGCCACTTTAGCCCTTGTTTTATGGGCATGGAAAATCACATGTATGGTATCCATATTTGACGGTGGTCACATGTAAAAGCACCATGGGAGGGCTCAAAATTTATTTCCCAAAATGTGGTTGTATCTCTCCTATGCCTTGAAATAATAGGCAAATATCGGCTTTGGTGATAAAAGCCGTGGATGTTGATCATTATTTTTTGAGACAAGAGCCCTGCCCTTGCACACGCATAAAAAAGATTGTATTTGTTTCACCCATGATTATGAGGGTAATCGTACCCGAGTTTAAAGCTCAAAACGAGATGTGTATTCACCCATGGTATGAGGGTAACCTACCCGAGCTCACCAAGAAGCTCAAAATGGTTGTCGTGATGTGTGCAAGAGCGATGCACGTGTGAGGTGCATGCGCATGGGTTGGATCCCTCCCGAACTTCCATGTTCAAATCGGACTCAGTGGTTCCGCTGTGAGCGATGAGTCGGCTCAAAATGGACTAGGTGTCTAAGATGGTAGACACGGGCACACATGTTTGGTTAATGGACACTCCAATGTATCATTGAGGGGGAGTGTTGAGAGATAGCAATTGCGTTTGTGCAATGCTACATTGTATGGATGATGGATGATGGGTGAGCTGTGGAACACCTCGATTAAGAGGGGGTGTTGAGAGATGTAATCGTGGTGTTGTGTGTATGTGGGAAAGCACTCTAGAAGTGCAAGATATTGTGGTGAGATGGAATGCCACATGTAATATTGTATGGTGTGTGAGTGTTGACCAAAACAAGTGGAAAAGGAGTTGCCACATGGATGATGACATGTAAAGTGGGATAAGGCTAGAGTGCCTATATCATTGTATGGTTCATTGTGATATGCAAGTGAATACAAGGGAATAGTGTTGAGTGTGCAATCTCTCTCTCTCTCTAGTTATGGAGTTCTTAGTGTGGTTTAATCCACCTTAATTCTTATGCTTAATCTATCTCCTTCACCATGACCAATCCCATTTCTAGAATCTTAACAATAAGAAGAGGTCAGACAAAAAGTTCGAAGAAGCAGATATGGTCTTCATTCGAGTACGCCCCAAAAGAAGTTCTCTATCTCTTGGGAAGTTATCCCCCAGATACTGTGGGCCATATCTGATTATAAAGAAAGTCGGTGACTTAGCCTATGAACTTCTTCTGCCTCCTCATCTCAAAGTACATAATGTATTTCATGTCAACCTACTTAAAAAGTATGTACCGAGCCCCAATCATGTGCTTAATGAGATGAATTCTTAACTTCTTCAACCCAAGGGCTGATGGAACTCCAACTTGAAGAAATCCTTGATGTTCAAGAGAAAGAAGCCGAACTGATGCGGGATTACCCCTAGTTTGCGAGATGAGGACATCTCTTGTTTTTCAAGTGAGAGAGAATGTAAGATTCCTCCCCAGCCCCTCAAGATGTCTAGTTTCTGTCCTTGTAATCAGTCCACTTTTTTTTAAGAATAATAAAAGATCTTGTTTCTACTTGTTTTGGCCTAGAGAGAGAAAATATTCTAGAGAGAGGTAACTTAGTTTCTAGATATCTTTGGATGGAAAAATATCCTTTCTTATTAAACTAAATTCCCTCGAAGTAGAAGTTTAAAAAGAATTTCCTAAGGTGCATTAGAAATAAATTATAATCTGCTCAAAGGACCTTAGCCTCAGGGTCCAAATTTTTTTGAAAATTCTGGATTAAGGTTTTGAGGGACCAATAAGATTAATCCAGATGTAGGGAGGAGATAAATTAAAGAAATAAAGAAAAACCCCTCAAAAATGAGTAAATACTCACATAGGATGAAGAGTGGACTAAGGACCAAAGGAAACATTAAAAAAATAAATTTTTGACACCTTAGAGTGGGGATTCCCCCTCATGAAGGAGGCGCCTTTTTTCTTATCATTGCTTCCCATTTTAAATCAATAAAGTGAGATATTTCATCTCTCCTCTCTCCTATTTCAAGTCTAGTTCCAAAAATTAAGCTGAACTGACCTAAAAATGATCAAAAATTGACCAAACTCATCTGGAAAATTCTAGAATCAATTTGCTTGATTTGAGGCTCACTTTTTCCTATAAATAGAAGCCTCCCCCTTTGTAAAAGCTTAATAGTGTTTATGCACTGTTACTCTACTTCTCCCGAGAGCCAAATACATTGAATTCACTTGATAATTCAATTGTTTTTGACTAAATCCTCTCCAAAAGAATTGGTGGCTACTCTTGATCCAAACAAGAGTAGAATCCTCAATCCCTCAAGCCAAAGGAAAGCTCACAAAACTCCATGTAAGCTAAAAATTCTACTTTTTAAATTCTAATCTATGGTTTTCTGATTTCTTTGCTTTTTTTTAGTTGATTAAAGTGAATCTTGATGTTATGCCTTGATGAAAAGGCTATCCCCTTCCTTTCCTTAAGAATTCATCCCTTGATTAAAGGGAATCTTGATGTTATGCCTTGATGAAAAGGCTATCCCCTTCCTTTCCTTAAGAATTCATCCCTTCTTTATCCTAAAATGAGTAACAAATAAATTGATACTTTTCTTATTGTTTACTCATTAGAGTACTTCACTTCAAATTGGGATTAATTTTAAAGTGATATTAGAATGTAAAAATTAGAAAATGGTCAGCCATACAAAGGAGGTTATGGTAAAATTTTCTTGAATTTTGTGAAAAATAAAGTTTATTTTTATGTTATTCTAAAAGAGTAATCCCCACCGTTTGTGCATTCTAAAAGAAGTATTTTTATTTACTCCATTTACATATTCATCTATGAATATGCATGGATATCATTGATATTAATTATTGAAATTAATTTCTATGCATAGAAAGATGCAATTGGAATTTTTTTTAATTATTGTAGTGTTATTTTATTTGAATTTAAATTCAATGCATAGAAAGATGCATACTAGAATTTTTTTATTATAAAAGTGTTGTTTCCATTGAGTTTAAATTCTATGCATGGAAAGATGCATAATAGAAAATGTTTTATTATAAAAGCGTTATTTTCATTGAATTCAATTTCTATGCATAGAAAGATACATAATAGAAATTTTTTTATTATAAAAAAGTTATTTTCATTGAATTCAATTTCTATGCATGGAAAGATGCATAATAGAAATTTTTTTATTATAAAAGTGTTGCTTTCATTGACATCAATTTCTATGCATGGAAAGATGCATAATAGAAATTTTTTTATTATAAAAGTATTATTTTCATTGAAGTTAATTTCTATGCAGGGAAAGATGCATAATAGAAATTTTTTAATTATAAAAGTGTTATTTTCATTGAATTTAATTTCTATGCATGGAAAGATGCATAATAGAATTTTTTATTATAAAAGTGTTATTTTCATTGAATTTAATTTCTATGCATGGAAAGATGCATAATGAAATTTTTTAAAATATAAAAGTATTAAAAGCTTCCCAGGACAGACAGAAGCAGTATGCTAATAAGAAGAGGTCGGACAAAAAGTTCAAAGAAGCAGATATGGTCTCCATTCGAGTACGCCCCAAAAGAAGTTCTCTATCTCTTGGGAAGTACAGGAAGCTATCCCCCAGATACTGTGGGCCATATCTGATTATAAAGGAAGTAGGTGACTTAGCCTATGAACTTCTTCTGCCTCCTCATCTCAAAGTACATAATGTATTTCATGTCAACCTACTTAAAAAGTATGTACCGAGCCCGAATCATGTGCTTAATGAGATGAATTCTTAACTTCTTCAACCCAAGGGCTGATGGAACTCCAACTTGAAGAAATCCTTGATGTTCAAGAGAAGGTTCTTAGGAACGGAATTCTAAGAGAAATATTAGTCAAATGGAAGTTCTATTCTTTTGAAGACGCCACCTGGGAGAAAGAAGCCGAACTGATGCGGGATTACCCCTAGTTTGCAAGATGAGGACACCTCTTGTTTTTCAAGTGGGAGAGAATGTAAGATTCCTCCCCAGCCCCTCAAGATGTCCAGCTTCTACCCTTGTAATCAGTCCCCTTTTTTTAGAATAATCAGTCCCCTTGTAATCAATCCCCTTTTTTTAGAATAATAAAAGATCTTGTTTTCACTTGAGAGAGAGAAAATATTCTAGAGAGAGGTAACTCGGTTTTTAGATATCTTTGGATGGAAAAATATCCTTTCTTATTAAACTAAATTCCCTCTAAGTAGAAGTTTAAAAAGAATTTCCTAAGGTGTATTAGAAATAAATTATAATCTGCTCAAAGGACCTTAGCCTAAGGGTCCAAATTTTTTTAAAATTTTGGATTAAGGTTTTGAGGGACCAATAAGATTATAGGGAGGAGATAAATTGAAGAAATAAAGAAAAACCCCCCAAAAATGAGTAAATACTCACATAGGATGAAGAGTGGACTAAGGACCAAAGGAAACATTAAAAAAATGAATTTTTGACACCTTAGAGGGGATTCCCTCTCATGAAGGAGGTGCCTTTTTTCTCATCATTGCTTCCCATTTTAAATCAATAAAGTGAGATATTTCATCTCTCCTCTCTCCTATTTCAAGTCTAGTTCCAAAAAGTAAGCTGAACTGACCCAAAAATGATAATAAATTGACCAAGCTGATCTGGAAAATTCTAGAATCAGTTTGCTTGATTTGAGGCTCACTTTTTCCTATAAATAGAAGTCTCCCCCTTTGTAAAAGCTTAATAGTATTCATGCACTGTTACTCTACTCCTCCCCAGAGAGCCAAATACATTGAATTTGTAACATACCCATTATAAATAACAATGTACTTGCTTCAGAGTTGAAAAATATAACATACCCATTGTAAATAACAATGTACTTGCTTCAGAGTTGAAAATATAACTTAGTTTGTCATTTTTACGATCAGAAAACTTCTATTTTTGGAAAATGAGCCATTTTTGCTTAGAAATTTGTAATTTTGAATCCAAATTTGGAATCTACATGTAATTTTACGCTTAAAATAGTTTTTTCTAAACTAAAAACGGGTACTCGGAATGGGTTTAATTAAGCTTAAAATAGTTTTTTCTGAACTAAAAACGGGTACTCGGAATGGGTTTAATTAAGCTTTCAAGCCTTTAATCTGCGAACTTCTGACCTAAAATAGTAACTATCCAAGCGTCTAATCAACGAACGGAACACGCCCCCATGGTCACGGGGCAAGACAAGACATTTTCGTCAAAAAAAAATTTTTGATCCCCCCGGGACGACGGCGGCGGCGTGGGCCCCACCACGCGCGCCGCCCGTGAAATGATCGACAATCCACCCGGGACACCCAAGTGTGTACACGACCTAGATGCACCCTCCAGCACACCCCTACACGTACCCCCTCCTCCCAGAACCCTCTATCCACAGGTGTCGCGCTCTCTCTCTCTTGGGGACACCTCCACCCCCATGTGTCACACTTTCTCTCTCTTCGAGACACCTCCACCCCCAGGTGTCTCACGCCCACACTCTCTCTCGGACACCTACACCACCCAGGTGTCGCCTTCTCACACCTGGACGTCCACCCTCTAGCACCTATAAAAGGACCCTCCCAGCCCCCTTCTCCAAGCAAGCCCCCAGCAAGGCCCTAGGCGCAAGCCCTTCCTCAAGCTCTAGGACATGTCCTACACTCTTCTCCCGCTCGTGTGAATAGACTTAAAGTGTGCCCCTTGCCTTACTCTCCCTAGGCCTCCCTAGGCGTACACTCTTCTCCCCCCTGTGTGAATAGACTTAAAGTGTGCCCCTTGCCTTACTCTCCCTAGGCCTCCCTAGGCGTACACTCTTCTCCCCCCGTGTGAATAGACTTAAAGTGTGCCCCTTGCCTTACTCTCCCTAGGCCTCCCTAGGCGTACACTCTTCTCCCCCCCGTGTGAATAGACTTAAAGTGTGCCCCTTGCCTTACTCTCCCTAGGCCTCCCTAATCGTGCACTCTTCCCTAGGCCTCCCTAGGCGTACACTCTTCTCAAGAGCTCTCCAAGTTAAGGACCAATCTCCCCCCCCCTCCCCATATGCGGCGACTTAAACTTAGGCTAAGAGGTCATAAGCCCAACAAGCTTTTCCTACCCCAAACGGACTCCGTTTTCGAATCCGTTTGAACCAGTAGAATTCTCTCTTTTCTCTCCAAGTTCCCAACCTCTTATATTCACCCCATTCTCTCTCTATCCTCTTAAAACTCTAGTGCTCCTATGGCGTCGAAACGCCACCGAAATGAAGAACCATGCGCTGCCCAAGGAGGGAATGAAGCGAATCGTGTCCCTGCAATCGACTTCGCCCCTCTTGAAGCGAATAGGCATGAAAACGATAACCAGGTACAGCTTCTCCCCCCCTTAGCTAACTCCGTGCTTGCCTGTGTAGCCGGGCGAAGGATATAGCGAGGCCGGGAGTTGGCCCAGGGCAATCCCCTCCTATGCCACTGGTAATTGGATTTCACCACCAAGGTGATGTATATATGCTGCCTAGTTCTGTGGGTCCAGGCTAGTGTGGTGACTTAACCCCCACCTCATGAGGAGACGTCCCCTCCGAAGGGCGAGAGGGTTTGGTACAAGCGGCAGTACCTGAGGGGGTGACAGGATGGTGACAGGACGGCTTGGCCCTCATCAGCTGGCTGACGACGAGGGGAGACGGTCCGTGAGGTTTACCCAGCTGGTTGAGGATGGAAGATAGAATTCTAGATCATCGGTGTGGTTGTGGTTGTGGTTGTGGTTGTGATTGGATTGTGGTTATGGTTATGGTTATGGTTTGGACATGGAAGTTTGGATTGGAATATCGGCTCGGTTCCAGGGTCTTTGTAAATATTTTTCACTGTAAGTATGTTTGTTGATTTTAATGTTGTGCTAAGGAAGATTTCTTTTAAGGAATCAGGTGTAATTAATTAACAAAGGAATTTGTTTTTAAGTGTTTCACAGTGTGGTAGGACTTAATTAGAAAACAATTGAACGGGTGAGTGTGTGGAAAGTGGGAGAATGGATGCCCTGACAGTATCATTCTAAGGATGGGTGGACCCGATCAGTTGGGTAGCTTTCTACTAGTCGTAACTTATGATACTTAGGGAATAGTAGAGTCCCGAACAAGACTTGTTTTAGGGGACCGAGCCAGTCGGCCGTGCCTCATGAAATACGGGGGGGGAAAAGGCGTTGGCTTCCTTGAACCAAGTGTGGGTCTTGTTCCATCTCCACGCACATTCCGTGCTGGGGATTAGAATTTCCTTTAGGATGACTATGCTTCCCCTGTGAGATAGAGTTAGGTCCCTCCGTTTTACGCGCACACATTATACACTTACATGCATCTTGGACCCTTACATACATGTATTAAACCCTTACATCTTGGGCCCTTCCTTACACATTAAACCCTTATATTGAGTATTTTTGGGCTAAAAGTGTCAAAATTATATGTATGGGTGGGCCTAAATATAAGAGTATTTAGAACCCAAGTCTGCATGAGGAGATTGATTCAAATTCAGGACCACACCTTATATAACATGCCACACTAGCTAATCCACCACACACAGCGCATTGTTCCACCTACCTTTTTAAACGGTTATATTATTCAAAACCCTTTGGTGTGGCAAAAAATAAATAACAATCCAAAAAGTGACGGGCAATGGACTATGGGGTCCTCTTCACTAAAGACAAGTGCCCCCCACTAACAACAAAGGGGGGTCTTGCTAATCTATCCATATCTCAAACTAACATGGTATGCTCTCCCTCAAGCATTTATATAGCATTTGATGGTGTGTTGTTGATTTTAGGCATTTATGTTGTAATGATCGACAAGAAAACCATGCCATCCAAGGGAGCAAGACATCGAATCACACTACACTTGCAAACTGGGAATGTAATGAGATAGACTAAGAGAAAAGAGATGAAGCTCCATAGCATCGACAAGTTGAACAAAACTCATGAAACAGAAAAAAAACTACTATCATTATCAACTGCATCTCAAAGGGAGTCCGATACAGTCATATGGTGGGGTGAAAACTCCCATCAGATAGGAATCTAATAAGAGTTAAAAAACTAGCATGATGAAGGAAAAAATTTTCCCCATGGTCTAGACCAGCATAATGAAGAGGGGAAAAACAACACAAATAGCTCTCCCTCTATCTTGTTCTATGTCCCTCTATCTCTCCACTTTTGTGATACACATGGTGTCTTTTATAGAGTTCTTGGGGTGGAAAACTTGAACTTTCTATTGCTCCTATTTCTCTCTTCCTCTATGTTGCTTGCTCGGGGAGTTCACCTAAAAATATGTAAGTATATCATGTGAGTTCAAATGAAAAGCTTCTTTAATTCAAAATTTTAAGGTAAACTTACAGAAATACATTTGAAGAAGGGGTTTTTTTATCAATTTTGAAAAAAAATCGTACGTCCATAAAGAAAAAGGGGTCATTTTATTCATGAAAAATTCATGGATAAGGGGTTTTTTAAATACCCCCCTTGAACGCACGTGATACATAGAGTTTCTTAGACCCCCCCGAGGTTGCTTGCCAAAAAAGAGTGGTACATGTATTTTTATCATTTCCAACCATGCTTATTTGGACGAAAAGTAGCTTTCTTTATTTTCCAAAAAGAAAGGCTTTTAGATAGAGGTGACAAGGAGAGAGAAAGTCCCTTTTTTCAAGAAAATGGGACGTGGGCACGTGGTCGGATTTAGGCGCCTTCACATGAGGGCTGGACAGGCAACGAGCATGCCAAAGTCCCACAACCAAGCCAAGCCAGCCCCCAATGAGAAGCCCGAAAAGAACGGCCCCATTCACACATAAGAAAACACCCAAGCGTTGGGTGCCAAAGGGCCACGAGCACCATGAGCTCCACACCCCATGAGAGCCCTATAAAGGCTCCCCTCTTTGCTCTATCCCTTGCATGTGGGATATTTATAAGGAATCCCAAGTGCCACGGTTCCTTCTCAAAAAAAGAACATTCTACTCCCTCTAAAACCTATGCAAAAAATATTCAAACACTTATGTCAATGCATAACATGGAGTTGCTACTACTTATTCTGAGTGTGAGTGCAAAAATCTACCATCTATGTATGTGTGCCTAAATTACTCCATTTAAATTTCTCCTTCCCTTCTGTAGGGCCAATGTGTAGGGAGGAAAAGAAAAACCCCGATCATATCAGCCATCTCCCAGGAAAGTAAGGCATTTATGCCTTACTCCAACCACAATGGCTTTATGCCATCTAGTAGTCACACTGCAATAAGCCAACCAGCAAATGGCATCAATGTCCCTCCTTGATGAAACACTAAGCTTCAACACATTCTTGAATAGTAGGATAAGGGGATCCATAGATATCCACCAAGTCCTCCTAGATCATAAGGCCGAAGCATTAAAAAAAGCATTCAACTCATACTGATAGCACCACACATCTCTATTGCACCTTCAGGATCAAATGGTTTTCTAAATTGTCCCACCTACATCATTACATCTCCTAGAACAATAGAAGAGGTTGTTAATCCAAAGCATAAAACATCTAAAATAAGACATGCCACCACTATTGAAGAAAATGTGTCGTTCCCTACACCCACCCTCATGTACTTATGTGGATCCACATCCAAGTATGCCATCATGAGCAACAAATGCAACTCCTTTTCACACAAAAAAAAAAACAAAGGCATCACAAGTCTCAAGTATACTGCATAAAAAATTAAAAATATATCAAAGCCCTATAGAAGACCGATCATATTTAACCATGAAGAATTCCTAATCATCTTGCGGCTGCACTACATCCTCTAGTAGTCTCAAAACCCACATCACCTTGCTACCTACTCCACCACTGCATAGGCTTAGAGCCAAGCCATCCCCCTTGTTTTCATGTGCATCCATTAGATACCAAACGTAGCCCTCCACACTGTCAAAATAACTGGCATGCAAGGAAAAAACATCCAAAGCATAAACATAGGCATCCACTACCCCAAAAAGAGTTATCGGCGGCCACTAAATATAACACCAAAGGTACCAAACACCATAAATAGAAACAATGCAAATCACTGCAACATGAGGTAGATACAAGCATAGCACCCATCTACAACAAAGAGCACTTAAAAACTTGTTAAAAAGACACCTAGGACCTTGTGTAATCACATGCACAACATCTGGAAGATTCTGATGGCCACCCTATCAACTAAAAGAGTAGATGACTCCACCAAGTTCACATCTTTTTTGACACTCCTCAATGTCACCAAAAATAGAAACAAAACCAATAACCAAACACTACAACTTTAGCAACTCCTCATCCGCCAGAGGCTCAAATAAAACCTCCAAAAACTTAAATAGGGACCACTGAACATAGGCTAGGAATCACATCTACCACCATCAAACTGGCATCACTATCTAGAACAGTCACATCCTCAACAACATTCAAAACCATAGAGCCATTCCCCTGCAACTCTTCAGAAATTGCATCACCACATAGATTCACAATAAGATCCACCTCGTGGTTATTTTCAAAGGTTGCACACACATTATTGCATTCCTGACCATCGCCATCCTCATCTACATCATGGACTGGCTCTTGACTCAGATTGAGAGCATCATAACATACCTCTTGAATCTCCTCTCCATCATAAAGTTCACAAGTTGTATACGTGTCTTTATCACATAGAGCATAGTTCACCTCCATATTGGTGTCAAAAAAAAAATCAACACGAACACAAATACCATTATCCAAGCCACCTATCTCCTTGTTCACCTCCAAGACCATAGTAGTCTCCTCAAGGATCTCTCCACCCTGGTAGACTCCGCCAAGCTCAAGCTGGCACAACTTTCCAAAGAAACAATTTGTGGAAGAGCACTATCAAGCCCCACAAGATTGAACTCCACTTCCTCAATACCATGCAACCATCTAGACACCCAAATAGGGAGCACATATTGTTGAATTTGTGGAAGCAAACCTTGAACATAGATTTCCAACAAATAGGACACTAAAAGGGATCGGGCTCATACCCGCGCTCCTAGCCGCTAAAAATGACTTGTTAAAAAAAGTAGCAGGCCCGTGTATCAGCGCGTGTATCATCGCGACCACATACATGCGTGTAAAAGCGCGTGTATAGGACCTCCCAGACGTGCTTATACACGGGTGTATACAAATACATCATGCAAGCATGATCAAGAAGCAGTTAGCTCTGATGATGAAGAGGAGGCTAAGAGGAGAAAACTCTTCAGCATTCATCACTCATGAAGGTTTGAGAATGCCTAGCATCCATCTTATGCCCCAAGTAGACACATTTCCTATTAAAGTTACACAAGGAGTGTTGACATTGATAGTAGCAGGTACTAAACACTACTTAACATCTTCTTATGAAAATATTAATACATATCATGAGTAATATTTGTAGGCTACCAAGACACCTACGAATTGGGTGGTAAACTGGCATAAATTGTTAATATATCTCATGGGTAGAAACCAAACACTCCCTAAACAAATGACCATCCGATTGATGGACTCACTTAAAGAAAAATACTTGGAGCTTAAAAAAGAAATAAAGGAGAAGGTAGCCATCAAGCCCAAGTTAAAGTCAAATAACTTGAAGAGGACAATAGCATAATAGTTTTTTATCGAGACAAAAAGACATTGAGGCTCAAAGAATAAAAATCAAAGGAGTACAAAGGTACTAGGACTGGTAGTAACTTGCTCTACCCTCGTGCCGATGCTATGGTTTTCATCATTTCCATACTAACATCCTCATTGTGTCTCCCTACATTATTCTCACGAGCCATGTCTGCTCCTAGTGGTGGTGGCACTAGGAGTGGCGATAACTTTCTCTACCTTTGTGCGGATGCTATGGTGATTCACGGTTATCATCATTTCCATAGTCACATCCTCATTGTGGCTCCTCCTCCTACATTCTTCTCTACAAGCCAAGCTTGCCATTGAAGGGTTATTGAGAAAGACCCAACCTTTCTCTTATTATCATTATGTATTGTAGCTCATCTTGCATCATATTTTGGTATTATTGTGTCTGAACATAGATGAGTAAGATAAGTAGCACTCAATAAATCGATGTTTCTCATGCATAAAGCAAGTGATGAAAACATGTGTGTGTGTGTGTGTGTGTGTGTGTGTGTGTGTGTGTGTGTGTGTGTGTGAGAGAGAGAGAGAGAGAGAGAGAGAGAGAGAGTTCGATAGAGAGAATGAACAACATGATCATAAAGTGATTAATCACAAGAATGTTGCAACAAAAAATTAAAAGAATAATAAAAAACAAGAAAAAATAACATTTTCTGGTAAAAATTAAACTTTTTTTAAAACCAGGGGTGTGTAACATAAGCCATTGCATTGGTGAAATGCATTGTTTACACACCGCATGCCCTTGGTATGTGAACAATGGCTTCCCTAATGACATTAGTTTCAAAGGGTGCATAAATAAAACTTATGCAGTTGGTGTCCATGCCATTAATGATGGAAAGATCAATTGTCACTATTGCAAAAAGACAGCTACTTGCAAGGCATCTTGTGCGTGTTATGTGTGTCATGCCGCCCTCAATTGATTTAGTGGACAACTCATGTTCATAATTTAACTTCAGAGATGTATGGGATGTGCAAAAATGTTCTGGGGTATCATTTTATTGGAACAATTTCCATGGAGTAATTTTATTTAAGCTTGAGAGATCCTCAGAGGGAGAGAGAGAGAGAGAGAGAGAGACAATGTTAAAACTTTGCTGTTGGAGGTTTATTGTTGGAGGTTTGTTGTTGGAGGTTTAACACAAATCCATTTTTCGAAGTAGAAAATGATATTTTTGATATATACAAATATAGTAACATGGATTTTTTCATAATAAATTACATTTATGAGAAAAATTAAAAAATAATAATTTTTGGGATCCGCACAATTTTGGGATCTCATGGATGTATTGGTTCTTGACAGTTACTTATGTTTATGGGGTTGTGGGGACCTGACAGTTAGTTATGGATGTACTGGCTCCTGACATGCTTGTGACGTGACCCTTGAATTAGAAGCTTTTTGGAGGAAAAAAAGTATTTTCATCATACATATTGGTTGGGTGTGGTGTTTTTTTCACCTCAAAATGTAAAAAAATGAAAAATGAAATTTTTTTACTTTTTGGGGCCCACCTAAATACGAGAATGTTTTGCTGATGTGGAAGGGAGATATGGTGAGAGTTAATGAGGAAGAGGAGATTTCAAACTGACAAGAAAGATTCAATTTGTAGAGAGTGAAGATAAAAAATTCAAAAAGTAAGAGAGAAAGTATGAGAAAAGTCAAAAAGTAAGAGACTTGAGAGTATGAGAATATTCCCTTTAAAAAGTGAAACTAGGGAGGTATGGCTGATGTGGAAAGGCAAAAAAAAGGGTCAGCCTTTGTCTCCCTTAAGCCCAACTTTTTAAGCTCTAATCCCTTAAAATTAGGAATCCTTAGGAGGCCTTTTTGGGTCCAAAAAATTCCTAATGCCCTAATCCCCAGTCAACCTACCAAATCTATTGAAAGGGTGGATGAAGGATAACAGTGTTAGTGGAGACACAATAGCTCATAAAGTCAATCAAGAAAGATCGAAAGAAGAAGACTGGCAAAAGGATGAGAGGGGGGCTCCTAGTAGATGTCACCACAGAATCTCAACAATTGGAAGCGGCTGTGGCTTCAGAGATCAAGACATACCAAGAGGCTCTAGAAGAAAAACTACAAAGCCCTACTATGCAGGAACAACACCAACATCTCTCCCCTCCAACAAGCCGTGCACAACTAATATTCAAAGACCTCTCCCCGCTCAAGGATTCACAACTAGCGAAGATACCCACAAAGGGAGTTGAAGAACAAACATAGAAAGATCAAACCTTGGAAGGACCAGCACATGAGGGGGCATCAGTTGCATAACAAGAATTGGAGAAGCCAGCAGAATCTAGTAAGAGGTCACACTCCCCAGAGACATTCATGCCAAGAAAATAAAGAAGATTGGATGAAGATGAGCCACTGTCGCATCTTGGTTCTTTCAAGGATGTGGATTCTCAACAGTTCCTCCAGGATACATTGGAAGGCCTTGACACACTCCTCCATGATCCCCTTACAATGCGGCCACTAGTACCAAAACTGGGAGCAGGAACAGAAGGTATGGCGTTGCCATTTGTTGACAACACAAATGCTGCACGACAGGAACGCCACCTATGGAAGCAGCTAGAAGAGGCCATTGCACGAATACAAAGTGTTAAAGATACTTTGGTGGCAATAGAGAAAACTCATACAGAAGTACTCTTAAAGAGTTTACAGGCTGCAAAAGAGCAGGAAACAAGATATAGCGTATTGGAGAGCAATAACTTAGTTTTGAGTCAAACCATTGTACAAAAAATAAATGAGAATGCTGACTTGAATGCAAGGCTGAAGCAAGAAAAGGAGCAGATACAAAAGAAGATAGCTCACACACAGAGCCTAACAACTAGGCATGCCAAGGAAATGCAAGAGTACTAGGAGAGCGCAAAGCGTAATGAGGATATGCTTCGACAACAAATAGAGCTCCTCACAGCTAACCTCAAAGAAGAACAAGAAAGAAGAGTACAAGGACTGCAACACAGAACGAGAGCAGGTTAACAAAGTGCATGCGGAAAAACTCAAGGCTCTCAATGAAATAATCATCACCAACCAAATAGAGGCGCAAAAGAAGCCAAGAGACAATATCACAACTAGAAAACCAATTACAGGATACACAAAGATTGGCAACACAACATGTAACTCAAATTATTGAGGCCAATCAAAGAGAATCTACTGCCAGAAGAGCACAAGAAGTGGCAACAACAAGATTCGAAGCGCTGGATGTGCTGAGCGGATGATCAAAGAAACAACCATTTCTACAAAGCTCAGCAACACTGATATCCGCATGCAAGAACTGGCCCACCAACTAGCCACACAAGAAAGGAGTCAAAGGCTGGAGCGCACAGATGGCTTATGTACCATCCTCCTTGAGCGCGCCTCGAAATTGGGACAATTTTCAATAACTCCTCGGGCCCCCTCTCAAACTCTTACCTTGTTTTTGTCTACACTAACACTCTAATTACTTCAATATGACATTAACTTAGCTGAAGATATAGGTTGAGGAGAATTAACCCTTATTAAACAAAATACCGAGCGAGATGCTGACCCAACCATCATTATGGGAATTTTGAGGGGGGATCTGATATTAAGTAATCCACAAGATATCTTCTTTTATCCTTTGCATCCAATAGTCCTCAACCTCCGTAGTTGGTGTCGTGTCTTACAAAATTCAGAAATTCTGGACAACAGGGTCGACAAACTCGACTTGTTTGTTCCAGATGACATACTAGCAACACGAGCCAAGTA
Source organism: Cibotium barometz (assembly GCF_041138505.1). Lineage (NCBI taxonomy): Eukaryota > Viridiplantae > Streptophyta > Polypodiopsida > Cyatheales > Cibotiaceae > Cibotium > Cibotium barometz. Next base: position 17,409,302 of record NC_141109.1, read on the forward strand.
CGAGGTTGTGGCTAATACTTATCAATGGGTAATCACTCCACAGGTGGTTAGAAGTATATAATACTCACAAACATTTAAATATTTGTGAGTCTACCTTATATCACTCAGTGGGAATCCTTAAGCTATATACTAATATCCATAAGCATTTAGAGGCTATGCTTACCAATGTAAGCAATAATTTTGATGCAACTCACATAAATTACCTAGATGTGGATAACGAAGAAATCCCTAAAATTCAAACCTTTTTTCCAAGCTCATAAACCTAGCGACCCACCCCCTAGTTCAGGTCACGGTGAGGATGAGGGTCCATCTTCTTTTTTCAAAAACACCTACCCTGTGTATACTAATATCGCTAATAAGCTTCTTGATCCCTATCCAAGCACACCTCCTACTACTTCTTCACAAGCTATATGTATCTACTCTTCCTTCTCCCCACCAAAATTAGAATTTCCCACTAACACTCTCGCCCCCCAAGGAGATATTGGCACCTGTTCCATATCCACCAAGGCAACCTCTCAGGAGAGGTACGTAATCTGCCTCCACTTGATAATGTTACACCTTACACTGACAATACTGTTTTGGATTCTGTGACAACTACAAAATATGAAGAGTTCATACAACAAGGCAATCCACTGCTGTTAAAGCCAGAGCTTATGTTCAAGGCGCTGATGCAAATTACACCGTTCGATCCTACCAGCAAGATTCTTCCTAGAGGCATATTTTGCAGTCACCCGCACATGGCAACATTATGTGCCGTACCCTCTCCGAGGGCCACTCATCCAGAATTAGAGGAATTACTACCATTGGCTGGAGAGGGAACATTATGGGCCAATGTCGCAAAACACAGAAGGCTGGCAAACCCCCATCTCGCAGATTTGTTGGAAATTCGCTTGGTCACTTTCATGATCAGTTATTGTTACAGAACATGGAGGAGGAAACTTCTAGTGCACACGAGAGGTGGATACACCACCATCCACACAAATGAAGAGGCACCACAACTGCAAGATTTTGGAGTGCAACCTTCATGGAGAAAGGAATTTTTAACAGTAACGAATAAAGTAGCATTTACATGAGTGCGCCACCAACATTACGAGTGGATCCACTCTACATGCCTATCAAGAGGAGGTGGACACCACTGGAGTTTCAAGCTGCAAAAGAAAGGGATTCTCATATCTGCTACAATTTTCCAATATTTAACCCAGCAACATTTTCCAGTATTCAAGTACAAAGACAACAACTGCTACAATTTTCCAATATTTAACCCAGCAACATTTTCCAGTATTCAAGTATTCAAGTACAAAGACAACAACTGCTCAATTGGATCACAGCTTGGTGAAAAATACCAGATCCTACAATTGTAGCCAGTGTTAGGTTCATGATGTTATTAGTGGTTCTGATAGACCAACCTAGAGAACCTTATGATGGCTATGAGGCTCAGCATCTATAGTTGGACATGAACCAAGGGCCATCATACAGAGGTATAATGCTATATTACCATCGTCTAAGATGTCTTCGAGGTTATATACACATAACATTTGAAGACATGATTGACACCGGCTTCTAGAAGTCCCATTCGCGTACACTCATAAAACTTCAGACTCACCACAATTTCTATCGCCACGAATTCGGTGACCAGGTCTACAGACCTCGATAACAAGTTATGAGGACATAACTTGTTACCGAGGGAAAATGTTAATCCCATTTGGATTAACACCATGATCCTCAATTGAGGACATTAATAAGTGTCATGTAAAGGCACTATAAAGGTTATACATTATGCGACATTGGCCACCCAATTGTATATAAGGTATTTTCTCATAATGAAAAGACACAATCCCCTTTGTGCTATTGAGAGCTCTTCCTCCCTTGTACTTGTGAGAGAGTGAGGAGTGAGAGCATTGTAGCATTGTGCCTCTTTCATGCTTGTGTGCTTATGCTTGTATGAGAGAGTGAGAGAGAGTGTGATTGGCCTATGTGATGGTGTAAGCAACTCCACGGTGACAGTGTGGAGGTGGAGCTTGGAGTTTGGAGCATACATGAGCTTGGAGGCTTCAAGAGACACGAGCTCGAAGCATCGGTAAGTACCCCACGACGGTTGTTTCATTGCTCATCCATTAGGTGAATGTGTAGAGTTCCCTCTTGGAGGTGTGGTCAAGCATAATAGATACTATGATGATTATGATTTGTAGAAATCATAACTAGTTTTTCTCTATGGCTATTGCATTTGAGGGGGAACTCATATGGTGTATTGCTATTGGTGATGTCCGTGGTTACTTTTGCAATTGACCTCTCAATTGTGCTATGTCTCGGAGACATACATTTGTGCAGTGGTGCTTACTTTCTAAGATGTATTAATTTATCTCCTCGCTTCATGTTTGAGTTACTTCCCCTTTGTAGCTCATTTAGTCAGACTATTACATTGTCTTCAGCTTGGTTGCCTTGTCACTATGCATAATTCAGGGTTTCTCTACATCAATTTGTGTGGGATTACACATCTCTTTTCTTTTGCAATACACACCACTGTGCATGGTATTACTCTCATAGTAATGGCTGGGATGTATGCCTTGTTGCCCCCACTTGACAGATTTATTATATAAACCCACTTGACAGATTTATTATATAAACCCATTTCCATTGCTGATTATTACCTTGTCAACTTGACCATTGACTAAGGTTCCTTTATTGATGTATTGGCATTCATTGGACCACCTTAACAACTCATGCATTGCTATTATCCATAGTACTTACATCTTTCTTGCACTCCGTGTGCTTAATACGACTGTGTGTGTCTAGGTGTGTGTGCAGAGCATCTACTCCCCCATCCAACATACATATTCTAATTGCATTAAGCAGGATGGTATTTTTACAAATATTTCAAATAATCAGGCCTTCACATTAAGAGTTGAGGAGATTACCAAGATGATACAGTGCACATTTATGATATTTCGTCCAACCTTTCCTGGTGTGAATAGCCCTACAAACGGGCACTTTTTACCATGTGTTGGTAGGGGATGTTTTCTTGTGTAAACACACCCTAGTGTGTTAACCACGTCAACCCTAGGGCTAGGGCTACTAGTACTTTGTAGTCCACACAATCATTATCATTAAGTACTTCCAGCTTATCGCTTCTGGTCTCTCTCTTGCACTCCGTGCTTAATACGACTGTGTGTGTCTAGGTGTGTGTGCAGGGCATCTACTCCCCCATCCAACATACATATTCTAATTGCATTAAGCACGATGGTATTTTTACAAATATTTCAAATAATCAGGCCTTCACATTAAGAGTTAAGGAGATTACCAAGATGATACAGTGCACATTTATGATATTTCGTCCAACCTTCATGTTAAGAGTTGAGGAGATCACCATGACATAGTGCAGGTTCATGATATTTTGCTGATGTATGTTTTTGTGTGCTCATGAAAATTGGCCACATTTTAAATGAAAGCTATTGCATGTTTTTATTTTTATTTTTAAATCCATGATTTTAAATATCGTCATGATTCTATCCCCAACACACTCTTTACTCCACACTTCACTCAAGTGGATTAGGGGAGGGTTGGTCCAAGATTCAAACTATTTCATGTTGCTGGATTAAATCTATGGTATAAATTGTAAATAGGATGTTCGAAGTACTTAGTAGATCTTAATCTACTTACTTTAACAAATGTAAATCAAGAAAAAAAAACTCATGTAAATGCAAGGAATGGACATTTTGGATTTTCAAGCACATTAGGAAACACCCATTCAAAGCAACAATGGTCACTCAGAGATAACATATAGATACTTTTTATTTTAGTGAGAGTGTAACATTGTAATTATTTAGTGACATGCAACATGGCAACCAGCTGCCCGAGAGATAGGTTTAAACTCGGCACCCTTCTACAAACTCTCTCCATGTTACTAGCCGAGGACCCAAAGGAAAACAAAAACGTACAATATAAAGCATACTAAAGATCCATAAGCATTGCCTCTTCCCAGGGCGCACACAGCACGACACTGAAGGTAGGCCGGCCTCTCAAACATATATGATCTTAAAGCCTGCTATGGTAATGGGAGTTGCACTGGTAGTTGAGAATTTTGCTACCACGGTGACAGTTATCTTGTCTTGATCTTCGATGCCAAGCTTTGTGATGTTGTCGCTGATGCTGAGTTTCGCATTGATTCTACTGGTGTTGGACATAGCCATCCCAAGGTGGGGCACATTCACATAAGAGCCCACGTACTCAGCACAAGCTAGAGAAGTTGTAGAGTCTGCATCCGGAAGGTTAATGAAAACCGCCAAGTGGGTTGCTGCGCTTTTGGGCACCTGCACATCTTGCAAAACCAACACCTCTTGCACTTTAGACTCACTAACCCCCTTGGTTTTTGCATAATCTGCTAGATTAGTGGGGCGTGCTACGAGGACGGAGAGTGTGGTAGCTCTTGAGGTTCACTACCTTCGACAGCGGACCCCACTTCAGCAAGCGCGTCTTTGCCTATTGGAACAACCCCTTTAACATTCAAGAGGGGCGTGGGCTCATAGTCGACCCAAAGAGTGTCTCCTTGGGCTTCCTCATAAGTGATCCCTAACTGCGCTTCGCTATCCAGGCAGTCTTTCACATACACTTGCACCAGCTCTGAGTTCTCATTGTAAAACACAAATGAGGAGTTGAGGAAGTCGGAGTCTGTGTAAAGATCCTTGCGACGATCCGGCAGTGAATCCCACACAGTCCACACGCGATCAACATTTGCATGATGGCTATAGAACAAGGGGTCCCTCCCAGCAGAATAGAAATTGCCCATGTCCTCCCCGTAGGTTTCCCTAGGATCACCCGACCATACATGGATGGCCGTGTGGGGGGCTAGCTCCAAAGTACCTCCATTAGTGTCATCGTTGAAATCCCTGGGAAATTGCCAAAAATTAGAATATTACATACATTCATCAAAATCCACACAAGCCCATCACCATTGCACGAATCATGAGTTTAGATGTGCCCCTTAAAGGGCCTGATCACATGCACTGCAGCAAAAATGGTCACCAAAAATGCAAGCAGCACGTCACGGTCACATCATTCGCCGCATTCACCGTCGCCGGCTCACACTCTGTGAGATCCGGCGGCGTCACCGGCACTCCCAGTGCCGGTAAACCTAGCAACGACGTCGACACACCCGCTACTGACGCAGCTAGCAGCTCTCGTCTCTCCAGATTAAGTGATACATCCTCCCTACGTCCATCTCCCACGTCAACTTTACTACCCTTGCCAACCTCATAATCCTTACACCCTTCTGCTCTCCACATTAGACGCGTTCTCGAGCCTAAGCCGACAGTATCACGGACCCCCCTACAAGCAGAACGACGCAGCTTGAAAATTAGGCCAATGAAATAGGAAAAGTAAATGTGTATGTTTACTAAAATAAGTTTCTTGAATGTAGGTTGGTCCCTACTTTGGGGTCATGACTCGCTTGCCCAGTGCCCAATGCCAAATCTTGCAGCAAAACCATCTTGACGTTAGTGAAATCTCCTTAAAATTTATGAGATTATAATTAAATGTTAAAGTCAACTAATTAGTATTTTGAAGTGATGCTATACATGCGCTTTCTTCAAGTCTACTCTATAACTATTATTGCACTTGAGCACCATGCATTTGAGCACTATGCAAATGTAAATTCTATTATAGTACTAGTACTTGGCTAATAGCTCTTCGATAAGAAATTGAACATCACAATTCACAAGGGTCGAGGGTTAGCAATTGTTGGTAGGCTATTACTGACTTAACAAGGCAAGCTTTGCAGAAGATTACTTTCTCAATAACTAATGCCATTTTGTATTTGAATGGGTGCATTAAACACTATGTTCACTGCATGATCTTTGCCTAAAATCTACTAATACTAGTATTGCACTTCTTGGTCTTTATTCTTAATCAAGACTCGTAAAGGTGATTAGACACCAGTCTCATCACCATCTCTTGGCTAGTGTGTGAAAAAAAAAGTTCTCCATTAGAAAATAGCCCTGCGCGCTTGAGTATCGAAAGTTGAGATTTTGAGTACAAAACTCACCCCTCTCCCTCACTCCACAAGGGTTATGAGTAAAGAAATGAACCCTCTCTGTAGTAAAACAAAAATAGAAAACTCCTACACCAAATAATGAAAACCCTCTATATCTAAATATCAGAGGTATCTTACAAATGTAAACTAATTTGAAGGTATTTATAACTAAAGCCAACCAAAACCTTAGATTTTTAAAAACTTCAACTCTAAAATCTGCAAGTATTTTTCAAACATCAACCTTGCAAAATACACCATACTCTTCTTCTTTTTTGCACACACTACTCCTAGCTAAGAAAAATGGAAATGCAACTTCAAAAAAGAATATTGAGATAGTGATGTTTTAATAATATACTTTATAGCTTCGTACCTGTGGAATGCAACTTTATGTGATGGAATTAGAGAATCCCTAGTGATAGTACACTATAGTTTATAGTTTAGTTTCAAAAAGAGCATCCCTAGTGATGTTCCGTTTTATTTTTTTAACAATAATTATATATATTAATATTAACAAAGGTCTTCCCACGTAAGATTCTTCATTATAAGATATTTGCCTGTGCTCCCAAAAAAGTTGGTACCAATGTTCATAGGAAAAAAAGGCAAAGATTTCTTAATAATCAAAAAATTTGAGGTTTTAGAGCTAAAATTGAGCTAGAATATATATAAAATGCTTTAAATTTAAAACTTGGCAAAACCAAATGTAGCGGTATTCCTGCAGTCCATACAATAGTGGGGAGCTTTTCTGTGAACACTCCTACGGCCGACATAGAGTTCTTGTGGTATCCCTATTCTAATTCTAATTTTAAAATTTGCACAAAAAGTACAAGAATACACTCCTACGGCCGACATAGAGTAAAAACCGGCAGCGCCACCGGCATCCCCCTGCCGGAGATTTCAGCAACGTCAAAACACCCGCTGCTGCTCTCGCCGCTCCAGATTAAGTCGTTCTAAGAAGCCGTTCATGCGATAGGAAAATGTGCACATTTTCCCCACAGGTGTTGGCCGAAAACCCAGTTCTACTTAGAGAGTTCAAAATCTGGCCACCTCCTTGCACTTTGCAGGGCATTGCAGGTGGCCACCGGCGCCAGTGGTTTGCGCGGGAGCAGGCCCTAGGCGCACAAGTTCCCCTACAAGGCTACAAGCACGCACATTGACTTGCCCACACAAAAGATTATGAATGCAAGTACGAACGCAGCAATGGTGGTGACGAGCCCGTGACGCAAACTGGCGGCCGAGTGTAGATCCAAGCACCTTAGGTTTGTTGCGGTTTGTAAAAGACGTGTAAAAGACGTATAAAGGATCAAATCACGAATGGAAGCTTAAATACAAAGGATTAAATTAGGGATGGAATAGTCAATGGATGGGATTTTTCCTCTTATTTTTAGAAATCTAGGATTTCTTTTTTCTCTCCTCTCTTTGTGCCTTGGTTGTCCATAGTTAATATGTAATAGATAATCAGGTTAACCAATATATTATAACTAAAATTTTGAATCTTTAAATTGAAGGCTAGGTAAAGTTACAATAGGCTTTTCTAAATTTTGGGCCGTGAAAATTATAATAAAGGACGGATTTTTTAAATATTTTCTAGTCTAATTTGTATTTTTGACATTGGTTTAACGTTTTTCTAGATACAACTATACATGTACACTTGCACATTGACATGGACCTTGGGCTTTTACGCGCACACATTATACACTTACGTGCATCTTGGACCCTTACATACATGTATTAAACCCTTACATCTTGGGCCCTTCCTTACACATTAAACCCTTACATTGAGGATTTTTGGGCTAAAAGTGTCAAAATTATATGTATGGGTGGGCCTAAATATAAGAGTATTTAGAACCCAAGTCTGCATGAGGAGATTGATTCAAATTCAGGACCACACCTTATATAACATGCCACACTAGCTAATCCACCACACACAGCGCATTGTTCCACCTACCTTTTTAAATGGTTATATTATTCAAAACCCTTTGGTGTGGCAAAAAATAAATAACAACCCAAAAAGTGACCGGTAATGGACTATGGGATCCTCTTCACTAAAGACAAGTGCCCCCCACTAACAACAAAGGGGGGTCTTGCTAATCTATCCATATCTCAAACTAACATGGTATGCTCTCCCTCAAGCATTTATATAGCATTTGATGGTGTGTTGTTGATTTTAGGCATTTATGTTGTAATGATAGACAAGAAAACCATGCCATCCAAGGGAGCAAGACATCGAATCACACTACACTTGCAAACTGGGAATGTAATGAGATAGACTCAGAGAAAAGAGATGAAGCTCCATAGCATCGACAAGTTGAACAAAACTCATGAAACAGAAAAAAAACTACTATCATTATCAACTGCATCTCAAAGGGAGTCCGATACAGTCATATGGTGGGGTGAAAACTCCCATCGGATATGAATCTAATAAGAGTTAAAAAACTAGGATGATGAAGAAAAAAATTTTCCCCATGGTCTAGACTAGCATAATGAAGAGGGGAAAAACAACACAAATAGCTCTCCCTCTATCTTGTTCTATGTCCCTCTATCTCTCCACTTTTGTGATACACATGGTGTCTTTTATACAGTCCTTGGGGTGGAAAACTTGAACTTTCTATTGCTCCTATTTCTCTCTTCCTCTATGTTGCTTGCTCGGGGAGTTCACCTAAAAATATGTAAGTATAACATGTGGGTTCAAATGAAAAGCTTTTTTAATTCAAAATTTTAAGGTAAACTTACAGAAATACATTTGAAGAAGGGTTTTTTTAATCAATTTTGAAAAAAAATCGTACGTCCATAAAGAAAAAGGGGTCATTGTATTCATGAAAAATTCATGGATAAGGGGTTTTTTAAATACCCCCCTTGAACGCACGTGATACATAGAGTTTCTTAGACCCCCCGAGGTTGCTTGCCAAAAAAGAGTGGTACATGTATTTTTATCATTTCCAACCATGCTTATTTGGACGAAAAGTAGCTTTCTTTATTTTCCAAAAAGAAAGGCTTTTAGATAGAGGTGACAAGGAGAAAGTCCCCTTTTTCAAGAAAATGGGACGTGGGCACGTGGCCGGATTTAGGCACCTTCACATGAGGGCTGGACAGCCAACGAGCATGCCAAAGTCCCACAACCAAGCCAAGCCAGCCCCCAATGAGAAGCCCGAAAAGCACGGCCCCATTCACACATAAGAAAACACCCAAGCGTTGGGTGCCAAAGGGCCATGAGCACCATGAGCTCCACACCCCATGAGAGCCCTATAAAGGCTCCCCTCTTTGCTCTATCCCTTGCATGTGGGATATTTATAAGGAATCCCAAGTGCCACGGTTCCTTCTAAAAAAAAGAACATTCTATTCTCTCTAAAACCTATGCAAAAAATATTCAAACACTTATGTCAATGCATAACATGGAGTTGCTACTACTTATTCTGAGTGTGAGTGCAAAAATCTACCATCTATGTATGTGTGCCTAAATTACTCCATTTAAATTTCTCCTTCCCTTCTGTAGGGCCAATCTGTAGGGAGGAAAAGAAAAACCCCGATCATATCAGCCATCTCCCAGGAAAGTAAGGCATTTATGCCTTACTCCAACCACAATGGCTTTATGCCATCTAGTAGTCACTGCAATAAGCCAACCAGCAAATGGCATCAATGTCCCTCCTTGATGAAAGACTAAGCTTCAACACATTCTTGAATAGTAGGATAAGGGGATCCATAGATATCCACCAAGTCCTCCTAGATCATAAGGCCGAAGCATTAAAAAAAGCATAGCACCACACATCTCTATTGCACCTTCAGGATCAAATGGTTTTCTAAATTGTCCCACCTACATAATTACATCTCCTAGAACAATAGAAGAGGTTGTTAATCCAAAGCATAAAACATCTAAAATAAGACATGCCACCACTATTGAAGAAAATGTTTCGTTCCCTACACCCACCCTCCTGTACCTATGTGGATCCACAACCAAGTATGCCATCATGAGCAACAAATGCAACTCCTTTTCACAAAAAAAAAAAACAAAGGCATCACAAGTCTCAAGTATACTGCATAAAAAATTAAAAATATATCAAAGCCCTATAGAAGACCAATCATATTAAACCATGAAGAATTCCTAATCATCTTGCGGCTGCACTACATCCTCTAGTAGTCTCAAAACCCACATCACCTTGCTACCTACTCCACCACTGCATAGGCCTAGAGCCAAACCATCCCCCTTGTTTTCATGTCCATCCATTAGATACTAAACGTAGCCCTCCACACTGTCAAAATAACTGGCATGCAAGGAAAAAACATCCAAAGCATAAACATAGGCATCCACTACCCCAAAAAGAGTTCTCGTCGGCCACTAAATATAACACCAAATGTCATGTAGGCTATAATGCCTGTGACCGACGGCAGACCGGATGGCCATATCTGGGGTTCAGTGGGAGAGGACGCCCATGCGGAGTCATGAGCGGCCAGGCTAGTGTGGACGGCAGGCCACACACTATATAGCCTGGGGGATGAGGGGCAATCCTCATTCTTCCTCTATGGCTGGGTGGTGAGCCAGAGGCCGGCCCCTCTCGTGGTAATGCCCGTAGTGGCGTTACGGGAATGTAACACTGGTATCAGAGCGTGGTTCGAGGGGATCGTGAGAGTCCGCCCGCGAACGGGGGACCGGAGCCCACTCGATGGTTTTCATCCACAATCTTCTCACCCTTATCTCCACAAGAGAATGTGTGGAGGGAGGGGGGCCAAGATTTTTTGATGGGAAGAACTCTTTCTCTCTCTCTCTCACTCTCTCTCCCCGGCACACACAGGAAGCAGCATCGCAGGCATTTTTCTCGTGGATCGGAGCATCCCGGAAGCATCCTTGTAGAGGCCCTCAACACACAACAATTCGACAGGCGACCGTAAAGGGGGGTGACTATTATTCTCTCTCCACCACTGCTCATTTTTATTAGCGTTTTTTTTTTAAGTAATTTTCGAGTTCTCGCATTTTTTTTGCAAGAATTAACAATGTCTGCTAGGCGTAGTGTGTCCCCACCGCCTTCTACTTCTCTAGGTTTTTCCAGTCTCTTGTCCTCGGTCACGAGTTTGACCCCGACCGAATTGTCAGGCCGTACATGCCCGACCGTTGTTCGGTCCGGAGCGCTTATCGATCACTCGTGATCCGCCAGCGCCCTCCTCGTCTATTGACCCCGTCTTAGGACCCAGCGAGCCCGCAGCGGCAGCATTGGCTGATGACCCCTTTCTGGCCGATGAGCCAGAGGACATGAATACTGATGTCGTCGAGGGAACCGAGGAAGACCTCTTGGATTATGACGACGATGACTATGACCTATTGGACCCTGCTGATGTCCTGACAGAGACGGAGCCCTCTAGTGGACTGTTTAAATATCTTAATGCCAAATTGAACACTATGGGTAAAGTCCAGGCTGATTTAGTCACGATGCTATAGAGCATCTCCACACGATTAGATGCACTGACAGCCGCCTCGGCTAGTACTCCGACTCCTCGTGGTAGCCGAGCTCCTGCGGCACGGGTGAGCGTAGCCTCGCCAGTAACTGCAAGAGTACAGGCCGATGCGCCTGCGGGGCCGTCCGTATAGCGACAGCTTCGTCGTTGTTAAAAGACTTAAAGCCGCCTAGTTTTGGTGGTGAGGAAAAGGAGAGAAACAAGGACTCAGTCAATATGTTTCTAGCGAAGTGGTCAGATTTGCATGCGCTGCGACAGCAGCCTAGCCGTATACAGCCCGTAGAGGCTAGCCTCTCATTAACCGACAAAGCGTACAAGTGGTGGATGAGTTTGACAACTCGCCCTGCCACTTGGACGGAATTTGAAACAATGTTTTGAAAAGAATTTTTGCCTGTTAATGAGGTAGAGAGAAGCTGGGAGTTATGGGACAAGTGCTCGATGGAGAACAAATCCCTAACTCAGTACATCTCAAACTACAGGGAGATAGTACTCAAGCTAAAGGGAATCGATGCATTCCAGACATTGCGAGGCTTTAAGAGAGGCCTCAAAGATGATTACCTTGAGTACGTAGAACCCCTACAGCCTAAAGACTTAGCAGAGGCAATTCAATATGCACAGATATTTGATGACATCAAGCGCCGTAGTGCGCCTGGTGGTTCTAGCAGGGTCGAGGGTAGTGAAAAGAGGAGGTCAGGCCTCAAAAGAAAAGGGTTCCGCAGTGAGAAACAAGGGGATAGGACGGACTAGGAAGGACAGGGTGGTCATTGGTCTAAAAAACCGCGACCATCCAGGAAAAAAAGAGACCGAAATCCAAAAGAAAGAACAGTATATTAAAGCGCGTAAGGAAAATCGCTGCTTTAATTGCAATGAAGTAGGGCACACGAAGGCTGAGTGTCCAAAGCCTAAAGCCAGCACGAGTGGCAACGAGACCAAAAAAGATGGTAAATCTTCTAGGCAGCTGCATACAGTGCAGAGACTCTCTCTCAGTTCCGCAGAGTTCAGAGAGGTGACAATGTGTCATTGTGATGAGCATCACGCGTGTTCAGTGACACCAGCGATGTGGCAGCCTACTGTAGGTCCGCATGACATGGTGCGCATGTATGGCACCATAGGTGGCCGTAGAGTCACAGTTTTTATTGATGATGGAGCTAGCCACAACTTCTTGAACTACTCATTAGTCAAGAAGTTGGGATTGACTGAGACCCGGAGTGATCATGAGTATACTGTTGGCCTAGCCAACGGATATGACAAAACGGTATGGAATACCGTAGTATTGGGGGTCCCATTATCTATGCAGGACTACGAGGCTCCGCTTGACTTTTAGGTCATGCACTTAGCCAGAGCAGACGTATATCTAGGCAGGGAGTGGCTGTATGGCTTGGGCCCTAGTCTAGCTCGGAATTACTTACATAATACACTATGTTTTGAGCATGGAGGCAGGGCGACTGTACTATCCCTGCCACACCACTTATTTCCTCCATGGAGCTGTGTACAGCGGTCTGCAGAGACCAGATAGCAGAGGTATATGCTTGTTACCCTCTTTTGAATTCTGTTTCCGTAGATGAAACAATAAATGATGTTTGCGTAGACAAACAAGAAAAACAAAATAACCTTGGACGAGACCCACTGTTTGAAAACCCTGTTTGGCATGCATGTGATTCAAACAAGAAAAAATCCAAGGTGAATGAGACATTAAAGAAAAAGTACGTAGATACTTTAATGAATTTATTAGAGGAATTTTAGGATGTTTTTCCTGATGATTTACCAGATGGTTTACCACCGTCTAGAGAAGTAGACCATGGCATCGAAGTTATGCCAGGATCAAAACCTATAAGCAAACCTGCTTATAGATTAAGCCACTCCGAGGCACATGAGGTGGAAAAACAATTAACGGAATATTTGAACGAAGGCTTTATTCGGCCTAGTTCAAGTCTGTGGGCATCGCCTATTCTTCTGGTAAAGAAGAAAGACGAATCTATGCGGATGTGCATAGACTATAGGGCTCTTAATCAGATAACGATTAAGAACAATTAACAGAATATTTGAACAAAGGCTTTATTCGGCCTAGTTCAAGTCCGTGGGCATCGCCTATTCTTCTGGTAAAGAAGAAAGACGGATCTATGCGGATGTGCATAGACTATAGGGCTCTTAATCAGATAACGATTAAGAACAAGTATCCGATGCCATGCATGGATGAGTTGTTTGATCAACTCTATGGATCGAGATACTTCACAAAAATAGACCTGAGATCTGGGTATCATCAGGTTAGAATAAAAGCAGAAGATGTTGCGAAGACAGCATTTAGGACCCGTTTCGGGCATTTTGAGTTTTTGGTTATGCCATTTGGGCTAACCAATGCTCCAGCAACGTTTATGACGTTGATGGACAGTATTTTACGTCTATATCTGGGAAAATTCGTAGTAGTTTTCCTAGATGATATTCTTGTGTACAGTAAGACACAGAAAGAACACATAGAGCATTTGCGTCTAGTGTTCAAGTTGTTGCGAGAGCACAAATTATTTGCAAAGAAAAGCAAATGTGAATTTTTTGAAACAGAAACTCACTACCTTGGCCATATTATATCCGCCGATGGTACGCAGATGGAGCCAGAAAAAGTAGAGGCTATTCTTAAATGGCCAGCACCGAAGAATCTCGAGGAACTGCAGATTTTTCTTGGCATGTCGGGGTTCTACCGACAGTATGTGAAGGACTACGCAAAGATCGCAGTCCCGTTGACTGACCAGTTACGGTCAAAAACAAAAAACATTAGTTGGGGGGATGCCCAACAGAAGAGCTTTGACAAGCTCAAGGTGACCATAGCAGCTGCACCTGTTTTGACAATTGTCGATCCAAATGAGCCGTTTGTTTTGGAAACAGACGCTAGTAATGAGGCCATTGGGGCCGTACTAATGCAAAGGGGACGCCCAATTGCATTTGAAAGTAAAAAGTTAGATCGTGCGCAGCGTAACTACTCGGCTTACGAGCGAGAGTTACTAGCGATAGTTCATGCACTGAAAAAGTGGAGACACTATTTATATGGTGCCACTTTTGAGGTCCGGACGGACCATGAAAGTCTGAAATGGCTTTCAAGTCAAAATGAACTGAAGGGTAGAAAAGCTCACTGGGCGGAGATTCTACAGGAGTTTGACCTTCAGATACGTTACCAGAAAGGTAAGTATAACGTGGTGGCAGATGCACTTAGTCGCATGCCACAGATAAATGAACTTAGTTTCACAGTCTTCAAGAATGATTTCTTGGAGTCCCTACGTGGTTTATGTGAGCACGATCCATCTTTTACAGAGGTCTGGCGCGCTGTACGCGTATGCACTTCTTCACAGACGCGACCACCTCCCTCGTTGGCACGTATTGCTAGTCCGGAGAGACTGGCCGAAGGTGCAACAAGGGAAGCGAGAGTTAGTCTGGAGAGACTAGCCATGTCTTCTGGGTATAGTTTGGAACCGGAGAGTTCTGACGTAGGCCCTTCATCACCTTTGACTTCCACGGCTTCAAAGGGGAGTGATAAACTTCGTCGGGGAGAGAAATATGCTAATTACTCCATTGACGACGGGTACTTACTCTATAAGGGTAGAATATGTGTACCAACTATTGGTGACTTTCGGGCCGAAATTCCTAAAGAAAGTCATGATAGTCCAAGTGCGGGTCATCCTAGGATTCAGAAGACCTATGCACTAGTAAAAAGACAGTTTTATTGGCCTAGTTTGTTTAGGGACGTCCAGGCTTATGTGCTGAAATGCAGTAAGTGCCAGGTCAATAAACATGAACGTCTTAAGGTTGGAGGACTACTCCATCCGCTGGAGATTCCTCAAGGGAAATGGGAAAGCATTTCCATGGATTTCATTACTGGTTTACCCAAGACGAGTCGAGGGAATGACTCGGTGTGGGTGGTAGTGGATAGGTTAACTAAAATGGCAAAGTTTATTGCCACGAAGAAAATTGTAAAAATGCCAGAGTTGGCAAAACTCTTTATTGAACATCTCTACAAGCTATATGGCCTGCCCGCAGATATAGTGTCAGATAGAGATAGAAAGTTCAACGGTCATTTTTGGAGAGAAGTCTTCAAAAAGTTGGATACTACTCTGAGTATAAGTACGGCAGATCATCTGGAGTCTGATGGTCAAACTGAAAGAGTTAACCAAATTCTAGAGGATATGTTGCATTCTTATGTTAGTAAGAAGCAATCTAATTGAGAAGAGTACTTGCCCTTATTGGAGTTTGCCTATAACAGCTCCAAACACTCAGCGACTGGATTTACACCATTCATGTTAATGTATGAATTCCAGGCGAGATCTCCGATGGCTGTAGGCCTAGAAAAGGAGAAGATTCAATCTGTCAAGGATTTCCTTGAAGATATGAATGATATGCTCAGAGCCGCACATGAGAGCATTCGTAGCGCTCAGGATCGCGCTAAAACTTATGCGGATAAAGGACGAAGAAAGGTGACCTTTGCAGAAGGTGACTTTGTATTCCTCAAGGTTCCTGCGCAGTCAGAAACCATGAAAACGAGAAAGTGTAATAAACTTTCTCCGAGATATTGTGGTCCTTTTAAAATCCTTAAGAAGATTGGGGACGTAGCATATAAACTTGAGTTACCGGAGAGTTCTCAAGTCCATCCTGTCTTCCATGTCAGTAAACTGAAGAAATCAGTTCACGGGTTAGAGAACGCAGTTTCTCCAGAGATTTTGGTGGACTTGATAGAGCCACCAAAGATACCACATGAACTTGAAAAGATTCTACAGTATCGTGATAGACAAACCCGACATAGTGTACAAGGAGGTACTTGTTAAATGGACAGATAGGGATGAGGAGGTAGCAACGTGGGAACGCCGTAGTGCAATTTCCAAAAGGTTTCCCCAGTTTGTTTTTGAGGACGAAAACTCTTCTTAAGGGGGGGGTAATGTCATGTAGGCTGTAATGCCTGTGTGACCGACGGACCGGATGGCCATATCCGGGATTCAGTGGGAGAGGATGCCCATGTGGAGTCATGGGCAGCCAGGCTAGTGTGGACGGCAGGCCACGCACTATATAGCCTGGGGGATGAGGGGCAATCCTCATTCTTCCTCTATGGCTGGGTGGTGAGCCAGAGGCCATCCCCTCTCGTGGTAATGCCCGTAGTGGCGTTACGGGAATGTAACACCAAAGGTACCAAACACCATAAATAGAAACAATGCAAATCACTGTAACGTGAGGTAGATACAAACATAGCACCCATCTACAACAAAGAGCACTTAAAAACTTGTTAAAAAGACACCTAGGAACTTGTGTAATCACATGCACAACATCTGGAAGATTCTGATGGCCACCCTATCAACTAAAAGAGTAGATGACCACCAAGTTCACATCTTTTTTGACACTCCTCAATGTCACCAAAAATAGAAACAAAACCAATAACCAAACACTACAACTTTAGCAACTCCTCATCCGCCAAAGGCTCAAATAAAACCTCCAAAAACTTAAATAGGGACCACTAAACATAGGCTAGGAATCACATCTACCACCATCAAACTGGCATCACTATCTAGAAAATTCACATCCTCAACAACATTCAAAACCATAGAGCCATTCCCCTACAGCTCTTCAGAAATTGCATCACCACATAGATTCACAATAAGATCCACCTCGTGGTTATTTTCAAAGGTTACACACACATTATTGCATTCCTGACCATCGCCATCCTCATCTACATCATGGACTGGCTCTTGACTCATATTGAGAGATAAATCACCATCATAACATACCTCTTGAATCTCCTCTCCATCATAAAGTTCACAAGTTGTATACGTGTCTTTATCACATAGAGCATAGTTCACCTCCATATTGGTGTCAACAAAAAAATCAGCACAAACACAAATACCATTATCCAAGCCACCTATCTCCTTGTTCACCTCCAAGACCATAGTAGTCTCCTCAAGGATCTCTCCACCCTGGTAGACTCCGCCAAGTCCAAGCTGGCACAACTTTCCAAAGAAACAATTTGTGGAAGAGCACTATCAAGCCCCACAAGATTGAACTCCACTTCCTCAATACCATGCAACCATCTAGACACCCAAATAGGGAGCACATATTGTTGAATTTGTGGAAGCAAACCTTGAACATAGATTTCCAACAAATAGGAGTGGTCCAAATCACCAACAAATAGGAGTGGTCCAAATCACCAAATAATGCTACCAAATGGTCCCACGTCAACACAACTCTATCTCCATAGTCTTCAAGGGTCTCTTGGTCTTCTTGTTTCACACCTTTAAACTACACCCACAATCTTTCTCACCTTTGCACAAACTTTGCCAAAATTATTGTGTAGCACAAAAGATCCTTCACCAATGTTCTCTTTATCTCACCCATGGAATAAGAATCGAGTTGGCATGTATATGCCATATGTGTATTTTCTTTTAAGAAATATCCAAGAGCAAGCCTATAAACTGAAGGTCTTCTTGGTGGAGAAGTCCTCAGTGTGGGGGACACCAAAATGAAACCAACAAAGGAACCAGCCTTTATAGCACCCCTATGAACTTTCACTATAGAAGAAGACACTACTTGACTAAGAGCAAAGCACTCCCTCTACTCTCACCACATTGCTCAACACCCATAGCTAGAACCCATCACGCAAACCCGGAGTCCCCCCTCTAGTGATTGAGGTGAAGTACTCTCTACACACACTCGTCAAGAGAAATAAGACACTAACGCACACCACACTTGTAAATGAAGGGTTATTTTAATTCCCTAAAGTTGTAAATATTAGGATTATGAGTAGTTTTGGGGTAGGACTATAAATAAGGGGTGGTGGCCCATGGAAGGAAACTTTTGGATCATTTTACATTTGACCTTGTGTCACTTCTTGGATTATTTGTATACTACCACACTTGGTCTTTCATGGTAGCTAGCTCATGACCATTCATGTGAGGGTTATCACATAGCTTCCTTGGGTACATCTTAGACCCATACCCCTTTCACAATGACTATATTGTTTGTCACTTTCACATGATACATGATGGAGATACACATGCTATGGATATGGAGTTCTTGCTTTACATGTGCATGAGTATTTCCTTTTTCTTTTATGGTTCCCACCTTTACATTGGTATCATATCTTGGAATTTTATTTGGGGAGATTTTATATGCATTTGAACAAGAAAATACAAGAAAATTAAGTGTTTAAATGCGTTTTGGGAATTTTTTGTATTTTGCACACTGTAATCTTTGCATAAATTTTTGAAATATTTTTTGATGTGGGTGGGGAAAATGGTGGAAATGAAAGCATATCCACCAGTACTATTAATGTCCTTGAGGGCATAGAGCGCAATAGGCATCACAGAGGAATGGTGGTGCATCCTGAGGAAGATGTCGTCAAAAACCTCTGTACAGAGGCCGTGGATATAGATAGAGGCAAGTAAGGCACTGTCACATCTGAAGATCTATGGAAATCTTGAACATGCACCATCAAACTGCTCTGCCCTATGCTATGCAATCTACTCCATAATCATGTGTTGCTCCGCCTCAGCTCTAGAACTCTCTACCTTAGTCCGAGCCTACTCAAAAAGTAAAGCATACAAATAATTGATTAGTCTCTCTCATTAGGTATAACTTAAAGAAATTTATAACTTTAGACCTTAATTATACCTCTTTTGCGTACAAGAGAAACCTACCTACTGGATGTCAGACTATCTCGCATGGCGTGCCTCTATAGTGGTTGCCTCTGCCGTCCATAATGTAGCTCTAAGGTGGTCAATCTCCACTCTCACCTCTATCAACTCCTGAGTGAGTCTCTCACTGGTAGGTGTGGGACCCTACGTGACACAATCAACCATGCCGCTCATTTTAAAAATATAGAAGAGTATATATAAACATGTAAACAAATGACTATGAAAAAACTTAAGAAATAATAAATGTGTAAATGCCTCAACATATGTTGTCGGTATCGATTGTGAGAACAAGAACACCACTTGTTGGATGTTGTCTGTGGTACTCCGCACGTCGATACCCATCTGAGTGCCAAGAGCCTCAACCGTCAACAAAGGCACAAATGTAGGATCTGTAGTAGTAGCTACATGAAGGGCTGGTGGAGACTACCTACCATGGTCTTGGAGATGGCCTCGACCAGCACTGCCGACGAGGCCAATGGCTAGTGTAATCCACCTCCTCCCCTAAGACAAACTCTACATATAATTTCTTTGCCAAGTATATGGGAATCTGGTGGTTGTTCGGTATTCTCCCATATGCAGCAACATATCAACTATAGATATGTGCCGCCATACGAGGATGCAAACACAACAAAATAGTAAGGGGCTTCCCCACCCCAGGTCGCATCCCACGGCTATCAAGGAAAAGGTCTAAATAGGCTCATCCCTAATTAGACCAAGATCACAGACCTAACGATATGTCAGGCCATGTGACACAGGAGTAGTGCAATGGTGGGCTATCCACTCATCTACATAAACAATATCGTGAAGGCTACGAAGGGATGATAGCATCGCCCTCCAAGTCCAACACAATATGTAATGTAGACTATGCGTCTCTAGCAGTCCTATAGATAGCCCCTAACTCACAGTCTATCTCTACAATGAGGTACACAATAGACGAGCGGCCCTCCTCGGACTCCATGCTAAAATCTAAGCCTAACACAAATGAGCAAGTAAATGTGAAAGGTCCAATGCTTAGTGCTAAGTATCACTAATGAAGCTATAAAATAATGCTAATGAACCCACTAATTGCTAATCCAAATCAAGAGAGCAAGGAGAGTGAAAACAACATGTGACAATGAGGCGAAAAAAAAAACTTTTCGATTTTATAACCTCGATCAAGGTTCGATGGCATGCGTTTTAGGGTTTGCAAGAAGATGTAAGCACTGAGAATGTGCATGCGGTTTTAGGGTTAGTGAGACAAACGGCCAAGCTATACATTTGATTTTAGGGTTTGTGAGGGATCGATGGTTGCGATTTGAATCATGGTACGTGGATGGCTTAGATTTTAGGTGATTACCATGATCAAGGTATGTTTGACAGTCCACATTAACTTCGTACCTCAAATCGATATATATAAATGACTGGGATTGCATCTTCAAATGTGTGCGAATGGATGGGTCTGATTGTGTAGATGTATCTTGTTCGAGGTTTTTCAATGGCTTCGATTTCATCTTTGTATCTCAAACGAGATATGTGAATGGATGAGATCACATCTCTATACCTCGAATCGAGATTTGTCAATGAGATGATATATCCTTATCTCGTGATATGTGTACGGTGGAGACAACATCATTGAATATGCTGAATGTACATCTGAGCGGGCATGTCGAGGGGGATCCACCGTGGCATTGACGTGGATCCGAGTGGCATGCATATCTCAATCGAGATAATGTGGTGGTGGTGACATGGATGGTGACTTGAAACCCAGAGCTACTGGCATGGCATTAGTTGGTATCTCGTTCGAGATATGGCACTTTAGGCTCAGGAGGCACGTGTCATGTTTTAATTGATGGTGGCGATATCACGATTGTGAGGTACTCCATCCGAGTTGCGTCGATGTCCCAATTTTAGATAGAGTCAACAAAAGTGAGTACCCTCAAGTTAGGCAAGTCACGTAACTCCCATGTAGTATTTTTTCATTGGAGTACAACTCCAAACGCATGGTTGAAACCTAATTGTCATCCTCTAAAGCATTAAAATGAGAAAGTTGTTCCTCATTACATGATGCGGTAGAGCAACAAGGACTCTGTCAAGAAAATGAGATGCATGTCGAGAGGTAGCTTGTGTCTGACCTGGAGGCAACAAGGCATACATCCAGCCATTACTATGAGAGTAATACCATGCACAGTGGTGTGTATTGCAAAAGAAAAGAGATGTGTAATCCCACACAAATTGATGTAGAGAAACCCTGAATTATGCATAGTGACAAGGCAACGACGAAGCTGAAGACAATGTAATAGTCTGACTAAATGAGCTACAAAGGGGAAGTAACTCAAACATGAAGCGAGGAAATAAAGTAATACATCTTAGAAAGTAAGCACCACTGCACAAATATATGTCTCCAAGACACAGCACAATTGAGAGGTCAATTTTGCAAAAGTAACCACGGACATCACCAATAGCAATACACCATATGAGTTCCCCCTCAAATGCAATAGCCATAGAGAAAAACCAGTTATGATTTCTACAAATCATAATCATCATAGTATCTATTATGCTTGACCACACCTCCAAGAGGGAACTCTACACATTCACCTAATGGATGAGCAATGAAACAACCATCGTAGGGTACTTACCAATGCTTCGAGCTCGTGTCTCTTGAAGCCTCCAAGCTCATGTATGCTCCAAACTCCAAGCTCCACCTCCACACTGTCATCATGGAGTTGCTCACACCATCACATAGGCCAATCACACTCTCTCTCACTCTCTCATACAAGCATAAGCACACAAGCATGAAAGAGGCACAATGCTAGAATGCTCTCACTCCTCACTCTCTCACAAGTACAAGGGAGGAAGAGCTCTCAATAGCACAAAGGGGATTGTGTCTTTTCATTATGAGAAAATACCTTATATACAATTGGCCCTTATTCACACTTGGGCGCGCAAAACTTAATAACTAGGCCTTGGGTGGCCAATGTCACATAATGTACAACCTTTATAGTGACTTTACATGACACTTATTAATGTCCTTAATTGAGGATCATGGTGTTAATCCAAATGGGATTAACATTCCCCCTTTCCTAAAGTAGGTTATGTCCTCAGAACTTGTTACCGAGGTCTGTAGACCTGGTCACCGAATTCGTGGCGATAGAAATTGCGGTGAGTCTGAGGTTTTATGAGTGTGCGCCGAAATGCCGAATGGGACTTTCAAAAGCCGGTGTCAATCATGTCTTCAAATGTTATGTTTATATAACCTGGAAGACATCTAAGATGACGGTAATATAGCATTATACCTCTGTATGATGGCCCTTGGTTCATGTCCAACTATAGATGCTGAGCCTCATAGCCATCATAAGGTTCTCTAGGTTGGTCTATCAAAACCACTAATAATGTCATGAACCTGACACTGGCTACAATTGCAGGATCTAGTATTTTTTACCAAGCTCTGATCCAATTGAGCAGTTGTCTTTGTGCTTGAATACTGGCAAATGTTGCTGGGTTAAATATTGGAAAATTGTAGCAGATATGAGAATCCCTTTCTTTTGCAGCATGAAACTCCAGCGGTGTCCACCTCCTCTTGATAGGCATGTAGAGTGAATCCACTGGTAATGTTGGTGGCACACTCATGTAAATGCTACTTTATTCATTACTGTTAAAAATTCCTTTCTCCATGAAGGTTGCACTCCAAAATCCTACAGTTGTGGTGCCTCTTCATTTGTGTGGATGGTGGTGTATCCACCTCTGGTGTGCACTAGAAGTTTCCTCCTCCATCTTCTGTAATAATAACTGATCATGAAAGTGACGAGGTGAATTTTCAACAAGTCTGAGAGATGGGGGTTTGCCAGCCTTATGTGTTTTGCGACATTGGCCCATAATGTTCCCTCTCTAGCCAATGGTAGTAATTCCTCTAATTCTGGATGAGTGGCCCTCAGAGAGGGTACGGCACATAATGTTGCCATGTGGGGGTGACTGCAGAATATGCCTCTGGGAAGAATCTTGCTGGTAGGATCGAACGGTGTAATTTGCATCAGCGCCTTGAACATAAGCTCTGGCTTTAACAGTGGATTGCCTTGTTGTATGAACTCTTCATATTTTGTAGTTGTCACGGAATCCAAAACAGTATTGTCA
The DNA here is from genome assembly GCF_041138505.1 of Cibotium barometz. Classification (NCBI taxonomy): domain Eukaryota; kingdom Viridiplantae; phylum Streptophyta; class Polypodiopsida; order Cyatheales; family Cibotiaceae; genus Cibotium; species Cibotium barometz. The sequence goes on from NC_141109.1 coordinate 17,432,534, forward strand.
GTGTAGGGTGTAACATTATCAAGTGGAGGCATATTGCGTACCTCTCCTGAGAGGTTGCCTTGGTGGATATGGAACAAGTGCCAATATCTCCTCTCGGGGGCGAGAGTGTTAGTGGGAAATTCTAATTCTGGTGGGGTGAAGGAAGAGTAGATACATATAGCTTGTGAAGAAGTAGTAGGAGGCGTGCTTGGATAGGGATCAAGAAGCCTATTGGTGATATTAGTATACACAGGGTAGGTGTTTTTGAAAAAAGAAGATGGACCCTCATCCTCACCGTGACCCGAACTAGGGGGTGGGTGGCTAGGTTTATGAGCTTGGAAAAAGGTTTGAATTTCAGGGATTTCTTCGTTATCCACATCTGGGTAATTTATGTGAGTTGCATCAAAATTATTGCTTACGTTGGTAAGCATAGACTCTAAATACTTATGGATATTAGTATATAGCTTAAGGATTCCCACTAAGTGATATAAGGTAGACTCACAAATATTTAAATGTTGGTGAGTATTATATACTTCTAACCACCCGTGAAGTGATTACCCATTGATAAGTATTAGCCACAACCTCGTACTTGGCTCGTGTTGCTAGTATGTCATCTGGAACAAACAAGTCGAGTTTGTCGACCCTGTTGTCCAAAATTTTTGAATTTTGTAAGACACGACACCAACTACTACGGAGGTTGAGGACTATTGGATGCAAAGGATAAAAGAAGATATCTTGTGGGTTAGTTAATATAAGATCCCCCCTCAAAATTCCCATAATGATGGTTGGGTCAGCATCTCGCTCGGTATTTTGTTAATAAGGGTTAATTCTCCTCAACCTATATCTTCAGCTAAGTTAATGTCATATTGAAGTAATGAGAGTGTTAGTGTAGACAAAAACAAGGTAAGAGTTTGAGAGGGGGCCCGAGGAGTTACTGGAAATTGTCCCTATTCCGAGGCGCGCTCAAGGAGGATGGTACGTAAGCCATCTGTGGGCTCCGGCCTTTGATTCCTTTCCTGTGTGGCTAGTTGGTGGGCAAGTTCTTGCATGCAGATATCAGCGTTGCTGAGCTCTATAGAAATGGTTGATTCTTTAATCATCCGCTCAGCACATCCAGCGCTTCGAATCTTGTTGTTGCCACTTCTTGTGCTCTTCTGGCAATAGATTCTCTTTGATTGGCCTTAGTAATTTGAATTACATGTTGTGTTGCCAATCTTTGTGTATCCTGTAATTGGTTTTCTAGTTGTGATACTGTCTCTTGGCTTCTTTGCGCCTCTATTTGGTTGGTGATCATTATTTCATTGAGAGCCTTGAGTTTTTTCGCATGCACTTTGTTAACCTGCTCTCGTTCTGTGTTGCAGTCCTTGTACTCTTTCTTGTTCTTCTTTGAGGTTAGCTATGAGGAGCTCTATTTGTTGTCGAAGCATATCCTCATTACGCTTTGCGCTCTCCTAGTACTCTTGCATTTCCTTCGCATGCCTAGTTGTTAGGCTCTATGTGTGAGCTATCTTCTTTTCTATCTGCTCCTTTGCTTGCTTCAGCCTTGCATTCAAGTCAACATTCTCATTTATTTTTTGTACAATGGTTTGACTCAAAACTAAGTTATTGCTCTCCAATGCGCTGTATCTTGTTTCCTGTTCTTTTGCAGCCTGTAAACTCTTTAAGAGTACTTCTTTATGAGTTTCCTCTATTGCCACAAAAGTATCTTTAACACTTTGTATTTGTGCAATGGCCTCTTCTAGCTGCTTCCATAGGTGGCGTTCCTATCGTGCAGGATTTGTGTTGTCAACAAATGGCAACGCCATATCTTCTGTTCCTGCTCCGAGTTGGTACTAGTGGCTGCATTTATTCTTGTAAGGGGATCATGGAGGAGTGTGTCAAGGCCTTCCAATGTATCCTGGAGGAACTGTTGAGAATCCACATCCTTGAAAGAACCAAGATGCAGCAGTGGCTCATCTTCATCCAATCTTTTTTATTTTCTTGGCATGGACGTCTCTGGGGAGTGCGACCTCTTACTAGATTCTGCTGGCTTCTCCAATTCTTATTGTGCAACTGATGCCCCCTTGTGTGCTGGTCCTTCCAAGGTTTGATCTTTCTATGTTTGTTCTTCAACTCCCTTTGTGGGTATCTTCACTAGTTGTGAATCCTTGAGCGGGGAGAGGTCTTTGAATATTAGTTGTGCACAGGGCTCGTTGCAGGGCTCGTTGCAGGGGAGAGATGTTGGTGTTGTTCCTACATAGTAGGGCTTTGTAGTTTTTCTTGTAGAGCCTCTTGGTTTGTCTTGATCTTTGATCCCACAGCCGCTTCCAATTGCTGAGATTCTGTGGTGACATCCACTAGGAGCCCCCCTCTCATCCTTTTGTCAGTCTTCTTCTTTCGATCTTTCTTGATTGACTTTATGAGCTATTGTGTCTCCATTAACACTTTTATCCTTCATCCACCCTTTCAGTAGATTCGGTAGGTTGACTGGGGATTAGGGCATTAGGAATTTTTTGGACCCAAAAAGGGCATCCTAAGGATTCCTAATTTTAAGGGATTAGAGCTTAAAAAGTTGGGCTGCTTAAGGGAGACAAAGGCTATGATGATCCTTTTTTTTTGCCTTGCCACATCAGCCATACCCCCCTAGTTTCACTTTTTAAAGGGAATATTCTCAATAGCCATCATTTCTATCCTGAACTATACATCTGTCATCCCCAAATTTCACATTCAAGCCTGATAAGGTTAAGACTGAAACTGACACAGCAGGTTCTTCTTAATGCCTGGCACATATAAAACTTTAGAAAGAGTAAATGCATCCCCATTTGCAGTAGTGAGTACAACTCTACCGACTCCTTTAATAGATTAACTATTTTTTTACCAGTTTTGCATTAGAAATCAATGAATTTTTGACACCTTAGAGTGGGGATTCTCCCTCATGAAGGAGGCGCCTTTTTTCTCATCATTGCTTCCCATTTTAAATCAAGTGAGATATTTTATCTCTCCTCTCTCCTATTTCAAGTCTAGTTCCAAAACGTAAGCTGAGCTGGCCTAAAAATGATCAAACCTCACTTTGAGGCTCACTTTTTCCTATAAATAGAAGCCTCCCCCTTTGTAAAAGCTTAATAGTGTTTATGCACTGTTACTCTACTCCTCCCCAGAGCCAAATACATTGAATTCACTTCATAATTCAATTGTTTTTGACTAAATCCTCTCCAAAAGAATTGGTGGCTACTCTTGATCCAAACAAGAGTAGAACCCTCAATCCCTCAAGCCAAAGGAAAGCTCACAAAACTCCATGTAAGCTAAAAATTCTACTTTTTAAATTCTAATCTATGGTTTTCTGATTTCTTTACTTTTTTAGTTGATTAAAGTGAATCTTGATGTTATGCCTTGATGAAAAGGCTATCCCCTTCTCTTCCTTAAGAATTCAGCCCTTCTTTATCCTAAAATGAGTAACAAAGAAATTGATTTAAACTTTTCTTATTGTTTACTCATTAGAAAGAAAAAATTGAGTAGATTAGAGTACTTCACTTCAAATTGGGATTAATTTTAAAATGATATTAAAATGTAAAAATTGGAAAATGGTCAGCCATACAAAGGAGGTTATGGCAAAATTTTCTTGAATTTTGTGGAAAATAAAGTTTCTTTTTAGGTTATTCTAAAAGAGCAATCCCCACCGTTTGTGCATTCTAAAAGAAGTATTTTTATTTACTCCATTTACATATTCATTTCTATGAATATGCATGGATATCATTGATATTAATTATTGAAATTAATTTCTATGCATAGAAAGATGCAAATTAGAAATTTTTTTAATTATGGTAGTGTTGTTTTCATTGAATTTAAATTCAATGCATAGAAAGATGCATATTAGAATTTTTTATTATTATAAAAGTGTTGTTTCCATTGAGTTTAAATTCTATGCATTGAAAGATGCATAATAGAAAATGTTTTATTATAAAAGCGTTATTCTCATTGAATTCAATTTCTATGCATAGAAAGATACATAATAGAAATTTTTTTATTATAAAAAAGTTATTTTCATTGAATTCAATTTCTATGCATGGAAAGATGCATAATAGAAATTTTTTTATTATAAAAGTGTTGCTTTCATTGAAATCAATTTCTATGCATGGAAAGATGCATAATAGAAATTTTTTTATTATAAAAGTGTTATTTTCATTGAAGTTAATTTCTATGCATGGAAAGATGCATAATAGAAAATTTTTTATTATAAAAGTGTTATTTTCATTCAATTTAATTTCTATGCATGGAAAGATGCATAATAGAATTTTTTTATTATAAAAGTGTTATTTTCATTGAATTTAATTTCTATGCATGAAAAGATGCATAATGAATTTTTTTAATTATAAAAGTATTATTTTCAATTGAATTTAATTTCTATGCATAAAAAGATGCATAAAGAAACTCTTTTTATTTTAAAAGTGTTATTCCTATTAAATTGATTTTATGCATAGATAGATGCATAAAAGGATTTTCTTTTATATAAAAGTGTTATTTCCATTGAAGTTGGATTTTATGCATAAATAGATGCATAAAGATTTTTTATATCAAAATTAGATTTCTCTTTAATTCTATGTTTAATTTCCATGAATATTGATAAATGAATAAGTAAATACTTTAAGAGAGAAATTTCTATCGTTTCAGATTCACTCGGATTGTAAAGAGAAAATTCAAAAAATCTATCGAAGTCGAAAATGCAGATAAATGATTAATTTATTCCTCATCTCAGAATTCGTGATTAATTTAGAAATCAGTTAAGTGGAGGAACCATTGCGAGACAAACCGTCTCGACCGAAATACCCAGACCTGGTCAGATCTTAAAGCTTACCTCAGAAAGAGGTTCTGTCCTCTGGGCTTCCTGGAAACCAAAATGAATGAGTTCTTGGAGTTGAAGCAGGATAGCCGGACAATTGAAGAATACCATCAGGCAATTGTCCTTCTCCTCAAATATTCTCCACTTTTGGATAAAGAGCAGCTGATGGCCAGATTCATTCGAGGAATGAACGAGCCATTGGACACCTTAGTGAAAAATGCCAAACCAGTCTCAATGGTGGCAGAAGCTGTCAGAATGGCAAAGGACTTTGCCAAGGCATGTATTATCAAGGTCCCGCCAAAGCCTGCACCCTCAAACTTTAAAAGGTTCCAAACCCTTGGAAGTGCTTCAAACTTTCCTCCCCCAAAGAGGCCCCCCAAAGAGGCAGCAAGGCCCCAGTCAAAATCAAGATGCTGGTAGATTCAGAAGTGAAGGAAGACCTTTCCTTCAGAAGTGAAGGAAGACCTTTCCTTCAGAACACTTTCTCAAGAGCCCCACCTTTTTCAAGGACTCAGAGGGATGAGCTTAGAAGTGAGAACATTTGTTTTGGATGTCAGGGTTTCGGTCACCAGCTTAAAGACTGCCCCCGACTCCTGCCATGTCAAGAGGACAGGGAAGTCAAGGACCTAGAATACGAAGACCGGCCCCTTCCTATCAGTCAAGTCTCGTCAAAATCAGGGCAATCCCAGGAGGAATCGAGCTCAGCCATCTGCCTCTGTTCAGAGTAATCTCAAAACTCCCTCCCAGAACTGGGGTAACCAAAGAGAAAGAGTTCCGCCCTAGTCTGCACAGCCAGAGCAATTACGATAGCATATGGAAGAGGAAAGAGGTCAGATTTATGCTGCAATTGAAAACCAAGGGCCAAATCGTCAATTCTCTGTCATCCATACTCCAGCTGAGTATAAGGGTAAGTCATTCAAACTTTTTATTGATTCAGGCAGTACTCATTCATTTATTTCCCTTGGATGCTTGCGTAAGCTAGTCTTAGAACAGAAATCAGGGAAACCTATGCAACTTGAATTGGCCACAGTGGGAAGATCCTTTTCACTCACCATGAGACAGATCCATGAGAGATCGTATTCAGTTTAATTTAGATGGGAATATAACTAACTATCAGTTCAGAGTCCTACCTTTGGGAGTTTTTGACGGGATCCTTGGGATGCATTGGCTCCACAAAAATCAAGCCGACATTCACTCTCATAATGGAACCATTTCCCGACCTTCACGGAAACAAAGTTCAATGAACCGGAATTTCAGGATCCCCAGGTCTATAATTAGTAAAAGCTTCTAAATTACTGAAAGGACTTAGAAAGAAGCAACTCATTTATGTCGTCAAAATAAATCCAGTAGACACAAAGTTAAAGGCTAAAGAGCCAGAATGGTTAAGTGAGTATGATGATAAATTCCCAGCAGAGCTAACAGAGATGCCTCCAATTCGAGAAGTAGATCATGTGATAGAATTGACCCCTGGAGCTTAGCCAGTAGCCCAGCGCATGTACAGGATGCCAGTCCCTGAAGCCATTGAACTCAAGGCACAGCTTAGGCAGCTGTTAGAACAAGGGTTTGTAAGGCCCAGTGTTTCACCTTAGGGAGTGCCAGTTCTCTTTCAGAAAAAGAAAGATGGAATGCTAAGACTCTGTGTGGATTATAGAGGTCTCAATCAGCTGACAGTTAAGAATAAGTATCCTATCCCATGAATTGATGAGCTTCTAAACAAGCTAAGTGGAGCCGAGATCTTCACAAAGACAGATCTCAAATCAGGGTATTACCAGATCAAGATTAATGAGCAAGATATCCCAAAGACAGCCATCAATACTCGTTATGGGCACTATGAATTTACAGTCATGCCGTTTGGATTGACAAATGCCCCAGCTACATTCAATCTCCTAATGTAGGACATTCTCAGAGAATACTTGGATGATTTTGTTCTTGTTCTCTTTGATGATATTCTGATTTACTCAAAGAATGCAGCTGACCATGAAGCTCACGTCTTCTTGAGATTCTAAGGAAGCACCAACTCTTTACTAAAAAGAGCAAATGCACTTTCTGTGTCGACCATGTTGAACACTTGGGCTTTTTGGTATCTAAACACAGAATTTCTCTAGATTCCGCAAAAGTCCAAGCAATCATAGATTGGCCTAAGCCAAAGACAGTGAAAGAAGAAAGAGGATTCTTGGGATTAACTGGTTGGTATAGAATTTTTATACCTAAGTATGCTCTCATAGCTTCCCCCCTGACTAATCTTCTCAAGAAGTATATTCCGTTCTAATGGTATGCCAAGTGTTAGAGTGCTTTTGATAAGCTGAAGACCGCCTTGGTAACCAATCCCATTCTGAAATTGCAAAATTTCTCTCTACCCTTTGAGGTAGTAACTGATGCCAGTGGTTTTGCTGCCCTGGGAGGTGCACTCATGCACGAAGGTCATGCAGTGGCCTATGAATCCCAAAAACACAGAACGCATGAGAGGAATTATGTTGTCCACGACCTGGAGCTACTTTCAGTAGTGTATGCCCTGAAGTTGTGGAGACATTACCCTACTGGGTCAAAGATTCACTTTGATATGACAGATCATTAGAGCTTAAAGTGGATCTTCACTCAGAAGGATCTCAACATGCGCCAAAGAAGGTGGATGCAGACCCTGCAGGAATTTGATTTTAAAATCAAGTACCGCCCAGGCAAAGAAAATGTGGTAGCAGATGCCCTTAGCAGAAAATCCTCCTTGCTTACAATCACAGTGGTGTCAAATCCATTGATTAATGAAGCAAGTGAGAAGATCATGCAAGATAGATTCTTTGGCCCTATTGCTACCCTACTTATGGAGGAAAGCAAAACTCCTCGGGAGTTGAACCGAGTTCAAGGGTACAGCCTGGATGATGGAATTATGTATTATAATAGCAGGCTATGCATTCCCAATGATGAGGGAACTAAGGGTCAAATTCTGAATGAAGCCCATGACAACCTTATTGCACGACATCCACGTTTCATCAAGACCTACATGTTTGTAAAGAAAAGCTTCTTTTGGCCTGGACTAAAAGTGTGCCCCTTGCCTTACTCTCCCTAGGCCTCCCTAGGCGTACACTCTTCTCCCCCCGTGTGAATAGACTTAAAGTGTGCCCCTTGCCTTACTCTCCCTAGGCCTCCCTAGGCGTACACTCTTCTCCCCCCCGTGTGAATAGACTTAAAGTGTGCCCCTTGCCTTACTCTCCCTAGGCCTCCCTAATCGTGCACTCTTCCCTAGGCCTCCCTAGGCGTACACTCTTCTCAAGAGCTCTCCAAGTTAAGGACCAATCTCCCCCCCCCTCCCCATATGCGGCGACTTAAACTTAGGCTAAGAGGTCATAAGCCCAACAAGCTTTTCCTACCCCAAACGGACTCCGTTTTCGAATCCGTTTGAACCAGTAGAATTCTCTCTTTTCTCTCCAAGTTCCCAACCTCTTATATTCACCCCATTCTCTCTCTATCCTCTTAAAACTCTAGTGCTCCTATGGCGTCGAAACGCCACCGAAATGAAGAACCATGCGCTGCCCAAGGAGGGAATGAAGCGAATTGTGTCCCTGCAATCGTCGACTTCGCCCCTCTTGAAGCGAATAGGCATGAAAACGATAACCAGGTACAGCTTCTCCCCCCCTTAGCTAACTCCGTGCTTGCCTGTGTAGCCGGGCGGAGGATATAGCGAGGTCGGGAGTTGGCCCAGGGCAATCCCCTCCTATGCCACTGGTAATTGGATTTCACCACCAAGGTGATGTATATATGCTGCCTAGTTCTGTGGGTCCAGGCTAGTGCGGTGACTTAACCCCCACCTCATGAGGAGACGTCCCCTCCGAAGGGCGAGAGGGTTTGGTACAAGCGGCAGTACCTGAGGGGGTGACAGGATGGTGACAGGACGGCTTGGCCCTCATCAGCTGGCTGACGACGAGGGGAGACGGTCCGTGAGGTTTACCCAGCTGGTTGAGGATGGAAGATAGAATTCTAGATCATCGGTGTGGTTGTGGTTGTGGTTGTGGTTGTGATTGGATTGTGGTTATGGTTATGGTTATGGTTTGGACATGGAAGTTTGGATTGGAATATCGGCCCGGTTCCAGGGTCTTTGTAAATATTTTTCACTGTAAGTATGTTTGTTGATTTTAATGTTGTGCTAAGGAAGATTTCTTTTAAGGAATCAGGTGTAATTAATTAACAAAGGAATTTGTTTTTAAGTGTTTCACAGTGTGGTAGGACTTAATTAGAAAACAATTGAACGGGTGAGTGTGTGGAAAGTGGGAGAATGGATGCCCTGACAGTATCATTCTAAGGATGGGTGGACCCGATCAGTTGGGTAGCTTTCTACTAGTCGTAACTTATGATACTTAGGGAATAGTAGAGTCCCGAACAAGACTTGTTTTAGGGGACCGAGCCAGTTGGCCGTGCCTCATGAAATACGGGGGGGGAAAAGGCGTTGGCTTCCTTGAACCAAGTGTGGGTCTTGTTCCATCTCCACGCACATTCCGTGCTGGGGATTAGAATTTCCTTTAGGATGACTATGCTTCCCCTGTGAGATAGAGTTAGGTCCCTCCGTTTGCTCATAACCTCGTATTTCTACGAGATTGAGGTGTCGTCAATCAAAAAATAACACGAGACTTAACCGCCTATCGAAAGGATTCCCCCGCCCTATGGGTAGGGGTCCTTACACGTGGTATGAGAGCAGGTTTAGACTTGGGAGATTTCATATTGTATTCTCTTGTTGCTCTAGGAATTCTTGTTAAACTAATCTAGTTACGGCTGGACACAGGAGGACGAGATGGATCCCTATTCTCGCTTCCTGGTATTCCAATGCATGTTCATGACTGCTTGTCGCTCTTCTGAATTTGAGTTCCGTGACACTATGATGCACATTGTAGACAAGCTAACCCTTCCTCATTACACTCGCATCGAAAGGGGATGGAACAGAGCTGAGCATTGGCATCGTCGATCTACCTATTTCATCATTCGAGCTGAGCACGTCGGCAATCTCACCAACGACTTGAGGCGGATCCGATATGCCGAGATGTTGCGGATGGTTCGCCTGTTCTGGTTTATTGGCACTCCTCGTAACACCTATGTTACTATCGATGGGAATCGCATGTTGCAGAATCGATGGGTTTATGATAGTGTGACTCGAGTTGTATCCCCTGATAGAGTAGCCGTTACCCGTCTTTCTAGACGTGGTTTACCTCCCCTACCAGAGACTTATCGAGTTCTTGAAACCATGGGAGAACCCCCCTACTTTTTCAATGCTACCACTGCAGATCTTTATTAGGTTCCCTAGAGGACTACCATGTAAATAAATAAGATTGGATTTAGTCCAATCCTTGTAAATGGCTTGGTTCACTTGTAAATATTAAAGCTTGGAATAAAAGGTTTTGATTTTCACACTCATTGTCTTATGTGTATTAAACCGCCTAAGTGACATGATTCTAAATTTAGCTTCATATTGATAACCAAGATCGTCAACTTCTTGCTCCCAATGCATTATATACAGATATACAGGAGAAGAAGCTTCTCCTCAAAATGCAACCTCCCTCATTTAATGGGGCAGGTTCAAAGATTGAAAGGGATGCAGAAGTTTGGATAGAAGCCATGGACGATTACTTTTCGGCTGCTGCTGGTACAGGAACTAGGAATCAATCCATGCTTGCCAGATTCCGTCTTACCGGGGACGCCAAACTTTGGTGAAAGCAATGGTGCCGAGATAAGGGCGTCACTGAAGATACCCAAACCTGGAGTGACATTAAGCAAGCTGTGAAGAACCGTTATCTTCCCCCATCTCATGAATCTATTAAGATGAATGAGTTCTTCAGCCTCAAGTAGCTTAGCTTAACCTTGGAGGAATACTACTTAAAATTTGTCACACTTGGAAAATATGCTCCACCTATGTCGATCACTCAAAGTGGCCCGATTTTGCCAAGGGCTGAATGAACCTTTGGATTCTCGCGTTGAAGCAATGAGGCCAACTACCTTGCAAGATGCTCTTACCCGAGCCAAACCTCTGGCTAAAGAAGTAAAGAGTGGTCAAGCAAAGAGGAGAGTCTATCCTGAGTCTAACCCAAGGGGGCGCCTTCAGAGGAATTACCAATCGAATTTCTGCCCCACAACACTATTGGTCAGTACCCCAATAATTTTATCCCCCGCAGTTATGCTAATTCCACTTCAGAATCCTATGGGGACCAAAGGTGCTTTTATTGCAATGAAGTTGGCCACTTCCGGAATGAATGCCCCAAACTTGCAAGACCCTCTCTCAATCCTAGTGTCATTGCTGCTCCACAAGGCGGCCGGGTAGTTCAAGGGCGTGGGATTCCTAATAACCGCCAAGCTGGACGAGGTAGTGGTGGACGTGGTAGAGGTCGTGGAGTGACTGCCCGTGTCTTCTCTATGATTGGTGAACCGACTTTAGAGATGGAAGAAGAAGAGAAAGCCACCATTCATGCAGCTGTAGAACATCAAGGACCTAATCAGCAGTTTTCTGTTATCCAAGCTCCGGCTACTTATCAAGGTAGATCTTTCCAGCTCTTGATTGATTGTGGTAGTATGCATTCATTTCTTTCTCCAAAATGCTTGCGTATGTTACAGTTAGATCAAAAACCAGCCCAAGCAATGATTGTTGAGTTAGCTAGTGGAAAAGAAGAAATAACCCGTCTCATTGTGTGGGAGATCTTGAATTTGAATTGAGTGGTGAATCAACCCATGGGTATTTCAGAAGCTTACCATTAGGGATTTATGATGGAATCCTTGGTATGGATTGGTTAATTGCAAACAATGCTGACATTCACTGTGCTGAAGGAAGCATCACCTTTAAGAATAGTCAAGGAGCTTACCATTAGGGATTTATGATGGAATCCTTGGTATGGACTGGTTAATTGCAAACAATGCTGACATTCACTGTGCTAAAGGAAGCATCACCTTTAAGAATAGTCAAGGACAGGTAGTATCAGCCCAGGGAAAAACAGGTAAACCCAAATTTCATTTGGTCAAAGCTAATCGCCTTCTTAAGGAAGTGCGCAAGGGCCAACAGATCTTCCTTGTCAAACTCAACAAGGTAGAAGAAAGCAACCCACATTTAGAACCCTCTTGGCTCTAGGAGTTTTCAGATATCTTTCCAGAGGAACTTACAAAACTACCCCCATCTCGAGAAGTAGATCATGGGATTGAGTTAATCCCTGGGGCTGAATCAGTTTCAAGGAGACCTTACAAAATGTCTCTTCCTGAAGCCATAGAGCTCAAGGAACAACTTAGGCAGCTCATTGAGCAAGGATTCATTTGCCCTAGTAATTCCCCATGGGGAGTGCCTGTTCTTTTCCAGAGAAAGAAGGATGGCACGCTTCGTCTTTGTATTGACTACCGAGGCCTAAACAAGGTCACTGTCAAAAACAAATACCCCATTCCTTGCATCGACGAACTTCTTGACAGACTTTATGGATCCAAAGTTTTCTCCAAGATGGATTTAAGGTCTGGCTACTATCAAATTAGGATCAAGGAATCAGATATCTCCAAAACCGCTTTCAATACCCGCTATGGCCACTATGAATTTATAGTCATGCCATTCGGATTAACCAATGCTCCTGCCACCTTCAACCGCCTGATGCAGGATATCTTCCGACCCTACTTGGATGAATTTATCCTTGTCTTCTTTGATGACATCTTGGTCTATTCTCAGTCAAAAGAGGAACATGAGGAGCATGTACGCAAAGTATTTCAAATACTACGCGAACATAAGCTCTATGCCAAGAAAAGCAAATGTGCCTTCTTCACTTCCCAAATTGAATATCTAGGGTTCATTGTCTCCTCAGAGGGCATCTCAGTAGACCCTGCCAAAGTCAAGGATATATTGGAATGGCCACCCCCTAGGACAGTCAAAGAAATCCGTGGGTTTCTAGGCATCACAGGATGGTATAGGATCTTCATCAAGGATTATGCCAAGATAGCCGCACCCTTAACTGATCTCCTCAAGAAGGAATGTAAGATAGTATGGTTACCAATCCACCAAATCAGTTTTAGCCAACTTAAGACTATCCTCACCTCAGCACCGATTCTGAAGCTCCCTAACTTCACCAAAGAGTTTGAGGTTGTCACTGATGCTAGTGGCCTTGCACTTGGTGGTGTCTTAATTCAAGAAGGAAGGCCTGTGGCTTACACTTCTCATAAGCTTAAACCCTATGAAGTCAATTATGCCACCCATGATTTGGAACTCCTTGCAGTTGTTCATTGTTTCAAGTTATGGAGACACTATCTCCTAGGCCGTAAGTTTCTGCTTGTAACTGACACCAGAGTTTAAAGTGGATCTTCACCCAGCCCAATCTCAACATGAGGCAAAGGAGGTGGATTGAGATTCTGCAAGAGTTTGATTTTGATATCAAATTTTGTCTTGGAAAGGATAATGTTGTAGCAGATGCCCTCAGTCTCGCAAATCCTTCCTAAGTGCAATCTCTATGCCAAATAACCCCATCCTAGAGAAGGTAAAGCAGGTTTCACCTCATGACCCTGATTACCAAAGGCTAGTAAGCCTAGTTCACAAGGAGGCACCCACAAAAAAGGAAAATGTATTGATCAAGGGATACACCCTCAATGATGAATGCCTCTACTTCATGCATAGGTTATGTATTCCCAAAGATCTTACACTGAAGAAGATGATCTTGTATGAAGCTCATGATAGCCCCGTAGCAGGACACCCAGGTTATGCAAAAACCTTGAATGCCTTAAGGAGAAGCTACTTTTGGCCTGGAATGAAGAGAGATATCCTTCAATACATCAGACAATGCCTTTCATGTCAAAGGATTAAAGCTGAAAGAAGATGATCTTGTATGAAGCTCATGATAGCCCCGTAGAGTAGGACACCTAGGTTATGCAAAAACCTTGAATGCCTTAAGGAGAAGCTACTTTTGGCCTAGAATGAAGAGAGATATGCCTTTCATGTCAAAGGATTAAAGCTGAAAGAAGATGATCTTGTATGAAGCTCATGATAGCCCCGTAGAGCAGGACACCTAGGTTATGCAAAAACCTTGAATGCCTTAAGGAGAAGCTACTTTTGGCCTAGAATGAAGAGAGATATCCTTCAATACATCAAACAATGCCTTTCATGTCAAAGGATTAAAGCTGAAAGAATCAAAATGCCCGGGAAACTCCAACCTCTGGACATTCCTCAGATGAAGTGGGAATGTATCAGTATGGATTTTGTCACAAGTCTTCCCACAACACAGGGAGGATATGATTCTATCTTAGTAGTTGTGGATATGCTTACCAAAGTGACCCATATTATCCCAGTAAAGAGGACATTTAAATCTTCTGATATTGCCCACCTTTTCATCAAGGAAATCTTTAGGCTTCATGGATTGCCAAAAAGAATAGTCACAGTGACCGGGACTCTAACTTCACTTCAAAGTTCTGGACATCATTATTCCAGGCCATTGGAACACAACTTTGTTTCAGTACAGCTTACCACCCAGAAACAGATGGTCAAATTGAGAGATCCTGAGAGCCTATTGTGGGCGTGAACCAAAGAAGTGGATTCAGTATCTCCCTCTAGTGGAATTCTCTTACAATATATCCTATCACCAAAGCGTAGGGATGTCACCATTCAAGGCTCTTTATGGTCAAGAATGTTTGTCTCCCTTAAATTTCTCTGACCCCACACTAAAGGTTGAAGCCTCTAGGATGATGCTTGAAGAAATGGAAGAACAAACCAAAGCTATTTGTAAGGATATTAAAGCCGCCCAGGATCGACATAAGCATTATGCTGATATCAAAAGATCTGAAAGAATTTTCCAGCAAGGAGACAAAGTTTTTCTTCGAGTGCAGCCAAAGAGAAGTTCTTTATCTCTTGGAAAATTTAGGAAGTTGAGTCCAAGGTATTGTGGGCCTTATGAAGTCATCAAATGTTTGGGAAAACATGCCTACAAACTTCGCCTCCCGACCCACCTCAAAATCCATGATGTATTCCATGTAAGCTTACTAAAGCCATATGTGCCTCATCCTGATCATGTTCTTGATGATGAACAAGTTGTAATGCCAACTTAGGGAGTCCTTGAAATGAGACCTAATAGAATCATCGACTCTAGAGAAAGAGTGCTTCGCAATAGAATCCTTAGGGAACATTTAGTGGAATGGAAAGATTACCCTGACGAGGATGCCACTTGGGAGGAAGAGTCAACCCTCCAAAAGAATTACCCAGAGTTCTTGCCGAGATGCAGACATCTCGAGTTCTTTTAGTAGGGAAGGATGTAACATACCCATTGTAAATAACAATGTACTTGCTTCAGAGTTGAAAAATATAACATACCCATTGTAAATAACAATGTACTTGCTTCAGAGTTGAAAAATATAGCTTAGTTTGTCATTTTTACGATCAGAAAACTTCTATTTTTGGAAAATGAGCCATTTTTACTTAGAAATTTGTAACTTTGAATCCAAATTTAGAATCTACGCGTAATTTTACGCTTAAAAAAGTTTTTTCTGAACTAAAAACGGGTACTCGGAATGGATTTAATTAAGCTTTCAAGCCTTTAATCTGCAAACTTCCGACCTAAAATAGTAACTATCCAAGCATCTAATCAATGAACGGAACACGCCCCCATGGTCACGGGGCAAGGCCGGAAATTTTCGTCAAAAAAAAAAATTTGACCACGGCGGGCGGGCGATTGGGCCCCACCACGGGCGCCACCCGTGAAACGACCGACAATCCACCCGGGACACCCAAGTGTGTACATGACCTAGACACACCCTCCAGCACACCCCTACATGTACCCCCTCCTCCTAGAACCCTCTATCCACAGGTGTCGCGCTCTCTCTCTTTTGGGGACACCTCCACCCCCATGTGTCACACTTTCTCTCTCTTCGAGACACCTCCACCCCCAGGTGTCTCACGCCCACACTCTCTCCCGGACACCTACACCACCCAGGTGTCGCCTTCCCGCACCCGGACGTCCACCCTCCACCACCTATAAAAGGACCCTCCCCAGCCCCCTTCTCCAAGCAAGCCCCCAGCAAGGCCCTAGGCGCAAGCCCTCTCTCAAGCTCTAGGACATGTCCTACACTCTTCTCTCCCCCCGTGTGAATAGACTTAAAGTGTGCCCCTTGCCTTACTCTCCCTAGGCCTCCCTAACCGTGCACTCTTCCCTAGGCCTCCCTAGGCGTACACTCTTCTCAAGAGCTCTCCCTAGGCCTCCCTAGGGAGAGCTCTCCCTAGGCGTACACCCCCCTCAAGAGCTCTCCCTAGACCTCCCTAGGCGTACACTCTTCTCAAGAGCTCTCCCTAGGCCTCCCTAGGCGTACTCTCCCTAGGCGTACTCTCCCTAGGCCTCCCTAGGCGTACACTCTTCTCAAGAGCTCTCCAAGTTAAGGACACCTCTCAATTTCCCCCCCCCCCCCCCATGTGCGGCGACTTAAACTTAGGCTAAGAGGTCTTTCCTACCCATAAGCCCAACAAGCTTTTCCTACCCCAAACGGACTCCGTTTTTGAATCCGTTTGAACCAGTAGAATTCTCTCTTTTCTCTCCAAGTTCCCAACCTCTTATATTCACCCCGTTCTCTCTCTATCCTCTTAAAACTCTAGTGCTCCTATGGCGTCGAAACACCGCCGAAATGAAGAACCACGCACTACCCAAGGAGGGAATGAAGCGAATCGCGTCCCTGCAATCGACTTCGCCCCTCTTGAAGCGAATAGGCACGAAAACGATAACCAGGTACAGCTTCTCCCCCCCTTAGCTAACTCCGTGCTTGCTTGTGTAGCTGGGCGGAGGATATAGCGAGGCCGGGAGTCGGCCCAGGGAAATCCCCTCCTATGCCACTGGGAATTGGATTTCACCACCAGGGTGATGTATATATGCTGCCTAGTTTTGTGGGTCCAGGCTAGTGCGGTGACTTAACCCCCACCTCATGAGAAGACGTCCCCTCCGAAGGGCGAGAGGGTTCGGTACAAGCGGTAGTACCTGAGGGGGTGACAGGACAGCTTGGCCCTCATCGGCTGGCTGACGACGAGGGGAGACGGTCCGTGAGGTTTACCCAGCTGGTTGAGGTTGGAAGATCGAATTCTAGATCATCGGTGTGGTTGTGGTTGTGGTTGTGGTTGTGATTGGATTGTGGTTATGGTTATGGTTATGGTTTGAACATGGAAGTTTGGATTGGAATATCGGCCCGGTTCCAGGGTCTTTGTAAATATTTTTCACTGTAAGTATGTTTGTTGATTTCAATGTTGTGCTAAGGAAGATTTCTTTTAAGGAATCAAGTGTAATTAATTAACAAAGGAATTTGTTTTTAAGTGTTTCATATTGTGGTAGGACTTAATTAGAAAACAATTGAACGGGTGAGTGTGTGGAAAGTGGGAGAATGGATGCCCTGACGGTACCATTCTAAGGATGGGTGGACCCGATCAGTCGGGTAGCTTTCTACTAGTCGTAACTTATGATACTTAGGGAATAGTAGAGTCCCGAACAAGACTTGTTTTAGGGGACCGAGCCAGTGACCGTGCCTCATGAAATACGGGGGGAAAAAGGCGTTGGCTTTCTTGAACCAAGTGTGGGTCTTGTTCCATCTCCACGCACATTCCGTGCTGGGGATAAGAATTTCCTTTAGGATGACTATGCTTCCCCTGCGAGATAGAGTTAGGTCCCTCCGTTTGCTCGTAACCTTATATTTCTACGAGATCGAGGTGTCGTCAATCGGAAAATAACACGAGACTTAATCGCCTATCGAAAGGATTCCCCTACCCTATGGGTAGGAGTCCTTACAGAATTCACTTGATAATTCAATTGTTTTTGACTAAATCCTCTCCAAAAGAATGAACCCTCAATTCCTCAAGCCAAAGGAAAGCTCACAAAACTCCATGTAAGCTAAAAATTCTACTTTTTAAATTCTAATCTATGGTTTTCTGATTTCTTTGCTTTTTTTTAGTTGATTAAAGTGAATCTTGATGTTATGCCTTGATGAAAAGGCTATCCCCTTCTCTTTCTTAAGAATTCAGCCCTTCTTTATCCTAAAATGAGTAACAAATAAATTGATTTAAGCTTTTCTTATTGTTTACTCATTAAAAAGAAAAAATTGAGTAGATTAGAGTACTTCACTTCAAATTGGGATTAATTTTAAAGTGATATTAGAATGTAAAAATTGGGAAATGGTTAACCATACAAAGGAGGTTATGGTAAAATTTTCTTAAATTTCATGGAAAATAAAGTTTATTTTTATGTTATTCTAAAAGAGTAATCCCCACCGTTTGTGCATTCTAAAAGAAATATTTCTATTTACTCCATGTACATATTCATTTATGAATATGCATGGATATCATTGATATTAATTATTGAAATTAATTTCTATGCATAGAAAGATGCATATTGAAAATTTTTTTAATTATAAAAGTGTTGTTTTCATTGAATCTAAATTCTATGCATAGAAAGATGCATATTAGATTTTTCTTTATTATAAAAGTGTTGTTTCCATTGAATTTAAATTCTATGCATGAAAAGATGCATAATAGAAAATTTTTTATTTTAAAACCATTATTTTCATTGAATTCAATTTCTATGCATAGAAAGATACATAATAGAATTTTTTTAATTATAAAAGTGTTACTTTCATTGAACTTAGTTTCTATGCATGGAAAGATGCATAATAGAAATTGTTTTATTATAAAAGTGTTATTTTCATTGAATTCAATTTCTATGCATGGAAAGATGCATAATAGAAATTTTTTTATGAAAGTGTTATTTTCATTGAAGTTAATTTCTATGCATGGAAAGATGCATAATAGAATTTTTTTTATTATAAAAGTGTTATTTTCATTGAGTTTAATTTCTATGCATGGAAAGATGCATAATAGAATTTTTTTCATTAAAAGTGTTATTTTTATTGAATTTAATTTCTATGCATAGAAAGATGCATAATAATTTTTTTAATTATAAAAATGTTATTTTCATTGAATTTAATTTCTATGCATCAAAAGATGCATAAAGAAACTCTTTTTATTTTAAAAGTGTTATTCCTATTAAAGACTCGAACCCTGAATCAGACTATGACCAAGACCAAACTCTTTCGTCAAATTCAAGGAAAGACGATGTGACCACTTCAGGAAAATACACTTGAATCTCCCACCAAATCTGAAACTAAGTTGAGACCCTTTGAATTGATCTGAGGATCAAGGTTACAGAATTTGAGGAATTCTATTTTGAAATTCAGTATTATGATTATGAAGTTTTGGGGATACTCATTGTATTCAAAAGAAAATCAAACTTAAGACTTGCATAGAAACCCTATTTTCTTAAAGGACTGTCTTACACTAGAATGCTGGAGGGAGCATTTGGTATATATGTTTTTCTAAGGGAAGTTCGGTTGCAACAGTTGGCGGGCGGGGAGTGTTCAAAGGACAGCTCACGCAGCAAAACCTACCCAGGTCTTGACCAGCCTCGATACGGTTAAAATGGTGCGCTTCCGATACGATGGACGAGGGGCGACAAAGTGGTCCGTGAGTGAGGTGCTAGGACACCTAAGGAGGATCCTCGAGGGTTCTGACCAGGCGATGCACGGGCTCGCGATCCCAAGGACACCCATGCATATGTTGTGGAAGATATTGTATGATGGACCAATGATTATTGTAATCTATTACTAGATCTCGTTGTTGCTGACCCGCTAGTCTCAATGGAGAGTCTAGAGTGATACTGTTTTTTTTTAAGAAACAAGGATTGGATGAGAATTTTAAGTTATGACATCTGTAATCAATAACTATTTGTCAATGGATTGTTTTATAAGTTAAAGTTTAAAGAGGAGTGTGTGCGTATCTGCATTCCAAAGCAAAAGTTAAGAAAGGCATTCAAATATGGGTGGGTGAGTAATTGTCTGGTTCTACCAATTCCAGTGGTTGGGTGGTGGTTAACCCATGGACCGGATGGGGTTAGGCTAGAATCAGTAGAGTTTTAATAATGAAATTGAATAATAGGAATACGCTTAGAACTCAAATAGTTTAATAATAACCTGAAGACTTCTCAAATGAATAGATCAACAGCTGTGCACCTAATTTAGTTAGGAAAAAAGCGTTGATTTCTTCAAGTTAAGTCTGTAATAGTTTTCCTTCCATTTGGTTTAATCAGGTGAAGGTTAGTTTAGTCTCTTGACCCCGTTAGAAAAATTGTTAACGAAATAAAAAAATGGTGGAATCGTCCTCGTTATCCGGGCAAGGGAAATTTTCCCAATTTCGGTTTTCAGAATGACCACTAGATTATTCTCGTGTCCGGACATTCAAGGGCGAGGCCCCGAGTGGGAAAACCCTGCCCCGTGCAAGAAGAAGCTACTTTCGGTGCTAGCAACCAGGAATCCAAGTGTGCCGAGGGAGCGGCGGGATTTCACAATACATGAGAAAATTTAAATAATAAAAGAGGAATTCTTATGACATTTGGGATTCAATCATTTAAATGGTAAAAGTGGAATTCTTGGTATAATTAAAATAATGAATATTTTTATTTAATTTAAAGAGAAATTTTAGATAAATTTATTTTATGATAAAAGAGGAGTTCCCATGACAATTGGAATCCAATCATTAAATGAGAAAAAGAGAATTTTAAGCTTATTCAAAAAAATGGATATTGGTATTTAGTTAAAAGAAGAATTTTTATGGTATTTAAGTAGAGAAAGATTTGAATTAATTTTTGGTAACAAAAGAGGAAGTTTAACCAAAGTTCCACCTAGAGAATTAGAGTTGATAAATTAAAGTGGTAGAAAGAATATCTTTAGATATTTATGTGAATAATTCACCAAATTGATATTTTTCAAAATTAGATTAAATGAAAAAAGAGTATTTTCATAAAATCCGATATTCTCATATAAAACCATTTCTTAATCTTTTATGGTTAAGAAGGAATGAAATTCATAAAGTTGGAATTTTCTTATGGTTAGAAGTTCAGTAGATGTTTATCTGAAGAAAATCCTTGTTAGAACTAAACCGAAGCATTTCCTTCCGTGACCTTCACGGAAACAAAATTCAAGGAACCGAATTTTCAGGATCCCCAGGTCTACAATTAGTAAAAGCTTCTAAATTACTGAAAGGACTTAGAAAGAAGAAGCTCATTTATGTCGTCAAAATGCATCCAGTAGACACAAAGTTAAAGGCTAAAGAGCCAGAATGGTTAAGTGAGTATGATGATAAATTCCCAGCAGAGCTAACAGAGATGCCTCCAATTCGGGAAGTAGATCATGTGATAGAATTGACCCCGGAGCTTAGCCAGTAGCCTAGTGCATGTACAGGATGACAGTCCCTGAAGTCATTGAACTCAAGGAACAGCTTAGGCAACTGTTAGAACAAGGGTTTGTAAGGCCCAGTGTTTCACCTTGGGGAGTGCCGGTTCTCTTTCAGAAAAAGAAAGATGGAATGCTAAGACTCTGTGTGGATTATAGAGGTCTCAATCAGCGACAGTTAAGAATAAGTATCCTATCCCATGAATTGATGAGCTTCTGAACAAGCTAAGTGGAGCCAAGATCTTCACAAAGATAGATCTCAAATCAAGGTATTACCAGATCAGGATTAATGAGTAAGATATCCCAAAGACAGCCATCAATACTCGTTATGGGCACTATGAATTTATAGTAACGCCGTTTGGATTGACAAATGCCCCAGCTACATTCAATCGCCTAATGTAGGACATTCTCAGAGAATACTTGGATGATTTTGTTCTTGTTCTCTTTGATGATATTCTGATTTACTCAAAGAATGCAGCTGACCATGAAGCTCACGTCTTCTTGAGATTCTAAGGAAGCACCAATTACTAAAAAGAGCAAATGCACTTTCTCTGTCGACCATGTTGAACACTTGGGCTTTTTGGTATCTAAACACAGAATTTCTCCAGATTTCGCAAAAGTCCAAGCAATCATAGATTGGCCTGAACCAAAGACAGTGAAAGAAGCCAGAGGATTCTTGGGATTAACTGGTTGGTATAGAATTTTTATACCTAAAGATGCTCTCATAGCTTCCCCCCTGACTAATCTTCTCAAGAAGAATATTCCGTTCCAATTGTCTGCTAGGTGTTAGAGCGCTTTTGATAAGCTAAAGACCGCCTTGGTAACCAATCCCATTCTGAAATTGCCAGATTTCTCTCTACCCTTTGAGGTAGTAACTCATGCCAGTGGTTTTGCTGCCTGGGAGGTGCACTCATACACGAAGGTCATGCATTGGCCTATGAATCCCGAAAACGCAGAATGCATGAGAGGAATTATGTTGTCCACGACCTGGAGCTACTTTCAGTAGTGTATGCCCTGAAATTGTGGAGACATTACCAACTGGGTCAAAGATTCACTTTGATATGACAGATCATTAGAGCTTAAAGTGGATCTTCACTCAGAAGGATCTCAACATGCGCCAAAGAAGGTGGATGCAGACCCTGCAGGAATTTGATTTTAAAATCAAGTACCGCCCAGGCAAAGAAAATGTGGTAGCAGATGCCCTTAGTAGAAAAGCCTCCTTGCTTACATTCACAGTGGTGTCAAATCCATTGATTAATGAAGCAAGAGAGAAGATCATGCAAGATAGATTCTTTGGCCCTATTGCTACCCTACTTATGCAGGAAAGCAAAACTCCTTGGGAGTTGAACCCAGTTCAAGGGTACAGCGCCTGGATGATGGAATTATGTATTATAGCAGGCTATGCATTCCCAATGATGAGGGAACTAAGGGTCAAATTCTGAATGAAGCCCATGACAGCCTTGTTGCAGGACATCCAGGTTTCATCAAGACCTACATGTTTGTAAAGAAAAGCGCAAGAGTAGAACCATCAATCCCTCAAGCCAAAGGAAAGCTCACAAAACTCCATGTAAGCTAAAAATTCTAAATTTTAAATTCTAATCTATGGTTTTCTGATTTCTTTGTTTTTTGTTTTAGTTGATTAAAGTGAATCTTGATGTTATGCCTTGATGAAAAGGCTACCCCTTCTCTTCCTTAAGAATTCAGCCCTTCTTTATCCTAAAATGAGTAACAAATAAATTGATTTAAACTTTTCTTATTGTTTACTCTCATTAGAAAGAAAAAATTGAGTAGATTAGAGTACTTCACTTCAAATTGGGATTAATTTTAAAAAGATTAGAATGTAAAAATTGGAAAATGGTCAGCCATACAAAGGAGGTTATGGTAAAATTTTCTTGAATCTTGTGGAAAATAAAGTTTATTTTTAGGTTATTTTAAAAGAGTAATCCCCACCATTTGTGCATTCTAAACGAAGTATTTTTATTTACTCCATGTACATATTCATTTATGAATATGCATGGATATCATTGATATTAATTATTGAAATTAATTTCTATGCATAGAAAGATGCAAATTGGAATTTTTTTTAATTATGGTAGTGTTGTTTTCATTGAATTTAAATTCAATGCATAGAAAGATGCATATTAGAATTTTTATTATTATAAAAGTGTTGTTTCCATTGAGTTTAAATTCTATGCATGGAAAGATGCATGATAGAAAATGTTTTATTATAAAAGCATTATTTTCATTGAATTCAATTTCTATGCATTGAAAGATACATAATAGAAAATTTTTTATTATAAAAGTGTTATTTTCATTGAATTCAATTTCTATGCATAGAAAGATGCATAATAAAAAAAATTTTATTATAAAAGTGTTAGTTTCATTGAAATCAATTTCTATGCATGGAAAGATGCATAATAGAAATTCTTTTATTATAAAAGTGTTATTTTCATTGAAGTTAATTTCTATGCATGAAAAGATGCATATTAGAAATTTTTTTATTATAAAAGTGTTATTTTCATTGAATTTAATTTCTATGCATGGAAAGATGCATAATAGAAATTTTTCAATTATAAAAGTGTTATTTTCATTGAATTTAATTTCTATGCATGGAAAGATGCATAATGAAATTTTTTTTAATTATAAAAGTGTTATTTTTATTGAATTTAATTTCTATGCATAAAAAGATGGAGAAAGAAACTCTTTTTATTTTAAAAGTGTTATTCCTATTAAATTGATTTTATGCATAGATAGATGCTTAAAAGGATTTTCTTTTATATAAAAGTGTTATTTCCATTGAAGTTGGATTTTATGCATAAATAGATGCATAAAGAATTTTTATATCAAAATTAGATTTCTCTTTAATCCTATGTTTAATTTCCATGAATATTGATAAATGAATAAGTAAATGCTTTGAGAGAGAAATTTCTATTGTTTCATATTCACTCGGATTGTAAAGAGAAAATTCAAAAAATCTATCGAAGTCAAAAATGCAGATAAATGATTAATTTATTCCTCATCAAAATTTGTGATTAATTTAGAAATCAGTTAAGTGGAGGAACCATTGCGAGACAAACCATCTCGACCGAAATACCCAGACCTGGTCAGATCTTAAAGCTTAGCTCAAAAAGAGGTTCTAGCCTCTGGGCTTCCTGGAAACCAAAATGAATGAGTTCTTGGAGTTGAAGCAGGATAGCCGGACAATTGAAGAATACCATCAGGCAATTGCCCTTGTCCTAAAATATTCTCCACTTTTGGATGAAAAGAAGCTGATGGCCAGATTCATTCGAGGAATGAACGAGCCATTGGACACCTTATTGAAAAATGCCAAACCACTCTCAATGGCAGAAGCTGTCAGATTGGCAAAGGACTTTGCCAAGGCATTTATTATCAAGGTCCCGCCAAAGCCTGCACCCTCAAACTTTAAAAAGTTCCAAACCCTAGGAAGTGCTTCAAACTTTCTTCCCCCAAAGAGGCCCCCCAAAGAGGCAGCAAGGCCCCAATCAGAATCGAGATGCTGGTAGATTCAGAAGTGAAGGAAGACCCTTCCCTCAGAACACTTTCTCAAGAGCCCCACCTTTTTCAAGGACTCAGAGGGATGAGCTAGAACAGATGTTTTGGATGTCAGGGATTCGGTCACCAGCTTAAGGACTGCCCGACTCCTGCCATGTCAAGAGGATAGGGAAGTCAAAGACCTAGAATACAGAGATCGGCCCCTTCCTATCAGTCAAGTCTCGTCAAAATCAGGGCAATCCCAGGAGGAATCAAGCTCAGCCATCTGCCTCTGTTCAGAGTAATCTCAAACTCCCTCCCAGAACTGGGGTAACCAAAGAGAAAGAGTTCCGCCCTAGTCTGCAGAGCAGAGCCAAAGCAATTACGATAGCATAATTAATGGAAGAGGAAAGAGGTCAGATTTATGCTGCAATTGAAAACCAAGGGCCAAATCGTCAATTCTCTGTCATCCATACTCCAGTTGAGTATAAGGGTAAGTCATTCAAACTTTTTATTGATTCAGGCAGTACTCATTCATTTATTTCCCTTGGATGCTTGTGTAAGCTAGTCTTAGAACAGAAATCAGGGAAACCTATGCAAGTTGAATTGGCCACAGTAGGAAGATCCTTTTCACTCACCATAAGACAGATCGTATTCAGTTTAATTTAGATGGAAATATAACTGACTAGTCAGTTCAGAGTCCTACCTTTGGGAGTTTTTGACGGGATCCTTGGGATGCATTGGCTCCACAAAAATCAAGCCGACATTCACTGTCATAATGGAACCATTTCCTTCCGTGACCTTCACGGAAACAAAGTTCAAGGAACCGAAATTTAAGGATCCCCAGGTCTACAATTAGTAAAAGCTTCTAAATTACTGAAAGGACTTAGAAAGAAGCAGCTCATTTATGTCGTCAAAATGAATCTAGTAGACACAAAGTTAAAGGCTAAAGAGCCAGAATGGTTAAGTGAGTATGATGATAAATTCCCAGCAGAGCTAACAGAGATGCCTCCAATTCGGGAAGTAGATCATGTGATAGAATTGACCCCCGAAGCTTAGCCCAGTAGCCCAGCGCATGTACAGGATGCCAGTCCCAGAAGTTATTGAACTCAAGGAACAGCTTAGGCAGTTGTTAGAACAAGGGTTTGTAAGGCCCAGTGTTTCACCTTGGGGAGCGCCAGTTCTCTTTCAGAAAAAGAAAGATGGAATGCTAAGACTCTGTGTGGATTATAGAGGTCTCAATCAGCTGACAGTTAAGAATAAGTATCCTATGCCATGAATTGATGAGCTTCTGAACAAGCAAAGTGGAGCCCAGATCTTCACAAAGATAGATCTCAAATCAGGGTATTACCAGATCAGGATTAATGAGCAAGATATCCCAAAGACAGCCATTAATACTCGTTATGGGCACTATGAATTTACAGTCATGCCGTTTGGATTGACAAATGCCCCAGCTACATTCAATCGCCTAATGTAGGACATTCTCACAGAATACTTGGATGATTTTGTTCTTGTTTTCTTTGATGATATTCTGATTTACTCAAAGAATGCAACTGACCATGAAGCTCACGTCCGAAAAGATCTTGAGATTCTAAGGAAGCACCAACTCTTTACTAAAAAGAGCAAATGCACTTTCTCTGTCGACCATGTTGAACACTTGGGCTTTCTGGTATCTAAACACAGAATTTCTCCAGATTCTGCAAAAGTCCAAGCAATCATAGATTATCCTGAGCCAAAGACAGTGAAAGAAGCCAGAGGATTCTTGGGATTAACTGGTTGGTATAGAATTTTTATACCTAAGTATGCTCTCATAGCTTCCCCCCTGACTAATCTTCTCAAGAAGAATATTCCGTTCCAATGGTCTGCCAGGTGTTAGAGCACTTTTGATAAGCTGAAGACCGCCTTGGTAGCCAATCCCATTCTAAAATTGCCAGATTTCTCTCTACCCTTTGAGGTAGTAATAACTGATGCCAGTGGTTTTGCTGCCCTAGGAGGTGCACTCATGCACGAAGGCCATGCAGTGGCCTATGAGTCCCGAAAACGTAGAACGCATGAGAGGAATTATGCTATCCATGACCTGGAGCTACTTTCAGTAGTGTATGCCCTGAAGTTGTGGAGACATTACCTATTGGGTAAAAGATTCACTTTGATATGACAGAGCATCAGAGCTTAAAGTGGATCTTCACTCAGAAGGATCTCAACATGCGCCAAAGAAGGTGGATGCAGACCCTGCAGGAATTTGATTTTAAAATCAAGTACCGCCCAGGCAAAGAAAATGTGGTAGCAGATGCCCTTAGCAGAAAAGCCTCCTTGCTTACAATCACAGTGGTGTCAAATCCATTGATTAATGAAGCAAGAGAGAAGATCATGCAAGATAGATTCTTTGGCCCTATTGCTACCCTACTTATGCAGGAAAGAAAAACTCCTCGGGAGTTGAACCGAGCTCAAGGGTACAACCTAGATGATGGAATTATGTATTATAATAGTAGCAGGCGATGCATTCCCAATGATGAGGGAACTAAGGGTCAAATTCTGAATGAAGCCCATGACAGCCTTATTGCAAGACATCCAGGTTTCATCAAGACCTACATGTCTGTAAAGAAAAGCTTCTTTTGGCCTGGACTAAAAAAGGATGTACTTAATCATGTACGTCAATGCCTGAATTGTCAGAACGTCAAAGCAGAGAGAGTAAAATTGCCTGGGAAGTTACATCCATCAGACATCCCCCAGATGAAGTGGGAATGTATCAGTATGGATTATATTACTGGATTGTCAGAAAGTCAAAGTAGAGAGAGTAAAATTGCCTGGGAAGTTACATCCCCCAGATGAAGTGGGAATGTATCAGTATGGATTATATTACTGGACTACCTTCAGTGCAATTAGGTTACAACTCCATCTTGGTGGTAGTTGATAGACTAACCAAAGTTGCCCATCTGATTCCAGTAAAAGAAACCTACACTGCAGTGGATGTGGCGAGAGTGTTCCTCAAGGAAATCTTGAGATTGCATGGCCTACCCAGGAGAATAGTAAGTGATCAAGATCCCAAGTTCACGTCAAGATCTTGGACTGCATTTTTCAAAGCAGTAGGAACTTTCTTGGATCTCAACATAGCTTACCTTCTCGAGACTGATGGTCAATCAGAAAGGGTGAACCAAGTAATCAAAGATATACTTCGGTCATGCTATGGCAGGGAACCCAAGAAGTGGCTAAGCTATTTGCACCTAGTCGAGTTCACCTACAATGCCTCTTATCACCGAAGCATCAGGATGAGCCCTTTCAAAGCATCAGGATGAGCCCTTTAAAAGCTCTGTATGGACAAGACTGCCTAACACCATTAACTTGGTCCGACCCATTGATTAGGGTCGAGATGTCCAGACAGATGCTTGACGACATGGAGCAGTAGATGCAGTCAATCCGCAAAGATTTAAAAGCTGCCCAGGATAGACAGAAGCAGTATGCTAATAAGAAGAGGTCAGACAAAAAGTTTGAAGAAGCAGATATGGTCTTCATTCGAGTACGCCCCAAAAGAAGTTCTCTATCTCTTGGGAAGTACAAGAAGTTATCCCCCAGATACTGTGGGCCATATCTGATTATAAAGAAAGTAGGTGACTTAGCCTATGAACTTCTTCTGCCTCCTCATCTCAAAGTACATAATGTATTTCATGTCAACCTACTTAAAAAGAATAATAAAAGATCTTGTTTCTACTTTGGCCTAGAGAGAGAAAATGTTCTAGAGAGAGGTAACTCAGTTTTTAGATATCTTTGGATGGAAAAATATCCTTTCTTATTAAACTAAATTCCCCCGAAGTAGAAGTTTAAAAAGAATTTCCTAAGGTGCATTAGAAATAAATTATAATCTGCTCAAAGGACCTTAGCCTCAGGATCCAAATTTTTTTGAAAATTCTGGATTAAGGTTTTGAGGGACCAATAAGATTAATCCAAATGTAGGGAGGAGATAAATTGAAGAAATAAAGAAAAACCCCCCAAAAATGAGTAAATACTCACATAGGATGAAGAGTGGACTAAGGACCAAAGGAAACATTAAAAAAATAAATTTTTGACACCTTAGAGTGGGGATTCCCCCTCATGGAGGTGCCTTTTTTCTCATCATTGCTTCCCATTTTAAATCAATAAAGTGAGATATTTCATCTCTCCTCTCTCCTATTTCAAGTTTAGTTCCAAAAAGTAAGCTGAACTGACCCAAAAAAGATAATAAATTGACCAAGCTGATCTTGAAAATTCTAGAATCAGTTTGCTTGGTTTGAGGCTTACTTTTTCCTATAAATAGAAGCCTCCCCCTTTGTAAAAGCTTAATAGTGTTTATGCACTGTTACTCTACTCCTCCCCAGAGCCAAATACATTGAATTCACTTGATAATTCAATTGTTTTTGACTAAATCCTCTCCAAAAGAATTGGTGGCTACTCTTGATCCAAACAAGAGTAGAACCCTCAATCCCTTAAGCCAAAGGAAAGCTCACAAAACTCCATGTAAGCTAAAAATTCTACTTTTTAAATTCTAATCTATGGTTTTCTGATTTCTTTACTTTTTTAGTTGATTAAAGTGAATCTTGATGTTATGCCTTGATGAAAAGTCTATCCCCTTCTCTTCCTTAAGAATTCAGCCCTTCTTTATCCTAAAATGAGTAACAAAGAAATTGATTTAAACTTTTCTTATTGTTTACTCATTAGAAAGAAAAAATTGAGTAGATTAGAGTACTTCACTTCAAATTGGGATTAATTTTAAAATGATATTAAAATGTAAAAATTGGGAAATGGTCAGCCATACAAAGGAGGTTATGGCAAAATTTTCTTGAATTTTGTGGAAAATAAAGTTTATTTTTAGGTTATTCTAAAAGAGAAATCCCCACCGTTTGTGCATTCTAAAAGAAATATTTTTATTTACTCCATGTACATATTCATCTATGAATATGCATGGATATCATTGATATTAATTATTGAAATTGATTTCTATGCATAGAAAGATGCAAATTGGAAATTTTTTTAATTATGTTAGTGTTGTTTTCATTGAATTTAAATTCAATGCATAGAAAGATGCAGATTAGAATTCTTATTATAAAAGTGTTGTTTCCATTGAGTTTAAATTCTATGCATGGAAAGATGCATAATAGAAAATGTTTTATTATAAAAGCGTTATTTTCATTGAATTCAATTTCTATGCATAGAAACATACATAATAGAAAATTTTTTATTATAAAAGTGTTATTTTCATTGAATTCAATTTCTATGCATGGAAAGATGCATAATAGAAATTTTCTTATTAAAAAAGTGTTACTTTCATTGAAATAAATTTCTATGCATGGAAAGATGCATAATAGAAATTTTTTTATTATAAAAGTGTTATTTTCATTGAAGTTAATTTCTATGCATGGAAATATGCATAATAGAAGTTTTTTTATTATAAAAGTATTATTTTCATTGAATTTAATTTCTATGCATAGAAAGATGTATAATAGAATTTTTTTATTATAAAAGTGTTATTTTCATTGAATTTAATTTCTATGCGTAGAAAGATGCATAATGAATTTTTTTAATTATAAAAGTATTTTTTTTATTGAATTTAATTTCTATGCATAAAAAGATGCATAAAGAAACTCTTTTTATTTTAAAAGTGTTATTTCTATTTCCAATCCTTTTATGCATAGATAGATGCATAAAAGGATTTTCTTTTATATAAAAGTGTTATTTCCATTGAAGTTGGATTTTATGCATAAATAGATGCATAAAGAATTTTTATATCAAAATTAGATTTCTCTTTAATTCTATGTTTAATTTCCATGAATATTGATAAATGAATAAGTTAATACTCTGAGAGAGAAATTTCTATCGTTTCATATTCGCTCGGATTGTAAAGAGAAAATTCAAAAAATCTATCGAAGTCGAAAATGCAGATAAATGATTAATTTATTCCTCATCTCAGAATTCGTGATTAATTTTGAAATCAGTTAAGTGGAGGAACCATTCCGAGACAAACCATCTCGACCGAAATACCCAGACCTCGTCAGATCTTAAAGCTTAGCTCAGAAAGAGGTTCTGTCCTCCGGGCTTCCTGGAAACCAAAATGAATGAGTTCTTCGAGTTGAAGCAGGATAGCCGGACAATTGAAGAATACCATCAGGCAATTGCCCTTCTCCTCAAATATTCTCCACTTTTGGATGAAGAGAAGCTGATGGCCAGATTCATTCGAGGAATGAACGAGCCATTGGACACCTTAGTGAAAAATGCCAAACCAGTCTCAATGGTGGCAAAAGCTGTCAGAATGGCAAAAGACTTTGCGAAGGCATTTATTATCAAGGTCCCGCCAAAGCCTGCACCCTCAAACTTTAAAAAGTTCCAAACCCTGGAAAGTGCTTCAAACTTTCCTCCCCCAAAGAGGCAGCAAGGCCCCAGTCAGAATCAAGATGGTGGTAGATTCAAAAGTGAAGGAAGACCCTTCCCTCAGAACACTTTCTCAAGAGCCCCACCTTTTTCAAGGACTTAGAGGGATGAGCTTAAAAGTGAGAACAGATGTTTTGGATGTCAGGGTTTTGGTCACCAGCTTAAAGACTGCCCGACTCCTGCCATGTTAAGAGGACAGGGAAGTCAAGGACCTAGAATACAGAGACCGACCCCTTCCTATCAGTCAAGTCTCGTCAAAATCAAGGCAATCCTAGGAGGAATCGAGCTCAGCCATTTGCCTCTGTTCAGAGTAATCTCAAAACTCCCTCCGAGAAATTGTTTTATTTTATAAAAGTGTTAGTTTCATTGAGATGCATAATAGAAATTTTTTTATTATAAAAGTGTTTTTTTCATTGAATTTAATTTCTATGCATGGAAAGATGCATAATGAAATTTTTTTATTATAAAAGTGTTATTTTCATTGAATTTAATTTCTATGCATAAAAAGATGGAGAAAGAAACTCTTTTTATTTTAAAAGTGTCATTCCTATTAAATTGATTTTATGCATAGATTGATGCATAAAAGGATTTTCTTTTATATAAAAGTGTTATTTCCATTGAAGTTGGATTTTATGCATAAATAGATGCATAAAGAATTTTTATATCAAAATTAGATTTCTCTTAAATCCTATGTTTAATTTCCATGAATATTGATAGATGAATAAGTAAATAGTCTGAGAGAGAAATTTCTATCGTTTCATATTCACTCAGATTGAAAAGAGAAAATTCAAAAAATCTATCGAAGTCGAAAATGTAGATAAATGATTAATTTATTCCTCATCAGAATTTGTGATTAATTTAGAAATCAGTTAAGTGGACGAACCATTGCGAGACAAACCGTCTCGACCGAAATACCCAGACCTGGTCAGATCTTAAAGCTTAGCTTAGAAAGAGGTTTTGTCCTCCGGGCTTCCTAGAAACCAAAATGAATGAGTTCTTGGAGTTGAAGCAGGATAGCCGGACAATTGAAGAATACCATCAGGCAATTGCCCTTCTCCTCAAATATTCTCCACTTTTGGATGAAGAGAAGCTGATGGCCAGATTCATTCGAGGAATGAACGAGCCATTGGACACCTTAGTGAAAAAAGCCAAACCACTCTCAATGGCAAAAGCTGTCAGATTGGCAAAGGACTTTGCGAAGGAATTTATTATCAAGGTCCCGCCAAAGTGTGCACCCTCAAACTTTAAAAAGTTCCAAACCCTGGGAAGTGCTTCAAACTTTCTCCCCCCAAAGAGGCAGCAAGGCCCCAGTCAGAATCAAGATGCTGGTAGATTCAGAAGTGAAGGAAGACCCTTCCCTCAGAACACTTTCTCAAGAGCCCCACCTTTTTCAAGGACTTAGAGGGATGAGCTTAGAAGTGAGAACAGATGTTTTGGATGTCACGGTTTTGGTCACCAGCTTAAAGACTGCCCGACTCCTGCCATGTCAAGAGGACAGGAAGTCAAGGACCTAGAATACAGAGACCGGCCCCTTCCTATCAGTCAAGTCTCGTCAAAATCAGGGCAATCCCAAGAGGAATCGAGCTCACCCATCTGCCTCTATTCAGAGTAATCTCAAAACTCCCTCCCAGAACTGGGGTAACCAAAGAGAAAGAGTTTTGCCCTAGTCTGCACAGCAGCGAGAACAATTACAATCGCATAATTAATGGAAGAGGAAAGAGGTCAGATTTATGCTGCAATTGAAAACCAAGGGCCAAATCGTCAATTCTCTATCATCCATACTCCAGTTGAGTATAAGGGTAAGTCATTCAAACTTTTTATTGATTCAGGCAGTACTCATTCATTTATTTCCCTCGGATGCTTGCGTAAGCTAGTCTTAGAATAGAAATCAGGGCAAGTTGAATTGGCCACAGTGGGAAGATCCTTTTCACTCACCATGAGGCAGATCGTATTCAGTTTAATTTAGATGGGAATATAATTGACTGTCAGTTCAGAGTCCTACCTTTGGGAGTTTTTGACGGGATCCTTGGGATGGATTGGCTCCACAAAAATCAAGCCGACATTCACTGTCATAATGGAACCATTTCCTTCCGTGACCTTCACGGAAACAAAGTTCAAGGAACCGGAATTTCAGGATCCCCAGGTCTACAATTAGTAAAAGCTTCTCAATTACTGAAAGGAATTAGAAAGAAGCAGCTCATTTATGTCGTCAAAATGAATCCAGTAGACACAAAGTTAAAGGCTAAAGAGCCAGAATGGTTAAGTGAGTATGATGATAAATTCCCAGCAGAGCTAACAGAGATGCCTCCAATTCGGGAAGTAGATCATGTGATAGAATTGACCCCCGCCGAAGCTTAGCCAGTAGCCCAGCGCATGTACAGGATGCCAGTCCCTAAAGCCATTGAACTCAAGGAACAGCTTAGGCAGCTATTAGAATAAGGGTTTGTAAGGCCCAGTGTTTGTAAGGCCCAGTGTTTCACCTTGGGGAGCTCCAGTTCTCTTTCAGAAAAAGAAAGATGGAATGCTAAGACTCTGTGTGGATTATAGAGGTCTCAATCAGCTGACAGTTAAGAATAAGTATCCTATCCCATGAATTGATGAGCTTCTGAACAGGCTAAGTGGAGCCCAGATCTTCACAACAAAGATAGATCTCAAATCAGGGTATTACCAGATCAGGATTAATGAGCAAGATATCCCAAAGACGGCCATCAATACGTGTTATGGGCACTATGAATTTACAGTCATGCCGTTTGGATTGACAAATGCCCTAGCTGCATTCAATCGCCTAATGTAGGACATTCTCAGAGAATACTTGGATGATTTTGTTCTTGTTTTCTTTGATGATATTCTGATTTACTCAAAGAATGCAACTGACCATGAAGCTCACGTCCGAAAAGTTCTTGAGATTCTAAGGAAGCACCAACTCTTTACTAAAAAGAGCAAATGTACTTTCTCTGTCGACCATGTTGAACACTTGGGCTTTTTGGTATCTAAACACAGAATTTCTCCAGATTTTGCAAAAGTCCAAGCAATCATAGATTGGCCTGAGCCAAAGACAGTGAAAGAAGCCAGAGGATTCTTGGGATTAACTGGTTGGTATAGAATTTTTATACCTGAGTATGCTCTCATAGCTTCCTCCCTAACTAATCTTCTCAAGAAGAATATTCCGTTTCAATGGTCTGCCAGGTGTTAGAGCACTTTGGATAAGCTGAAGACCGCCTTGGTAACCAATCCCATTATGAAATTGCCAGATTTCTCTCTACCCTTTGAGGTAGTAATTGATGCTAGTAGTTTTGCTACCCTGGGAGGTGCACTCATGCAGGAAGGTCATGCAGTGGCCTATGAATCCCGAAAACGTAGAACACATGAGAGGAATTATGCTGTCCATGACCTGGAGCTACTTTCAGTAGTGTATTCCCTGAAGTTGTGGAGACATTACCTATTGGGTAAAAGATTCACTTTGATATGACAGATCATTAGAGCTTAAAGTGAATCTTCACTTAGAAGGATCTCAACATGCGCCAAAGAAGGTGGATGCAGACCCTGCAGGAATTTGATTTTAAAATCAAGTACCGCCCAGGCAAAGAAAATGTGGTAGCAGATGCCCTTAGCAGAAAAGCCTCCTTGCTTACAATCACAGTGGTGTCAAATCCATTGATTAATGAAGCAAGAGAGAAGATCATGCAAGATAGATTCTTTGGCCCTATTTCTACCCTACTTATGCAGGAAAACAAAACTCCTCGGGAGTTGAACCAAGTTCAAGGGTACAGCCTGGATGATGGAATTATTAATTTTTATTAATCTTTCTTAGGGTGTTTAATCATTATTAATTTTTAATAATCCTAATTACTTTTAGATTAGGGTTTTTAATCATTACTTATTTTTATTAATCTTAATTATTCTTTATAAATATAGAGAGAAAACCTCCTTCATTCCATTGTAGCCTCCATTCCAAACCCTCCCCCTTACCACCAAGTTCTCCTTCTCTCTCCCTCTCTCTCTCCCTCTCTCTCTCTCTCTCTCTCTCTCCCTCTCCCCCTTCCTTCATATTTATTTTTGTGATCATCATGGTGTTTTGTCTTTTAAGAGTCTAACAAGTGTTGTTGTGTGTGAGGGTAGAAGATGGCTCCTAAAAGATGTTTCTCAACCAGAAGGATGTCTCTCAACCAGAAGGATGGCTCCTAAAAGATGTCTCTCAACCAGAAGGATCCAAAAGCACTGAAGTGCCTCGTGTGAGTGAGGAAGCCTATACAGTAGTCACACCCACAATGGATGGTCATGTTGGTGGCTCAATGACCCCTCTAGGAAAAGGCTAGTTCGTGAAGACCCACCAACACAAGATGTGCCTTCTTTGCCATATGAGTTTGGTCAGTTGGTGACTACATAACTATTACAAGATTAGTTGTCCAAGCATTTTGTGGACAAGGAAGAAAGGCTTCTAGGGGTACCATTGTGTAGGCTTTTGGTGAACCTAGCCATAAGGACCATGGATGATCATCTAAGAGAGCTCGAGGAGAGTTTTGATTAACATGGGTATGTGCCTACACAGGGTGAATTAATTGTGTCAGAGAGTTTTCTAGGAGAACAACCAGTGGAATCCCTCGAAAAGCAAAATGGGCTGATGGATTTTGGATAAATCAGTCCCATCGTTTCAATGTGGCGGTATGCATATCTCCTTATCTTTATTTTATTGATGCTATTTTATTTTGTGGTTTTTACACATGAGGATTGTGTTATGTGTTTCTCTAATTTGCACAGACGATGGATTCACAAAGGTGGAAACACCTTCATAACAAGAAACTTATCGTATGGGTGGTTGCATGGACTAATGCAATATTTAAGAGTAAGTATACTCCATCTCAATGATTTACTCTATTCTTTCCATTACCTATGTTGGTTTGATCTTGCCTTTGATTGTAGAGTGGGATAAATTCCCCAAAAGATAACCATTAGTTCATTGTCGTGTCATCACTGTAAGATCCGTGTCCCCACTGCGCAATGAATTAAGGGGTGCTAGCAGCGGAAGTAGCACTTCTTACTAGGGGCAGGGTCCCACACTCGGGGCCTCGCCCACGGATATCTGGACAAGAGACTAATACATCGGTTCTTCCAAAACCCGGAAAAACTTCCCTTGCAAGGAAAGCATGGGCGATTCCTCCTGGATAACTTTTCTCTAACGTAGTCAAAAGCCTTATCTACTAACAGAACTGATCTGACCGAACTCGTAAGTCCCATAGTCAGATCAGGGAAAAGATTGCACTTGGATCATAGAGACCAACACTTTTTTCCTCATTGAGAGGCTCAGCC
Source organism: Cibotium barometz (assembly GCF_041138505.1). NCBI lineage: Eukaryota > Viridiplantae > Streptophyta > Polypodiopsida > Cyatheales > Cibotiaceae > Cibotium > Cibotium barometz. Next base: position 17,468,748 of record NC_141109.1, read on the forward strand.
ATCATAAAACAATTTTTGTCTAGGATTTACTTCATCTATCGTACCATAACAGAATTGAGTCTCAATTTAGGGATCCATCAACCTAGCCTAGTCCCATGGGTTAATCGCCCAACCACTGTAGTGATGGGATCCAATTAGGAATTTAGTTAGGTTTTGTCTTGGGTACTAGGGAAAAGAGTTCCGAGGCCCCGTAACCGAATATTCATGCAAACTTAAAACTAGTCACACCACTTACACACCCAATATGAAATTGCCTTTTTCATAGAATCAGCTATTTTTAAAAACAATAATTTAATGAAACCATTGAGTCACTGATCCTAATCCTAAAATCTTTGGTTAAATCCTTATTTCCAATCATTCCTTCATTGGTGTACCTATGGCATCAATGGCAACCAGAACGCTCACCACCTGTCCACTCAGGGGCCTTTTCGATAGTTCCTAGCTCATAGTAGTAACCGGTAATATATTCACATATCAAAATGGAAACTCCATTGAAGATCAGCAAGATCAACCAACGGATCCATATAAAAGGGCCATGGACTCAACCGTTGAGGACCAGCAAGGTCAATCAACTAGATCCATGCCCGAATTCAGAAAACAACTCTTACTCCTTGTTCCAATATCTTCCACGACGCACGTGTGGGTATCATCTCGGCGACCCAAACCCCAAGCACCGTATGGTCAGGACCCTCTAGGATCCTTCGCAGGTGACCTAGCGCTTCACTCATAGGCCGCTTCCTTGGTCCCTCATCCACCGTACCGGAAGCTCACCATTTTTATCAAACCGAGATTGGTCAAGACCTCGACCGACCTTGCTACGCGAGACGTCCTCCATTGACTCTCCGTCAACTGTTGCAACTTATTAGATTAGGTCTCCATGACCTCATTCATAAGACGGTCAAAATGCTTCCCCAACATTCTTGACATAAAACAATCATTAAAAAACAGGTCATAAATAGAGTTTCTATAAAGAACTCTCGTCTTTCCACATTGTTCCACATTAGCCACATTATTTAATTCCACAATCATTTCACAAGTATTTCTATCCTCATCCAATCACATCATTTTTATCTCATCACATCTTTCCTCAATTTATCCTCATCAGATCTCATCCACTCGCATCTACCCATATCCACATCTCATCACATCACACTCATTCACATCTCATCTCATTCACATCACATTCATTCACATCTCATCCATTCATACCACATCACATTCATTCACATCTCATCCATTCATACCACATCACATTCACTCACAACTCATCCATTCATTTTACCTCACATCTCATTCATTCACATCTATCCCGATTCACATCACATTCATTCATATCCATCACATTCACATTCATTCATATCCATCACATTCATTCTCATCACCATTATATCATATCACTTCTATTCACATCATATCTCATTCATACACATCTCATCTCATTCATCCACATCCATCCAATCGTTCACATGTATGACTACTCATATCTATCCATAAATTCATATCTGTCATTTCACATCCACATATATTCATGTCACATCACATCACATTCTTTCACATACACATCTATATCCATTCTTTCACATACACCCACATCCATTCTTTCACATACTCATTCACATCCATTCTTCACATACACATTCACATCCATTCTTCTCATACACATCCTTATCCATTATTTCACATACTCATTCACATCCATTCTTCACATACACATTCACATTCAATTTTTTCATCACATACATTCACTTAGATCCCATATCATATCATTTACATTCTGATTCACATGACATCACATCTCATCCATCCACCTCACATTCTCATCACCTCTATTCACATCACATCCATCCATCCATTCATTCCCATCTATCTGATTCACATCACATCTCATCACATCTATCCACATCACATTCTCATCACTTCTATTCATATCACATCCATCCATCCATTCATTCACATCTATCTGATTCTCATCACATCTCATCACATTCGTTTAAACATAGAATTTAAGAGAATTCTAATTTTTGATATAAAGATTCTTTATGCATCTATTTGTGCATAAAATCAACTTCAGTAGGAATAACACTTTTAACAAAATCCTTTTATGCATAAATTCAATTTTAAGAAAAATAACACTTTTAAAATAAAAATAAATCCTTTATGCATCTTTCTATGCATAAAATCAATTTTAATGAAATTAACACTTTTTAATTAAAATAAATCCTTTATGCATAAAATCAAATTTAATAAAAATAACACTTTTGGAATAAAAATAAATCTTTTATGCATCTTTCTATGCATAAAATCAAATTTGATGAGAATAACACTTTTGGAATAAAAGTAAATCTTTTATGCATCTTTCTATGCATAAATTCAATTTTAATGAGAATAAAACTTTTGATATAAAAATAAATTCCATTATGCATCACTCATGGCAAACCATGCCATTTTGAACAAGACAGACAAAGCCATTGGGAACTACACAAAGAGAAAGAGTTGCAAGCTTTCCAAGAGCAACAAGCCGCGGTTAGCTACCTTAAGGCTAATAGAAGATCTATAAATGCCTTTTATATAGCTCTTGCATATAGCTGAGATGAATAAAAAAGGTGCCATCATAAGAAGAAGCAAGAACTAGAAAAGGAAGGTACCCAAGTGCCCGCACGCTTGGATGCACCGGGGCGGATGTGGAAAAGGATCGGCTGATCCTGGAGGTGGCACATACACATCCACATTCATTATTTCACATACACATCCACATCCCTTTACATCACATCACATTCTTTCACATACACATCACATTCTTTCACATACACATCACATCACATTCTTTCACATACACATCCACTTCCATTCTTTCACATACACATCCACATCCATTCTTTTACATACACATCCACATCCCTTTACATCAGATCACATTCTTTTACATACACATCAAATCACATTCTTTCACATACACATGCACATCCGTTCTTTCACATACACATCTACATCCACATTTACATCCATGTACTTCCCATCTCACCCTTTCACATATCGTCTCATCTCATTCTTATCTCATCATTCTCATCCACATCCATTTACTTCACATCTCATCCCCATTCATTTAATCACACCACATCCTATCGCATCGCATTCACATCTTATCGCATCTTATTTTCATCTTATCACATCCATTCACATCTTATCGCATCTTATTTTCATCTTATCACATCCATTTACATCTTATCACATCCCATTCACATCCTATCGTATCCCATTTACATCTTATCACGTCTACATCCATTCACATCCTATCGCTTCCCATTTACATCTTATCACATCCATTCACATCTTATCGCATCTCATTTACATCTTATCACATCCTATTCCCATTTAGTAGTTTTTACTACATTGATACCGATAATGAGACTTTTTCTAAAATTGATACCGATAATGGGACTTTTTCTAAAATTTTGTCAATTAATTGGCCTAGATAAAGGTTCTTTTTCTCGACGACTATTTTCATATTTTTTCTCAATTTCTCAAATGAGTTATATTCAATATTCCTCTTTTGAAATAGAAGAATTCATGGGATCTACAAAAATCAATTCTACCCATATTTCCACTTTTGATAAATAATCATAAATTGAATTATACTAAAAATTTCTCTTTTTCTCATTTAATTTCTTGGAGCTCAAATATCATGGGAATTACTCTTTTTGCATTTGATTATTTGCATTCCCAATATCATGGGAATTCCTCTTTTATCATCAAATATTTCTCATAAAATAAATTCATCAAAAATAAAATATCCATAAGTTCAATATGCTAGGAATTTTTCTTTTCCCACCTAATTGATTGAATTCCAAATGTCATAGGAATTCCTCTTTTACCATTTAAATGTTTCTCATAGATAAAATAAATTTATCTAAAATTCATCTTTGAATTTAATTAAAATATCCAATAATTCCAATATGTTAGGAATTTCTCTTTTCCCATCTAATTGATTGAATTTCAAATGTCATAGGAATTCCTCTTTTATCATTAAATATAAATACCATAATTTTCTCATTTCTTAATTATTTAATTACAAGTAAACTTAAAAATTAGTTTTCCATTGAATGTGACAAAAACCATTCTTTTAACCTAGGATATTCAATTCTAGAATATGATAGGAATTTCTCTTTTCACCTTATGCATCAATTTCTTAAAAATTATGCCATAGCTCCGCTGCTATTACTGGCAATTTTTAATTTTTATGAAACGAATAAGACATAGTAAAATAACTAAGATAGTATAACTATCTTTTAACTTTAAATCCAATTTATGGATTTATCCCATAATATTACCATGTTTTTCAAGCATATAAGTATAAAAACCATTTTCTTAAACCTCTAGCTTCACAAGCCTATAGTTTGATTTGTGAATAGAGAATTTCTCCATGAGAAGCATTAATTGAATAGAGAATTGGTCATAGGAATGATCATTATTTGGGGGAGAGAGAGATATGCTTTAAAGGAAATATTTTAATTATGTGTTTAATCACTAAAATCCATTAGAAAGCTTCAATTGCATTAAAGAGCCATTCAATTGAATACTTCTCAAGCTTGAGAGGGGTTGAGAAGTGAGAAACATTTAGAGATTAAGAAAAAGACCATAAATCACACTTTACCTCTTATTTTGCTTGATTCTTTAGTCTAAGGAGAGACCCCCAACCAATCAATTGGTTTAGTATGTTGATGAAGACTCCAAAGAAGGTTGAAGAGAGAGAAACTCCATTCTCTCCAAATTGTAGAGGATTTTTAGAGGATAATAGAAAATATCATTATTTCAATATAATACTGGCATGGTATAGTTCACATATTTTTTTACAAAGGGCTAAGGATCTATTTATAGGTGAGGGAGGCATCTAACCAAGTCCAACTAGGTTCTAGAATTTTCCAAGATCAGTTTGGCTGAATTTGGACAAGATTTGGACCTATTTTGGCTCCCTTTTGATTTGGTTTGATCCAGGAGAGAGGAGGGATAAAAATATCTTATTTTTTTGAGTTTTAAACCCCTCCACACATGTGAAATAGGTTCCTCTTTAAAGATCCCCCTTCTCCTTACCAAGGTGTCAAAAATGTATCATTATACCCAAAATATCTCATTTTTTTTTGTAATATTCATAGTTTTTTACTAATAAATCTTGTACTCAGTCAACTCTTCATCTTATATGGACATTTACTCATTTTTGGGTATTTTTCTTTTATAAATTGGATTTATCTCCTCCCCACACTTGGATTGATCCTATTGAATCAAAGGAATCTTAATTGGACCATAATGCAAAAATTTATGAAAATCTAGACCCTTAGGCTAAGGTCCTTTATACCTATTATCAATTCACATTGGAAAGTTCTTTTTGAATTTCTATTTCAAGGGAAATCATTTTAGACACTGGGAGGATTTTTATATCCAAAAATATCTCAATTTTGGATTACCTCCCTCTAGACATTTTCTCTCTTCAGGCCAAAACAGAGTAAAACATAATCTTTCTTTTATTTCAGAGAGGGGAATAATTTCAAGAATAGAAGGGGAGGTTCTTACTCCTTTATACCTCAAAAGCTAGAGGGAGGAATCTTACATCCTACCCCACTTAAAAAACGTGAGATGTCCTCATCTCGCAAGCTAGAGGACAACTCTTTCCCTTCAGATCCAATTGATTCTGGGGTTCCTTATAGTCTGGTCAACCCAACAGAATCCTAGGATAAAGATCCCTTATATAGAACTCATCATCAGATAACAATTCACTCAGATCATATCATTCATATCCTTGACACAATAATGGTTCATTAGACCGAAATTTCCATCTGGACATTTCTCCATGGGAATTTCAATTTTACAAGTTTTTAATTTGTCATTCCTTAACATGATCCACTCGGTCAAGGGTTAACAAAAGCAATTTGTCAACACAATCCACTAATCTCATAGTGATTTGTTGAAGTCATTATCGTCATTCCAGTTACAAACATCATCACACAAGGACTCGTCCCATTCCTCCTCATTGTGGTTTTGCTTAGCTTATCGCTTTTCAACCAAAACTCAGCAATCATCATTTTTCAATCAGAATCCAAATCAACTCATCAATTCTCAACCAGAATTTTAAAATCATATCAACCACATTCGAATTCATCATCTGGATAGTATTTTTTCTCGTAATTTCAAGGTCTTAGATTTACTCGTATATACTACTAGTAAAGAGCTGCGGTTATACCCTCGGTATATACGGGTAGTCACGGTCCTTGGAATTATAAGATAAATACCATCATGTCTAGGCCTCAAGCAAGTCAAGGATTCCATACAATTGTGGTACTTCCATCTAAAGACCCAATTAGCATGAATTTCAGTCTGAATATCAATTTGTATGAATTTCATCACACAATTCCAATTGAATATCAATTTGTATGAATTTCATCACACAATTCCAATCTTTTATTGGTACTTCACAAATTTTTGACATTTCTGTCTTCTCGGTTGTTCCACTTTAGCCAATTCGCTTTGAGACCAGCTGAAAGATCCTTGTCTCCTCTGCACAACGGATTCGGGGGTGCTAGCAAAGCGGAAGTAGCACTCCTTGTGTGGGGCAAGGTTCCTCACTCGGGGCCTCGCCCACGGATATCTGGACAAGAGACTAATCCCTCGATTCTTCCAAAACCGAACCCGAAAAAAACTTTCCCCATCCGGAAAGCACAGGCGATTCCTCCAGGATATTTTTATTCTAACGTAGTCAAGAGCCTTAAGTAACCAAACTGATCTGACCGAACCTATAATTCACATGGTCAGATCAAGGAGAAAACTTTCACTTGGATCATAGAGACCAACGATTTTCTCCTCATCTAGAGGCACGGCTGTTGATTCTTTTCCATAGAACAAGGACTATCCGAGATTTACTTCATCTATCATACCATAACAGAATTGAGTCTCATTTTAGGGATCCATCAGTCCAGCCTAACCCCATCCAGCCGCATGGGTTAGCCAACCACCCACCAACCACTATAGTGATAGGATCCATTTAGGAATTTGGATATGTTTCGTCCCAGGGTACCAGGGAAAAGAGTTCCCAGGCCCCCTAGCCAGTACTTCATGCAAACTTCAAGATAGTCACACCACTTACACACCTAATATGAAATTACCTTTTTCATAGATTCAATTGTCTTTAAGACAATCGTTTAATGAAACCATAGTATCAGTGATTGATCATCATCCTCCAAAATATCCGGTTGAATTCTAATTTCCAATCATTCCTTCATCGGTGTACCTATGGCATCATTGGCAACTAGAACGCTCACCACCTGTCCACTCAGGGGCCTTTTCAATAGTTCCTAGCTCATAGTACCTAGAAATATATTCACCTATAAAAATCCACATGGACTCTCCGTTTAAGATCAGCAAGATCAACTAACAGATCCACATAAAAGAGCCATGGACTCTCCGTTTAAGATCAGCAAGATCAACTAACAGATCCACATAAAAGAGCCATGGACTCATCCCTTGAGGACCAGCAAGGTCAATCAACCAGATCCATGCCCGAGTTCAAAAAACAACTCTAATACCTTGTTCCATTTTCTTCCTCGATGCACGCGTGGGTATCTTCGGTGACCCAAAGCTCGAGCACCATATGGTCAGCACCCTCTAGGATCCTTCGTAGGTCACCTAGCGCTTCACTCATAGGCCGCTTCCTTGGTCCCTCATCCACCGTACCGAAAGCTCACCATTTAAATTGAACCGAGGCTGGTCGGCCGACCTTGCTACGCGAGACGTCCTCCGTTGACTCTCCGTCAGCTGTTGCAACTTTATCAGTTAGGTCTCCACGACCTCATTCACAAGACGGTCAAAATGCTTCCCCAGCCTTCTTGACATAAAAAAGTCATTTAAAAACAGGTCATAAATACAGTTTCTATAACGAACTCTCGTCTTTCCAAATTGTTCCACATTACTTAATCCATATTCATTTCATATGTATTCCCATTCTCGTCACACTATTTTCCATCTCATCACATCTTTCTTCATTTATCCTCATCAGATCTCATCCACTTGCATCTACCCATATCCACATCTCATCACATCATATTCATTCACATCACATATAATCCATTCACATCTATCCAAATTTACATCACATCCATTTCACATCACATCTATTCATGTCCATCACATTCATTTACATCACATCCATTTACATCCATCACATCACATTCATTCATATTCATCACATTCATTCTCATCACCATCCCATCCCATACATTCTATCCACATTACCATCCCATCCCATACATTCTATCCACATTACATCACATCACATCTCTCCACATCATGTCTCATTCATACACATCTCATCTCATTCATCCACATCCATCCAATCGTTCACATGTACAACTACCCACATCTACACATCCACATCCACATCCATTCTTTCACATACACATCCACATCCATGTATATCACATCACATCCTTTCACATACACATCCACATCCATTCTTTCACGTACACATCCACAACCATTCTTTCACATACACATCCACATCCATTCTTTCACATACACATCTACATCCCTTTACATCACATCACATTCTTTCACATACACATCCACATCCATTCTTTCACATACACATCCACATCCATTCTTTAGCATACACATCCACATTCATTCTTTTACATACACATCCACATCCCTTTACATCACATCACATTCTTTCACATACACATCACATCACATTCTTTCACACACATCCACATCCATTCTTTCACATACACATGCACATCCATTCTTTCACATACACATCTACATCCACATCCACATCCACATCATATACTTCCCATCTCACCCTTTCACTTATCCTCTCATGTCATTCTCATCTCATCATACTCTTCCACATCCATTTACTTCACAACTCATCCCCATTCATTTTCATCACACCACATCATATCACATCCCATTCACATCTTATTTTCATCTTATCACATCCATTCACATCTTATTGCATCTTTTTTTCATCTTATCACATCCATTCACATCTTATCGCATCTTATTTTCATCTTATCACATCCATTCACATCTTATCGCATCTCATTTACATCTTATCACATCCATTCACATCCTATTACATCCCATTTACATCTTATCACATCCATTCATATCCATCGGATTCCATTTACATCTTATCACATCCATTCACATCCTATCGCATCCCGTTTACATCTTATCACATCCATTCACATCCTATCGCATCCCATTTACATCTTATCACATCTATTCACATCCTATTGCATCCTATTTACACCTTATCACATCCATTCACATCTTATCGCATCCCATTTACATCTTATCACATCCTATTCCCATTTAGTAGTTTTTACTACCTTGATAGCGATAATGGGACTTTTTCTAAATTTTTGCCAATTACTTGGCCTAGATAAAGGTTCTTTTTCTCGACGACTATTTCCATATTCTTTCTAAATTTCTCAAATGAATTATATTCAATATTCCTCTTTTGGAATAGAAGAATTCATGGGATTTACAAAAATCAATTCTACCCATACTTCCACTTTTGATAAATAATCATAAATTGAATTATACCAAAAATTTCTCTTTTTCTCATTTAATTTCTTCATGGGAATTCCTCTTTTTGCATTTGATTATTTGCATTCCAATATCGTGGGAATTCCTCTTTTATCACCAAATATTTCTCATAAAATAAATGCATCAAAAATAAAATATCCATTAGTTCAATATGCTAGGAATTTCTCTTATCCCATCTAATTGATTGATTAAAAATGTCATAGGAATTTCTCTTTTACCATTTAAATATTTCTCATAGATAAAATAAATTTATCTAAAATTCATCTTTAAATTTAAATAAAATATTAAGTAATTCCATTATGCTAGGAATTTCTCTTTTCCCATCTAATTGATTGAATTCCAAATGTCATAGGAATTCCTCTTTTATCATTAAATATAATTACCATAATTTTCTCATTTTTTAATTATTTAATTACACATAAACTTAAAAATTAGTTTTCCATTGAATGTGACAAAAACCATTCTTTTAACCTAGGATATTCAATCCTAGAATATGATAGGAAGTCCTCTTTTCACGTTATGCATAAGAATGAACTATGCATCAATTTCTTAAAAATTTTGCCATAGCTCCGCTCTGCTGGTAATTTTTAATTTTTATGAAAAGAATAAGACATAGTAAAATAATTAAGATAGTATAACTATCTTTTAGCATTAAATCCAATTTATGGATTTATCCCATAATATTACCATATTTTTCAAGCATATAAGTATAAAAACTATTTTCTTAAACCTCTAGCTTCACAAACCTAGAGTTTGATTTGTGAATAGAGAATTTCTCCATGAGAAGCATTAATTGAATAGAGAATTGGTCATAGGAATGACCAATCTTTGGGGGAGAGAGAGATATGCTTTAAAAAAAATATTTTAATTTAAGCATAAATGAAAACTTTATGTGTTTAATCACTAAAATCCATTAGAGAGCTTCAGTTCCATTAAAGAGCTATTCAATTGAATACTTCTCAAGCTTGAGAGGGGTTGAGAAGTGAGAAACATTTAGAGATTAACAAAAAGATCATAAATCGCACTTTACCTCTTATTTTGCTTGATTCTTTAGTCTAAGGAGAGGCCCCCAACCAATCAATTGGTTTAGTATGTTGATGAAGACTTCAAAGAAGGTTGAAGAGAGAGAAACTCCATTCTCTCCAAATTGTAGAGGCTTTTTAGAGGATAATGTAAGATTCCTCCCCCAACCCCTTTTGATGTCTAGTATATTCCCCTGTAATCAATTCCTTTTCTGAAATATAAGAGATCTTGTTTGTGACTGTTTTAACCTAGAGAGAGAAAATATTCTAGAGAGAGAATATTCAGATTTTGAATATTTCTGGATAGAAAAATATCTCTTATAATTCAGATGAGTTCCCCTGAAACAGAAATTTAAAAAGAATTTTCCAATGTGCAATTGGAATTAATTGGAAATAGGTATAAAGAACCTTAGCCTAAGGGTCTAGATTTTCATAAATCTTTAGACTATGGTCCAATTAAGGTTCCTATGGGCCAATAGCATCAATCCATGTGTAGGGAGGAGATAAATCCAAATTGTAAAAAGAAAATACCCAAAAATGAGTAAATGCTCACATGAGGTGAAGAGTTGAAAATGTACAAGGTTTATTAGTAAAAAACTATATTAAAAATATGAGATATTTTGGGAATAATGATTTTATTATGACACATATGTAAGGAAGGGGAGTCCCTTAAATGCTCACATAAGATAAAGAGTTGAAAATGTACAAGGTTTATTAGTAAAAAACTATGAGCAATATTAAAATGATTCCATTATGACACATATGTAAGGAAGGAGAGTTCTTTAAAGGAGGTGCATATTTCACATAAGATGAAGAGTTGAAAATGTACAAGGTTTATTAATAAAAAAATATGAGCAATATTAAAAATATGAGATATTTTGGGAATAATGATTTTATTATGACACATATGTAAGGAAGGGGAGTCCCTTAAATGCTCACATAAGATGAAGAGTTGAAAATGTACAAGGCTTATTAGTAAAAAACTATGAGCAATATTAAAATGATTCCATCATGACACATATGTAAGGAAGGGGAATTCTTTAAAGGAGGTGCATATTTCACATGCTTGAATAAATTTTAAACTCATAAAAATTGAGATATTTTATCTCTCCTCTCTCCTCATTCAAGTCTAGTTCCAAAAAGTTAGATTAACTGACCTAAAAATGGTCAAAAAGTGACCAAACTGACTTGGAAAATTCTAGAATCGGTTTGTTTGGTTAGGAGCTCAAATTTTCCTATAAATAGAAGCCTCCCCTTGTTGAAAAAGACATAGTGTCTTATGCCTTGTTACTCTACTCCACCTAAGCCAAAATACATAGTGTCTTATGCCTTGTTACTCTACTCCACCTAAGCCAAAATACATAGTGTCTTATGCCTTGTTACTCTACTCCACCTAAGCCAAAATATAGAGTGTCTTATGCATTGTTACTCTACTCTACCTAAGCCAAGAGCTGTGAATTCTTTAATAATTCACTAGTTTTTTATACTTCTCTCTTTCTTCAATCCCCATTGGTGGCTCCATCAACATACTAAACCAATTGATTGGTTGGGGGCCTCTACCGTGAATAAAGAATCAAGCAAATTATAAGGTAAGTATATTGAATTTTGATCTTTCTATAATTTCTCAATGATTCTCTCTTCTCAACCCCTCTCAAGCTTGAGAAGTTTAATTGGTATGGTTTTTTAAATGCTATTGAAGTTAATTGGTGAATAGTAGTGAAGAGTTACATAATTTAATAAATGCTATTGAAGTTAATTTTCATTTATGTTTAAATTCTAATGGTTTTTATGTAATTTCTCTCTCTCACTCAAGAAATGGTCATACTCATGACCCATTCTCAATCCAAATGAAGCTTTTCATAAAGCTTTTCCTTAATCCAAGATTAAGCTATGCTTGAGGCCAAATTAATGGCTTTTTGCTATGCTTTTAGTTTATGCACATTGATGATTCAATCCATTATGGATTGATGACCCAATTAGAGACCATTCTAATTATTTCCTTAATGATAAGCTTTATCCCTTAGAAAAAAATTGAGATTTATCAGTCATAGTAGCGGAGCTATGGCAAAATTTTTATAGAAATTACGCAAAAAATAAATTCATTCAAAGCATAAAAAGAGGACTTCCCACCATATTCTGGGAACTATCATCCTAGATTAATTAAAAGAATTTTATTATGCATGGAGATGTGGATGTTTGCATGTAGATGTAGATGTATGGATGTGAGTGTGAATGTGGAGGTGGATGTATGCATGGAGATGTGGATGTATGCATGTAGAAGTAGATGTATAGATGAGGATGTAAATAGAGATGTGGATGGATGCATGTAGATGTAGATGTATAGATGTGGATGTGAATGGAGATGTAGATGTAGGCATGTAGATGTAGATGTATAGATGTGGATGTGGATGTATGCATGTAGATGTAGATGTATAGATATGGATGTGGATGTGGAGGTGGATGTATGCATGTAGATGTAGATGTGGATGTGGATGTGGAGATGGATGTATACATGTAGATGTAGATGTATAGATGTCGATGTGAATGCGGAGGTGGATGTATGCATGTAGATGTAGATGTATGAGGAGAATGTGAATGTGGATGTGGATGTGGATGTATGCATAGAGATGTGGATGTATGCATGTAGATGAGAATGTACGCATATAGATGTAGATGTATGGATGTGAATGTGCATGTAGATGTGGATGTATGGATGTGGATGCATGAATGTGCATGTAGATGTGGATGTGAAAATAGATGTATGGATGTAGATGTGGATGTGTGGATGTGAATGTGGATGTGGATGTGGAGATGTGAATATATGTATGAATGTGAATATACGATATGTGATGTGAAGGAATATGAAGTGTTGAGATGGAAAATGATGTGAGGGGATGAGTATACATATAAATGGAATATGGAATAAGTAATGTGGATTGATGAGGGATAATGTGAAAAAATGAAAGTAAAAATAGAAACTGTATTGTAAACTGTTTGTAAATGCTGTTTGTAAAGGACTGTTTTATGTCAAGATTGCTGGGGGAGCATTGTGACTATCTTGTGATTAAGGTCGTGAGACCTAACTGATAATGTTGCAACTGCTGACGGAGAGTCAATGAAGGACGTCTCGCGTAGCAAGGTCGGCCGAGGTCTTGACCAGCCTCGGTGCGATTAAAATGGTGAGCTTCCGGTACGGTAGATGAGGGGCAAAGGAAGCGGCCTATGAGTGAAGCGCTAGGTCACCTGCGAAGGATCCTAGAGGGTGCTGACCATACGGTGCTCGGGCTCTGGGTCGCCTAGGATACCCACGCGTGCGTCGAGGAAGATATTGGAACAGAGTTGGAGTTGTTTTCTGAAATCGAGCATGGATCTGGTTGATTGACCTTGCTGGTCTTCAATGGATGAGTCCATGGCTCCTTATATGGATCCGTTGGTTGATCTTTCTGATCTTCAACGAGAGTCCATCTTAATAAGTGATTATATTGCCGAGTATTTAGGGCTAGGAACTAAGAAACGGCCCCTGAGTGGACAGGTGGTGAGCGTCCTAGTTGCCAATGTTGCCATAGATACTCTGATGAAGGAATGATGGAAAAATTAAGAATCAACTGGATAAATTGGAAGATGGTGATCAGTGATACCATGGTTTTATTAAAGGATTGTTTTAAACTGGTTGAATCTGTGAAAAGGCAATTTCATATTGGGTGTGTGAGTGGTGTGACTAGTTTTATTTTGCATGAACATCCGGCTAGGGGGCCTTGGAACTCTTTTCCTTGGTACCCGGGACAAAACCTAACCAAATTTTTAATTGGATCCCATCACTACAGTGGTTGGGCGGTTGGCTAACCCATGGGATTGGATGGGGTTAGGCTAGACTGATGGATCCGTAAATCGAGACTCAAACTTTGTTTTTACGATAGAAAAAAAAATCCCGGACAGTAACTGTTCTATGGATAGGAATCAACGGCTGTGCCTCTTGAATGGGGAAAAAAGCGTTGATCCCAATGATCCAAGTGCAAGTTTCTTCCTTGAACTGACTAAGTATCTTATAGATGTAATTGGATCATCTCGATCAGAAATGATCTTGTCTACGTTAGAGTAAAAAGTTATCCTGGTGGAATCGCCCGTGCTTCCGGTTAAGAAAGTTTTTCCGGGTTCGGTTTTGGAATAACCGACGGATTAGTCTCTTATCCGGATATCCGTGGGCGAGGCCCCGAGTGTGGGACCCCTGTCCCGCGCGAGAAGCGCTACTTCCGCTGCCAGTACCCCGAATCCGGTGCTCGGTGGGAACAGGGATCTTACAGTTGGTATCAGAGCATTTGGTTAATAAAGATCAACTGAGAAGACAAATATGTCAAAAAATTATCAAGAAACACCAAAAGGTTATAATTGTGTGATATAATTCATACAATTTGATATTCAAACTGAAATTCATAATTTGGTAATCGGTTCTTCAGATGGAAGTACCGCAATTATATAGAATCCCTGACTTGCTTGAGGCCTAGACATGATAGTATTTACCTTATAATTCCAAGGGCCGTGACTACGCATATATACCGAGAGTATACTGCAGCTCTTTACTGACAGTATATACGAGTAAATCTAAGACTTGAAATTATAAGCGTTAATGCTATCCAGATGATGATTTCGAATGTGATTGATATGATTTTTAATTCTGTTTGAGAATTGATGAATTGATTTGGATTCTGATTGAAAATGCTGATTGAAAAAAAAATGTTGATTTTTAAAAATTAGTTGAAATATAATGAAACCACAATGAGGGGGAATGGGACGAGTCCCTGTGATGATATTCATAACTAGAATGATGATAACGAATTCAGCAAATCACTATGAGATTAGTGGATTGTGCTGTCAGATTGCTACTGTTAATACTTGACCGGTAGATCAAGTTAAGGGATGTCAAATTGAGAACTTGCTTGACTGAAATTTCCGTGGGGAGGAATGTTCCGAAGGAAACTTTTCGGTCTAATGGACCTTTATCATGTTAAAGATATGAATGATATGATCTGAATGAATTGTTATTTAATGATGAGTTCTATATAAGGGATATTTATCCCAGTGTTCTGTTGGGTTGACCAGAATATAAGGAACCCAGAATAAAATTGGATCTTAAGAAAAAGAGCTGTCCTCTACCTTGCGAGATGAGGACATCTCGCACTTTTTAAGTGGGGTAGAATGTAAGATTCCTCCCCAACCTTCGAGGTATACTGGAGTACGAATCTTCCTTTCTGATCTTATAATTATTCCCTCTCTAAAATAAAAGAAAATTTCTGTTTAAAAAAGGAAGACCCTTTTCCTAGAATACTTCTCAGGAGTCACGCCTGTTTTAAGGATTTAGAACAATGAGTTTAGAAGTGAGAATCGGTGTTTTGGATACCAAGGTTTTGGTTTTCATTCGAGTACGGCCCAAAAGAAGTTCTTTATCTCTTGGGGAGTATAAGAAGTTATCCCCCAGATATTGTGATCCTTATATCTGAATTCAATGAAAGTAGGTGACTTAGCCTACAAGTTTCTTTTATCTCCTCATCTCAAAATTCTTAATGCCTTCTATAGAAAAATGTGTCAAACACAAATCATGGAAAGATGGTAAAACTTCAGTGGCAAGCTACCGTTGGCTTCTAGGTTACGCTAGCTCCTTCCTTTATATAAGTCGTAACTTTTACTTGTCGCTCACAGTAATCTTACTCCCATCAATCTCCTTTCTTTCTTAATCTCCTTCATGGCTTGGCAACAGGAATTAGTTTTATCCCTGATGATTTCTCACCTTCAAGACGCAAGAGAGTCTGTGAAGAAAGACTTTATAGAACAGTATGAGCGCTCACTTTTTTCTCACCTAGGAACTTCTGTAGCGCAGACCAAATGGCGGACCTATCAAAACATAACTAGGGTAACACCCTGGGGTCAGCAGCACTTCGTAACAATGTCCGCTTAGCCATGGTTATTGAAGCTTTGGGTTTGAGTCCCCGATACTACTACGTCATGAGATCAAGGCATCTTGGGTTTTCTGAGTGGGTCTTCTTACTGGCGTGTTTTCTTCCTCATGAGAAGATATGCCTTTACCCCGTTTTTGGCTTGCCTCTCAGAGGTCCTTTTGTTAGATCACCTCATACCACTGAGATAGGTGCGGCAATAACCAGCAGAATCATTCCCATAGATGAGTTACCCTATACTTGTGCAGCTTGTGAGGACTGCTTTTGTGACCATATGATGGACGGGCTTATGGAAGTGTAAAGAGTTCTTCTATCTTTACTGTATAAGTCCCGTGAATGAATAAAGTTTAAATCTTGTTCTTATTTGAATCTTGCTCTCTCTAAGACTTTTCTTGGTGGTTAATCGTGATTAAAATTTTTCTCTAAGTCTCATATTCGTGCATCTTGCGAGATGAGGACATCCCAAGTTGCGAGATGAGGACATCTCGCGTTTTTTAAGTGGGGTAGAATGTAAGATTCCTCCCCCAACCCCTTTTGATGTCTAGTATATTCCCCTGTAATCAATTCCTTTTCTGAAATATAAGAGATCTTGTTTGTGACTGTTTTAACCTAGAGAGAGAAAATATTCTAGAGAGAGAATATTCAGATTTTGAATATTTCTGGATAGAAAAATATCTCTTATAATTCAGATGAGTTCCCCTGAAACAGAAATTTAAAAAGAATTTTCCAATGTGCAATTGGAATTAATTGGAAATAGGTATAAAGAACCTTAGCCTAAGGGTCTAGATTTTCATAAATCTTTAGACTATGGTCCAATTAAGGTTCCTATGGGCCAATAGCATCAATCCATGTGTAGGGAGGAGATAAATCCAAATTGTAAAAAGAAAATACCCAAAAATGAGTAAATGCTCACATGAGGTGAAGAGTTGAAAATGTACAAGGTTTATTAGTAAAAAACTATATTAAAAATATGAGATATTTTGGGAATAATGATTTTATTATGAAACATATGTAAGGAAGGGGAGTCCCTTAAATGCTCACATAAGATGAAGAGTTGAAAATGTACAAGGTTTATTAGTAAAAAACTATGAGCAATATTAAAATGATTCCATTATGACACATATGTAAGGAAGGAGAGTTCTTTAAAGGAGGTGCATATTTCACATAAGATGAAGAGTTGAAAATGTACAAGGTTTATTAATAAAAAAATATGAGCAATATTAAAAATATGAGATATTTTGGAAATAATGATTTTATTATGACACATATGTAAGGAAGGGGAGTCCCTTAAATGCTCACATAAGATGAAGAGTTGAAAATGTACAAGGCTTATTAGTAAAAAACTATGAGCAATATTAAAATGATTCCATTATGACACATATGTAAGGAAGGGGAATTATTTAAAGGAGGTGCATATTTCACATGCTTGAATAAATTTTAAACTCATAAAAATTGAGATATTTTATCTCTCCTCTCTCCTCATTCAAGTCTAGTTCCAAAAAGTTAGCTTAACTGACCTAAAAATGGTCAAAAAGTGACCAAACTGACTTGGAAAATTCTAGAATCGGTTTGTTTGGTTAGGAGCTCAAATTTTCCTATAAATAGAAGCCTCCCCTTGTTGAAAAAGACATAGTGTCTTATGCCTTGTTACTCTACTCCACCTAAGCCAAAATACATAGTGTCTTATGCCTTGTTACTCTACTCCACCTAAGCCAAAATACATAGTGTCTTATGCCTTGTTACTCTACTCCACCTAAGCCAAAATACATAGTGTCTTATGCCTTGTTACTCTACTCCACCTAAGCCAAAATATAGAGTGTCTTATGCATTGTTACTCTACTCTACCTAAGCCAAGAGCTGTGAATTCTTTAATAATTCACTAGTTTTTTATACTTCTCTCTTTCTTCAATCCCCATTGGTGGCTCCATCAACATACTAAACCAATTGATTGGTTGGGGGCCTCTACCGTGAATAAAGAATCAAGCAAATTATAAGGTAAGTATATTGAATTTTGATCTTTCTATAATTTCTCAATGATTCTCTCTTCTCAACCCCTCTCAAGGTTGAGAAGTTTAATTGGTATGGTTTTTTAAATGCTATTGAAGTTAATTGGTGAATAGTAGTGAAGAGTTACATAATTTAATAAATGCTATTGAAGTTAATTTCCATTTATGTTTAAATTCTAATGGTTTTTATGTAATTTCTCTCTCTCACTCAAGAAATGGTCATACTCATGACCCATTCTCAATCCAAATGAAGCTTTTCATAAAGCTTTTTCTTAATCCAAGATTAAGCTATGCTTGAGGCCAAATTAATGGCTTTTTGCTATGCTTTTAGTTTATGCACATTGATGATTCAATCCATTATGGATTGATGACCCAATTAGAGACCATTCTAATTATTTCCTTAATGATAAGCTTTATCCCTTAGAAAAAAATTGAGATTTATCAGTCATAGTAGCGGAGCTATGGCAAAATTTTTATAGAAATTACGCAAAAAATAAATTCATTCAAAGCATAAAAAGAGGACTTCCTACCATATTCTAGGAACTATCATCCTAGATTAATTAAAAGAATTTTATTATGCATGGAGATGTGGATGTTTGCATGTAGATGTAGATGTATGGATGTGAGTGTGAATGTGGAGGTGGATGTATGCATGGAGATGTGGATGTATGCATGTAGAAGTAGATGTATAGATGAGGATGTAAATAGAGATGTGGATGGATGCATGTAGATGTAGATGTATAGATGTGGATGTGAATGGAGATGTAGATGTAGGCATGTAGATGTAGATGTATAGATGTGGATGTGGATGTATGCATGTAGATGTAGATGTATAGATATGGATGTGGATGTGGAGGTGGATGTATGCATGTAGATGTAGATGTGGATGTGGATGTGGAGATGGATGTATGCATGTAGATGTAGATGTATAGATGTCGATGTGAATGCGGAGGTGGATGTATGCATGTAGATGTAGATGTATGAGGAGAATGTGAATGTGGATGTGGATGTGGATGTATGCATAGAGATGTGGATGTATGCATGTAGATGAGAATGTATGCATATAGATGTAGATGTATGGATGTGAATGTGCATGTAGATGTGGATGTATGGATGTGGATGCATGAATGTGCATGTAGATGTGGATGTGAAAATAGATGTATGGATGTAGATGTGGATGTGTGGATGTGAATGTGGATGTGGATGTGGAGATGTGAATATATGTATGAATGTGAATATACGATATGTGATGTGAAGGAATATGAAGTGTTGAGATGGAAAATGATGTGAGGGGATGAGTATACATATAAATGGAATATGGAATAAGTAATGTGGATTGATGAGGGATAATGTGGAAAAATGAAAGTAAAAATAGAAACTGTATTGTAAACTGTTTGTAAATGCTGTTTGTAAAGGACTGTTTTATGTCAAGATTGCTGGGGGAGCATTGTGACTATCTTGTGATTAAGGTCGTGAGACCTAACTGATAATGTTGCAACTGCTGACGGAGAGTCAATGAAGGACGTCTCGCGTAGCAAGGTCGGCCGAGGTCTTGACCAGCCTCGGTGCGATTAAAATGGTGAGCTTCCGGTACGATGGATGAGGGGCCAAGGAAGCGGCCTATGAGTGAAGCGCTAGGTCACCTGCGAAGGATCCTAGAGGGTGCTGACCATACGGTGCTCGGGCTCTGGGTCGCCTAGGATACCCACGCGTGCGTCGAGGAAGATATTGGAACAGAGTTGGAGTTGTTTTCTGAAATCGAGCATGGATCTGGTTGATTGACCTTGCTGGTCTTCAATGGATAAGTCCATGGCTCCTTATATGGATCCGTTGGTTGATCTTGCTGATCTTCAACGAGAGTCCATCTTGATAAGTGATTATATTGCCGAGTATTAAGGGCTAGGAACTAAGAAACGGCCCCTGAGTGGACAGGTGGTGAGCGTCCTAGTTGCCAATGATGCCATAGATACTCTGATGAAGGAATGATGGAAAAATTAAGAATCAACTGGATAAATTGGAAGATGGTGATCAGTGATACCATGGTTTTATTAAAGGATTGTTTTAAACTGGTTGAATCTGTGAAAAGGCAATTTCATATTGGGTGTGTGAGTGGTGTGACTAGTTTTATTTTGCATGAACATCCGGCTAGGGGGCCTTGAAACTCTTTTCCTTGGTACCCGGGACAAAACCTAACCAAATTTTTAATTGGATCCCATCACTACAGTGGTTGGGCGGTTGGCTAACCCATGGGATTGGATGGGGTTAGGCTGGACTGATGGATCCGTAAATCGAGACTCAAACTTTGTTTTTACGATAGAAAAAAAAAATCCCGGACAGTAACTGTTCTATGGATAGGAATCAACGGCTGTGCCTCTTGAATGGGGAAAAAAGCGTTGATCCCAATGATCCAAGTGCAAGTTTCTTCCTTGAACTGACTAAGTATCTTATAGATGTAATTGGATCATCTCGATCAGAAATGATCTTGTCTACGTTAGAGTAAAAAGTTATCCTGGTGGAATCGCCCGTGCTTCCGGTTAAGAAAGTTTTTCCGGGTTCGGTTTTGGAATAACCGACGGATTAGTCTCTTATCCGGATATCCGTGGGCGAGGCCCCGAGTGTGGGACCCCTGTCCCGCGCGAGAAGCGCTACTTCCGCTGCCAGTACCCCGAATCCGTTGCTCGGTGGGACCAGGGATCTTACAGATAATAGAAAATATCATTATTTCAATATAATACTAGCATGGTATAGTTCACATATTTTTTTACAAAGGGCTAAGGATCTATTTATAGCTCTAACCAAGTCCAACTAGATTCTAGAATTTTCCAAGATCAGTTTGGCTGAATTTGGATAAGATTTGGACCTAGTTTGGCTCTCTTTTACTTTGGTTTGATCCAAGAGAGAGGAGAGATAAAAATATCTTATTTTTTTGAGTTTAAAACTCCTCCACACATGTGAAATAGGTTCCTCCTTAAAGAATCCCCTTCTCCTTACCAAGGTGTCAAAAATGTATCATTATACCCAAAATATCTCATTTTTTTAGTAATATTTATATTTTTTTACTAATAGACCTTGTACTCAGTCAACTCTTCATCTTATATGGGCATTTACTCATTTTTGGATATTTTTCTTTTATAAATTGGATTTATCTCCTCCCCACACTTGGATTGATCCTATTGAACCATAGGAACCTTAATTGGACCATAATCCAAAAATTTCTGAAAATCTAGACCCTTAAGCTAAGGTCCTTTATACCTATTTTCAATTAATTCCAATTGCACATTGGAAAGTTCTTTTTGAATTTCTGTTTCAAGGAAAATCGTTTTAGACACTAGGAGGATTTTTATATCCAAAAATATCTCATTTTTGGATTACCTCCCTCTAGACATTTTCTCTCTTCAGGCCAAAACAGAGTAAAACATGATCTTTCTTTTATTTCACAAAGGGGAATAATTTCAAGAACAGAAGGAGAGGTTCTTACTTCTTTACACCTCAAAAGCTAGAGGGAGGAATCTTACATCCTACCCCACTTAAAAAACGTGAGATGTCCTCATCTCGCAAACTAGAGGACAACCCTTCCCTTAAGATCCAACTGATTCTGGGGTTCCTTATAGTCTGGTCAACCCAACAGAATCCTGGGATAAAGATCCCTTTTATAGAACTCATCATCAGATAAGAATTTACTGGGATAAAGATCCCTTTTATAGAACTCATCATCAGATAAGAATTTACTCAGATCATATCATTCATATCCTTAACACAATAATGGTTCATTAGATCGAAATTTCCATCTGAACATTCCTCCATGGGAATTTCAATTTTACAGGTTTTTAATTTGTCATCCCTTAACTTGATCCACTGGGTCAAGTGTTAACAATAGCAATTTGCCAGCACAATCCACTAATCTTATAGTGATTTACTGAAGTCATTATCGTCATTCCAGTTTACGAACATCATCACAAGGACTCGTCCCATTCATCCTCATTGTGGTTTTGCTAAGCTTATCACTTTTTAACCAAAATTCAGGAAACATCATTTTTCAATCAGAATCCAAATCAGCTCATCAATTCTCAACCAGAATTTGAAAATCATATCAACCACATTTGAATTCATAATCTGGATATCATTTTTACTTATAACTTCAAGGTCTTAGATTTACTTGTATATACTGCTAGTAAAGAGCTGCAGTTATACCCTCGGTATATACGGGTAGTCTTCATGGTCCTTGGAATTAGAAGATAAATACCATCAAGTCTAGGCCTCCAGCAAGTCAAGGATTCCATACAATTGCGGTACTTCCATCTGAAGACCCAATAACCAATTTATAAATTTCAGTCTGAATATCAATTTGTATGAATTTCATCACACAATTCCAATCTTTTATTGGTACTTCATAAATTTTTGACATTTCTGGCTTCTCGGTTGTTCCACTTTAGCCAATTCGTTGTGATACCAGCTGAAAGATCCCTGCCCCCTCCGCACAACGGCAGATTCGGGGGTGCTAGTAGCGGAAGTAGCACTCCTTGCGCAGGGTAGGGTCCCTCACTCAGGGCCTCGCCACCCACGGATATCCGGACAAGAGACTAATCCCTCGATTCTTCCAAAACCGAACCCGGGAAAAACTTTCCCCGTCCCGAAAGCACGGGCGATTCCTCCAAGATAATTTTATTCTAACGTAGTCAAGAGCCTTAACTAACCAAACTCACTTTTTTCTATAAATAGAAGCCTCCCCCCTTGTAAAACGTTAATAGTGTTTATGCACTATTACTCTACTCGTCCCGAACCTATAATTCACATGGTCAGATCAAGGAGAAAACTTGCACTTGGATCATAGACACCAACGCTTTTCTCCTCATCGAGAGGCACGGTCGTTGGTTCTTTTTTCCATACAACAAGGACTATCCGGGATTTACTTCATCTATCATACACCCTAGAAAAAGGGAGCTCATTTTGGGGCCTTTTACGGTTTGGCAAAATAAGCTCTCAACCAATGAACAGAGGGCCAACGTAACGTTGAAAATTCACAAAAATAAAAGAAAATAGATAAAAGAAACAATATTTTATGTAGGTACAAGCGTGCTACATTAATGTGGAGATTGGTTTTTTATTCTCACAAGATCTTTGGACATGAAGATAGAATTTAGTCTGACATTTTCTCTGACAAGGGCCTTCCCGCTTCCACCTCCCTTTGAACTTTGAATTGTTGTGCTGCCTTTCCTTCGAAAGGTCTACCATTCTACACCACTGCCTCATTGTGCAGCAACCTCTTCTTTTCCAAAACTGCTCCCTTGATCCTGTTTGGCTTAGAGTAAGATGTTTCTTGTCAACTATCTGTCTGCCCACTTTCTCTTTCTTGAAACTTCACTTTGTTATCTTGTTTACATTACTTTGCTGTGGTTACAGATTCACAAGGTATCCATGGTGAATAAAAACTATGGTCGTTCTTGTGGAAGACGCTCTGTGGATGATAATGCTATGAAGGTAGAATTATACCACACATCCTTACCCCGTCG
This sequence comes from Cibotium barometz, assembly GCF_041138505.1. Taxonomy (NCBI): domain Eukaryota; kingdom Viridiplantae; phylum Streptophyta; class Polypodiopsida; order Cyatheales; family Cibotiaceae; genus Cibotium; species Cibotium barometz. The sequence goes on from NC_141109.1 coordinate 17,492,834, forward strand.
ACCTGCTTCTTCTATTTCTTCGGTAGAGAATTCAAGTACAGTCAAAACGGAAGGAACTTGGGAAAGGTTTACTGTTTCGAGCATGGGTGCTCATGCAACCTAGTAAAAGAAAGAGACCCTAGACAAAAAACATTTTCTTGGCATCATGGAAGGGAAGAGTACGAGATTTTAAAATCACCAGAGGAAAGATATCGGTGAAAGAAGTTTTGATTCAGCATGTGTACATGCATAAAGAACTTGTCTTGCGAGACTATCCAAATGATCTTCCGCAACACAGGCCTAATTGTATATTTTTCTATTGTGGTTTTGTTCTTTATGAGGTGTATGGATTTTTAAGACAAAGCTTTCTTTCTTTGCTTATTGATATTCTTGTGTTATTTTATTTCAGATTTATACCCTTCATCGTATGAGACATGGCAAAACATCGATTGTATTCTGGGATTTATAGATGTTTTGCATGGATCGATAGGAGAACAACAATACGAAGGTCGATGTGCAACAGAGCTAGCTCAATCCGGTATATTTTTTACTGATCATTTTTATCAGTTGCTGGACAATGCAAACACACATGGTGTGTTAAGAAAACAAGACCTTCCAGCATGGAATTCAGTGGATTGGCCTCTCCCACATTTTAGTGTTACAAAGGCATATAGAGTCAAGCTTTTCAAAGAAGTACAGCAAGCTCTGAGGCCCAATATTGCCACAAGGATAATAAAAATTTCTTTATGCATGCCTCTCACAGTTTTTGTAGACTTGTTTAATACCTTTCCAGTGAAGGTTTCAAAAACAATGTTCACAGTTAAAGCAACAAGTCTGGCATGCATGCCACAATTTTTGGATAAAGGTTGGGATAAGAAGACATGTAGTTCAGTGTTTTGTGAGGTTGTCCAACCTTCTATGCAACTGAAGTACATGGTTGCATCACAAAATTTCATTTTTTCTTTTTATTATAAGCGCAGTCGAATGCTAGGTACAAAACTAGTCCCAATGGATCAAGATGAAGATTCTTTTGGTGCAGAAAATAAACTTCTTGATATTGATGTTGTTGAGAATGGTGATGTGCTAGTCAATATCACATTAAGACAATGTTGCTCCCTAGCTCAATTGCGCAATGACATTCTATTTGAGACAGAAGGTTCTATTTCAAAGGACTTTTTATTTATCTACAACAATAAGAAGGTATACCATGTGACTTATCCTAGTCTCATTAAGCACTGCTATTAGTTTACTTTACCCTATTGTTTCATATTGCTTTTTTTGCAGGTGCTCAAAAGAAGAGAGAGATCAATAAAATGCAAAGACATTGAAAATTTGAAAATTGAGATAACACAGACTCCATAAACAAAGGTATTATATTCAGAAATGTAAAATTCTGTACAGAAGTGTTTAATTATATATGTAGAACATATTCTTGACAACAATTTTCTATTTATCTACAGGCTGATCTAGAGGCTGCTCTACATGGTCCAAGCTCACCGTATCATCTTTATTTGGAGAATCTACTTTCTGCTGCTCCATCCTGTCGTGTACAGTCTCTTGGTGCTGCTCCATTGTCTCCTCTACTGCCCCTGGAGCATCTGTTTGCTACTGCTCCATCATTTCCTCAATAACATCAGCAGCAGCAGCAGGTCCTTGTTCTTGTGGCTTCTCCTCATCAGCACTAGGTCCTTGTTCTTGTGGCACCACATCTGCATCATTTGTGTCATCAAGGTGTATGACACCTTCTCGGACTTTAGAGCTCTCACCCAACTCGACAGTAGCTGGTACAATAGGTTTGGGGAAGGCATACTTCAAAAACTTCCAAATTATATCAGCTCTGAAACTATACACATAGCTCGAGTTGAAGCTATCTTCTCTCATCTGCAATGAGATATGATGATTTAGAACACTTTGTACCAATATCAAAATTTTTAAAGCTAAATGAAAATTATTTTTTCTTACAAGCTCTGGCTGTCCTATCTCAAAATAGCTTGAAAGTATATATTTGGCACTAATCAGCACTCTCCAGCCACACAGCTACTTGAATCATCTTGTTGTGGTGTCTGGATAGTTGGAAAGATATGTTAGAAACTGTTAATGTCTGAACAAAATAAAATTATTCAATAAGTTCAAAGGCATAGCATGAAATAGACATCAGTAGAGGGAACAACTTTCTACCTCTAAATCTATTGGCTCTATTGAATCCAAAAGATTGACATTAGGAGGACACTGATCCAATGCATCTAGAAGTCTTCTAATACAACTGCAATACATATAATTCAGTTAGTGTGCATTAAATCCAAATAATGAAGTTTAAAGTTAAAAATAGCACACAAACCACTTACAATTTAACCTCTCTGTGTGTGTTTCTAAGAGAGTTGAATAAAAAGCATTGCTTCTGCTGGATGTCAATAGAAGCAAAGCTCCAGTGGTCATTGCATAAGGAAAAAAGCATTAAGAAATCAAAGGCTACAAGAGTACTCAATCTTGAAGGAAAATCCCAAAAGAAGCAGCCACACACATACTTGTTATGGTATGGAAGTAGCAAAATATCAACATGATCAAAATCACAGTGTCTGAACCAATTGGAAATATCCATGGGAGTTTCCTTTGGATCTCTTAACTTGAAGGAAATTGCAGGATCAATAATATAAATTGTATGCTGTACAGCATGGTTCAGCCAGCTTCTCATCATGCTACATTGGACAAAACAATAATTATAATGGAGGAGGTACAATAAGGATTGTTTTGCAAAGAAATGTAAAATAAAAGACACTTACTAGAGCATTGCAAGAATGATAGTATCTGAGCAATACTCATTCTTATGAGCCAATGCTGCCAAGCATGCTTTTGTCAAGTCAAAATTATTCTCTGAAAAATCATCTTCAATATGGACAACTATGTTAGGGTCCAGCTCCTGCAACCTTCTCTGTATCTGTAGCTCCATCTGTACAGTCTCCACATCTATAGCAGATTTGGATTCTTCTATTTGCTGCTTTAGTGACTCCTCATAAGCAGCTTTCCCTCTGGTGCTCATTGAGTGGGTCACTTCAACAACCTTCACCTTGTCTGCCTTTAATTTCCTTGTAGGTGGAATTAATAATATGTCTCTCATTTTAATGTCTCGCCATTCCACAGGATGGACCAGCTTGTCATACCTCCACCTCACTCTGGACAATGTGTTGAAGTCCTTGGCCATCAGAGTTACCCTGTGAGCATGGGCTGCTACAAGCATTGCATCTTCAAAGTACTTCTCCAAGTAATCCTCTGCCATTTCCTGTAAGGAAAGAATGGCAGTCCTGTTCCACCTGAAACCAAGGTGCCAGCTATCACAAATTTCTCTCACTAGCCTCTGAAAAGGTGCCTTGGGGATTGCAAAGCCTATAGCTTTTTGTTGTTTCCTGATCTCCTTTAGCACACCTGCAGAATGTTTTAACCTCTTGGACTTTTGCTGCAGCATGCTCATTGGCTTCCCCTTCCTGCCATGTGCAACTCTTCCTTTTGGAGGCACACTAGATTCCTTGACATCAGCCCCAGCTGCTGCTGCTGCAAGCCCTGGCCCCTTGCCAGACCTCCTTGCAGTTGCCTTGGTTCTTGCCATCACTCTGAAAAGGTCCAGACAAAGCAATAGAAAAAGATTAGAACCATGGAGAACATGGAATGATAAAAGAAGGTGATGACAAATTGGATAAAGCAAAATTCAACAATTTGTAACAAAACGCGATTATGATGATTTGAAATTTCTAATAGCTCATAATTGCGTTTTTCTGCAAATACTTGAAACAACATGCTATTACATCCCTACAATGAATTCTTTGTCTTTTCAACTATAAACAATATGTATTGAGTTTATGCAAGAACTATGCAGCCTTGAATAGCCTAGAAAGATACAAAATCACAATGAAATGGGTGGATGAAGAAGCATTTTCAAATTTGCAACAAAATGTGATTTGGGCTGTTTGAGATTTCTAAAGCCCTCTCCTCGCGTTTTGCTGCAAATTCTAGAGACAGCATACTTCAGCATGCCTTTAGTCATTTCAGTGTGTATGCAGCTTTGTGCAACATGGATAGAGCCTATGGACATCAAGAAGTGATCAAGCTCTCATTCAACAGGCCCAAATAAAAAGTCTTCCTGCTTCTACATGCAGTGGAGAAAATCTAAAAAATGCATATAATATTTATCATAATATCTAACCTACATCACATCAATCAGTTCCTTACCTTAATATACTATTAAACAAGAAGAGAAGGAAATAGATTGTCTTACTAACCTGGAAGCTATCTGCAAGTGTGCTGTGCTGATGATGAGTATCCTGTGCTGGGGATGAACCTCTGCTGCTGGTCTGGATGCTGATGGTGTAGAGTAGGGAGGTAGAGATGCAGGAGAACTGAGTTAGGAGAGTAGATTATTACAAAATACAAATAAAGGAGTTATTAAATACCACACGTGTGAAATATAGTCGTTTTTTAACACGTGTGGGTCCCACCCAGATCTTTTGGAATTTGAAATTTGTGGGTCACTTTTTGCCTTGGAAATTGTGCCAATCATGATTTCATAATTAGATCCATTAACACTTTTCCCTCCCCATCTTCCATCCCTGCCAGCACCCTCCCATCATCCTTTTCTTTCCCACCTTGATCACTTTCTACCCAACACACTCCATCCACTCTGCAACCTGTTTGAAGACTACTACCATTACCAGATCTCCAGGTTACCAGAGCTACAGCTCAAGTTTGGAAGAGAGCAGGAGAATCTCCAGGGCTACTCCAATAGTATGGAAGAGGAAAAGAAAGGTCAGAGATCTATACCCTTTCCAATGTTTTCTGATATATATTTCTTCCATCTGTAGAATTCTTGAATCTCAGTGCCTAGAAATCTAGCAGATCACCCTAGGATTTGATTAGAGATGGATATGAATAGGATTTAGAATTTTGCAACAAAATGCGATTATAGTGCTTTACATTTTCCAAATGCTCTAAATCGCGTTTTCCTGCAAATTCTGATATTTGTTTTAGTTTTTATTTTTTCCTCCTTCTTTTGCTCTCTTTTGCCCTGGGGAATTCCTCCTTGTATCAGTTACTGTCCTGAACATTGTGTGATATCCCTAGCATTTGATTGGAGATGGATGTCAATAGAAATTTAGAATTTGCAACAAAATGCGAGGAGAGCACTTGACATTTTTCAAATGGATCTACATCGCGTTTTGTTGCAAATTCTTGTGTCCCTTTTGGTTTTTACTGTTTCCTCATTGTTCTACTTTCTATGTCCATGGGGATGTCTTTCTTGATGATGAGAAAGGTTTTTGCTTTGGAACAGTTGATTCTCAGGCCCCTCCTTTCAAGAGGAAGCTGGACTTTTCTGCTGCTATACTCAGACCACAGGTGATTCATGTGTGCTTATGAAGAGAGTTGTTTGGTGATATCCTATACATTATCTGATTGCATATGTGAGCATATAGAATTCATGTTATATAAATTTTGGTTCAGGCAAAAGCAAGAGACTAGAGCAGAAAGGTGAGTCTTCCCTTTCAAAACAAAGGGAACCAGAAGAGGACAAATCTCCAGATTTGCTCCTATTTGACTTTCTTCACAAGTGCAAGGCTCAGAGGAACTTCCACATATACCACAGTATTTTCAACAGGGAGTTCACTATGAGCTCTCTTTTGGACCATCACAGAGATTTCCTTTCAGACCATTGGGATACCTTCAAACAACTGACAGAGGCAGGAAAGATTGTGGAAGGTGAAAAGGTTTTTGTGCATTTAAATCATATTGTCTCCATTGACAGGCTGAGGTACCATGTGAATAGAAGGTTTGACAGCCTGCCTGAGGAATATAAATTCAGCTGTAACTTGCACACCAGAAAGTGTAGAGTGCTTGAGGAAAACATGGCATTCCTTAATTGCATCTTCAAAGTTCTTGTAATCACTCTTTGTCCATGTTACATTGTCACAGAACATGAAGAGTTGATCAAGAGACCTCCACACCTCTGCCTTCACATTTCATGCTTCCCCATCTGCCTCATGATCTTTCACGGCATTATGGACTTGCTTCCACAATCCATAACTAATCCTTGAAACTGTTCTACCTTGCCTTACTTGCTTACTATTGTGTTTGGGTCGAGACAAGAATCTTCTTGCCTTAACACCACCAATAGAGGGCTTTATTGGTACCTCCTTGCCATTGGTAGACTTTTTAAAATCCTTTGTGATATGAACATCACCTCCATGCAGACCTATATCGGATAACACTTTTTCCAATGCATGAAGAGTATCCTTTCTATTTCTTTCGGGACGGAGTTTCCAAGCAAATCCAATATACAAAAATACCAATTTCTCAATAATTCGACATAGAGCATGCAATGTGCATATGTGAACATTACATAGTGGAATGTCAAGAATGGCCTTGAAGTCAAGGTCAACTTTATCTCTATTAGGTGCTCTCTTCCACCATTTGGAATCCATTACTTGCGCTGATTCTTTGCAGTAAAGACAAGGAGACTTTGAGTTACCTCCTTTACTAACGTTATACATGCACTTAAGTGTTTTAAGATCCCTCGCCATATGCCACTCTACTTGAAAATCACCTTTTCCTGCAACATGGAGATTCTCTCCTTGCACTTGTCTTTTAATTATTCTTGGTATTTTCGTGTGGTGAAACACCCAATCTAGTGTTTCATGGTCTTCTGTCTTTACCTGTGATTATACAAAACAAAAGTCTTACTATAAAAGATTTGAAAACATTGACTAAAATCAAGTACGAAATAAAAAATGATCATACCTGGAATGAGCCCAACCACCATATGTGTTTCTCCGACTGCACACTAAAATACTTCGAACTCGCTTCATTCAATGATGTATCAAGTGCTCCATTCATCAATGTGATAGTAATCCTTTCCATTTTCTTTTCCTTTACAACCTCACACTCATCCAGTTTGATAACAAATTTCAAAATGCCTTTGCACTCTTCAAATGTTATTCCATAAAACTCGACCATTCTTCTTTGAAGTTGTTGTAGATCTACAAATATATTGTTCCAAGGGTCATACACAGTGGTTACTTTAGCACCATGAAATATTTCTTCAATATGGATATATGGTCCAATAAACTCATCTATACTTTCATTCAAATGACCTCTTATCTTCCACACTGTTGGCTGGATTTGGCAGTAAAACTCGTTTAATCCTTTGATCTCTCAAAGTTGAGGATATCGCATGGAAAATTGAACTATATCCCTTCCTACTAACTCCACTAACATCAAGAGCCTCTTGGATTGTAGTACCATCAACTTGATTATTGGATATAAAGTCCTCTACAACATTGCGTTTGATTGTTTTGTATTTTTTTTCTTCAATCAAACCTTTTGCTACACCACAAGAAAGCAATCCTTTCATTTGTTTAACTGGAAGAAGGTTGGGATCCATATTTTCTTTTGCAGGCTCCAATAATTTCCTATAGTAACAATATAGTAACAACACAATATGCCTATATTATTCAACACTTCCAATCCTGTTTTGCATTAATGGACAAAATAGATATAGTCATTTGAGAGCATTTTTGAGTTTAAAAAATAAAAAATTGCAAACTAACCTTGCTTCCTGAATTCTTCGCTTGCATCCACCAGTCCCAGCCTTCAAATTTGCAATGTTTTTAATCTTCCTGCTTCGTTGTCTGTCTCCAAGCATGGTTCTCTTCCTTCTTGATCTTGTTAACTCTTTTTTACTCTTTGAATGCTCTTAAATTTCATTCTACAACTGCTGCTCCAATTTTGCACGAATAACTATCTCTTGAATCCTGGCTCCCTTTTCTTGTAGGTACATTGTTTTATATGTTTCTGCAAATGCAGACTGTGCTGAAATATAACCAAGAAGTCCATTTTGTCCATCGCTCGCAAACCTCAGTAGTGTGGTTGGATTGACAAATGGAGGTGTAGAGTTTTTTACTAGACATTTTGGATATATACTTCCATCACACCATAAGTCAATATGTTGGAGCCCTTCTCTTCTCATATTTTCCCGTTGTTGAGCATTTAGCACCGTATCCTTTCGTCTTTTTTGTGCTGGAGCATATTGTTCTTCTAAGTCGATGTGAAGATGGTATAATCGCTTCTTCTGAGATTGTAACTCACTAGTATCGGCCATTTTTGTGCTTCTGAGGTTGTAAAGTTGGCTTGTCAATCTCATAGTCTTTTTGTAACATGAATTGTGGAAGTGTGGCGGTATCCATACAATCATTAAGTTCAGTGATGGATTCTTTATGAGAGGCCTGCACACGTCGTCAAAAGAGATGCGAAATCTTCGAGAAACAAAATAAATTAAGGAGATATTTAATGCAAAATCGTGTTAGTTAGACAAAAGATTATCTTATTCTTTTCTGAACTGACAGTTCAGTGGTCCTTACTGACAGTTCTGAGCCACGTTTCCATATTTTATTATTTTTGAGATCTTTTAGGAGAGAAATAAATCGAAAAATAGTGAATTTCTTACAGGGCCCCAAAATGAGCTCTGTTTTTCCCTAATGCCATAACAGAATTGAGTCTCATTTTAGAGATCCATTAGTCTAGCCCCATCCAGTCCCATGGGTGAGCCAACCGCCTAACAACTCTAGTGATAGGATCCATTTAGGAATTTGGTTATGTTTTGTCCCGGGGGTACCAGGGAAAAGAGTTCCCAAGCCCCCTAGCCAGTGCTTCATGCAAACTTCAAGATAGTCACACCACTTACACACCCAATATGAAATTGCCTTTTTCATAGATTCAATTGTCTTTAAAACAACCGTTTAATGAAACCATAGTATCACTGTGAGACTGATCATAATCCTCCAAAATATCCGGTTGAATTCTAATTTTCAATCATTCCTTCATCGGTGTACCTATGGCATCATTGGCAACCAGACGCTCACCACCTGTCCACTCAGGGGCATTTCCAAAAGTTCCTAGCTCATAGTACCCGGAAGTATATTCACTTATAAAAATCCAGATGGACTCTCCGTTGAAGATCAGCAAGATCAACCAACAGATTCATATAAAAGAGCAATGGACTCATCCGTTGAGGACCAGCAAGGTCAATCAACCAGATCCATGCTCGAGTTCAGAAAACAATTCTAACACCTTGTTCCATTTTCTTCCTCGAGGCACGCATGGGTATCTTCGGGGCGACCCAGAGCCCGAGCATCATATGGTCAGCACCCTCTAGGATACTTCGTAGGTCACCTAGCGCTTCACTCATCAGCTGCTTCCTTGGTCCCTCATCCACCATACCGGAAGCTCACCATTTAAATCGAATCGAGGCTGGTCAAGACCTCAACCGACCTTGCTACGCGAGACGTCCTCCGTTGACTCTCCGTCAGCTGTTACAACTTTATCAGTTAGGTCTCCACGACCTTATTCACAAGACGGTCAAAATGCTTCCCCAACATTCTTGGCATAAAACATTCATTTAAAAACAGGTCATAAATACAGTTTCTATAACGAACTCTCGTCTTTCCACATTGTTCCACATCAATCCACATTACTTAATCCATACTCATTTCATATGTATTCCCATTCTCATCACATCATTTTCCATCTCATCACATCTTTCTTCATTCACCCTCATCAGATCTCATCCACTCGCATCTACCCATATCCACAGCTCATCAGATCATATTCATTCACATCACATATCATCCATTCACATCTATCCCAATTTACATCACATCCATTTCACATCACATCTCATTCATTCACATCCCGATTCACATCACATCACATCTCATCCATTCACATCCCATATTATTCATTCACATCCCGATTCACATGTCATCACATCTCATTCATTCACATATTGATTCACATGACATCACATCTTATTCATTCACATTCCGATTCACATCACATCACATCTATTCACGTCCATCACATTCATTTACATCACATCCATCACATCACATCCATTCATATCCATCACATTCATTCTCATCACCATCCCATCCCATACATCTATCCACATCATGTCTCATTCATACACATCTCATCTCATTCATCCACATCCATCCAATCGTTCATATGTAAGACTACTCACATATATCCATACACTTTCACATCCACATCCATTCTTTCACATACACATCCACATCCCTTTATATCACATCACATCCTTTCACATACACATCCACATCCATTCTTTCACATACACATCCACATCCCTTTACATCACATCACATTCTTTCACATACACATCCACATCCATTCTTTCACATACACATCCACATCCCTTTACCTCACATAAAATTCTTTCACATACACATCACATCACATTCTTTCACATACACATGCACATCCATTCTTTCACATACACATACACATCCATTCTTTTACATACACATCCACATCCCTTTACATCACATCACATTCTTTCACATACACATCACATCACATTCTTTCACATACACATCCACATCCATGTACTTCCCATCTCACCCTTTCACATATCCTCTCATCTCATTCTTATCTCATCATTCTCATCCACATCCATTTACTTCACATCTCATCCCCATTCATTTTCATCACACCACATCCTATCACATCCCATTCACATCTTATTTTCATCTTATCACATCCATTCACATCTTATCGCATCTTATTTTCATCTTATCACATCCATTCACATCTTATCGCATCTTATTTTCATCTTTTCACATCCCATTTACATCTTATCACATCCATTCATATCTTATCGCATCCCATTCACATCTTATCACATCCTATTCCCATTTAGTAGTTTTTACTACCTTGATAGTGATAATGGGATTTTTTCTAAATTTTTGCCAATTACTTGGCCTAGATAAAGGTTCTTTTTCTCGACGCTATTTTCATATTCTTTTTCAATTTCTCAAATGAATTATATTCAATATTCCTCTTTCGGAATAGAAGAATTCATGGGATTTACAAAAGACAATTCTACCCATATTTCCACTTTTGATAAATAATCATAAATTGAATTATACTAAAATTTTCTCTTTTTCTCATTTAATTTCTTGGAGCTCAAATATCATGGGAATTCCTCTTTTTGCATTTGATTATTTGCATTCCAATATAGTGGGAATTCCTCTTTTATCATCAAATATTTCTCATAAAATAAATTCATCAAAAATAAAATATCCATTAGTTCAATATGCTAGGAATTTCTCTTATCCCATCTAATTGATTGAATTCCAAATGTCATAGGAATTCCTCTTTTACCATTTAAATATTTCTCATAGATAAAATAAATTTATCTAAAATTTATCTTTGAATTTAATTAAAATATCCAATAATTCCAATATGCTAGGAATTTCCCTTTTCCCATCTAATTGATTGAATTCTAAAAGTCATAGGGATTCCTCTTTTATCATTAAATAAAAATACCATAATTCTTTCATTTCTTAATTATTTAAGTACACATAAACTTAAAAATTAGTTTTCCATTGAATGTGACAAAAACCATTCTTTGAACCTAGGATATTCAATCCTAGAATATGATAGGAAGTCCTCTTTTCACGTTATGCATAAGAATGAATTTTGCATCAATTTTTTAAAAATTTTGCCATAGCTCCGCTGCTATTCATTACTGGCAATTTTTAATTTTTATGAAAAGAATAAGACATAGCAAAATAATTAAGATAGTATAACTATCTTTTAGCATTAAATCCAATTTATGGATTTATCCCATAATATTACCATATTTTTCAAGCATATAAGTATAAAAACCATTTTCTTAAACCTCTAGCTTCACAAGCCTAGAGTTTGATTTGTGAATAGAGAATTTCTCCATGAGAAGCATTAATTGAATAGAGAATTGGTCATAGGAATGACCATTCTTTGGGGGAGAGAGAGATATGCTTTAAAAAAAACATTTTAATTTAAGCATAAATAAAAACTTTATGTGTTTAATCACTAAAATCGATTAGAGAGCTTCAATTGCATTAAAGAGCCATTCAATTGAATACTTCTCAAGCTTGAGAGGGGTTGAGAAGTGAGAAACATTTAGAAAAATCACACTTTACCTCTTATTTTGCTTGATTCTTTAGTCTAAGGAGAGGCCCCCAACCAATCAATTGATTTAGTATGTTGATGAAGACTTCAAAAAAGGTTAAGGGAAAGAGAGAAACTCCATTCTCTCCAAATTGTAGAGGATTTTTAGAGGATAATAAAAAATATCATTATTTCAATATAATACTGGCATGGTATAGTTCACATATTTTTTTACAAAGGACTAAGGATCTATTTATAGGTTAGGGAGGCCTCTAACCATGTCTAACTAGGTTCTAGAATTTTCTAGGTTCAATTTGGCTGAATTTGGATAAGATTTGGACCTAGTTTGGCTCCCTTTTGATTTGGTTTGATCCAAGAGAGAGGAGAGATAAAAATATCTTATTTTTTTGAGTTTTAAACTCCTCCACACATGTGAAATAGGTGCCTCCTTAAAGAGCCCCCTTCTCCCTACCAAGGTGTCAAAAATGTATCATTATACCCAAAATATCTCATTTTTTTAGTAATATTCATAGTTTTTTTTCTAATAAACCTTGTACTCAGTCAACTCTTCATCTTATGTGGGCATTTACTCATTTTTGGGTATTTTTCTTTTATAAATCGGATTTATCTCCTCCCCACACTTGGATTGATCCTATTGAACCATAGGAACCTTAATTGGACCATAATCCAAAAATTTCTGAAAATCTAGACCCTTAGGCTAAGGTCCTTTATACCTATTTTCAATTAATTCCAATTGCATATTGGAAAGGTCTTTTTGAATTTTGTTTTCAGGGGAAATCTTTTAAGACAATAGGAGGATTTTTATATCCAAAAATATTTCAATTTTGGATTACCTCCCTCTAGACATTTTCTCTCTTCAGGCCAAAACAGAGTAAAACATGATCTTTCTTTTATTTCAGAGAGGGGAATAATTTTAAGAACAGAAGGGGAGGTTCTTACTCCTTTATACCTCAAAAGCTAGAGGGAGGAATCTTACATCCTACCCCACTTAAAAAACGTGAGATGTCCTCATCTCGCAAACTAGAGGACAACTCTTTCCCTTCAGATCCAACTTATTCTGGGATTCCTTATAGTCTAGTCAACCCAATAGAATCCTGGGATAAAGATCCCTTATATAGAACTCATCATCAGATAACAATTCACTCAGATCATATCATTCATATCTTTTACACAATAATGGTTCATTAGACCGAAATTTCCATCTGAACATTCCTCCATGGGAATTTTAATTTTACAGGTTTTTAATTTGTCATCCCTTAACTTGATCCACTGGGTCAAGTGTTAACAATAGCAATTTGTCAGCACAATCCACTAATCTCATACTGATTTGCTAAAGTCATTATTGTCATTCTAGTTACAATTATCATCACAAGGACTCGTCCCATTCATCCTCATTGTGGTTTTGCTTAGCTTTTTGCTTTTCAACCAAAATTTAGGAATCATCATTTTTCAATCAGAATCCAAATCAACTCATCAATTCTCAACCAAAATTTTAAAATCATATCAACCACATTTGAATTCATCATCTGGATAGCATTTTTGCTTATAATTTCAAGGTCTTAGATTTACTCGTATATACTGCTAGTAAAGAGCTGCGGTTATACCCTCAGTATATATAGGTAGTCACGGTCCTTGGAATTATAAGATAAATACCATCATGTCTAGGCCTCAAGCAAGTCAGGGATTCCATACAATTGCGGTACTTCCATCTGAAGACCCAATTAGCAATTTATGAATTTCAGTCTGAATATCAATTTGTATGAATTTCATCACACAATTCCAATCTTTTACTGGTACTTCATAAATTTTTGACATTTTTGGCTTCTCGGTTGTTCCACTTTAGCCAATTCGCTCTGATACCAGCTGAAAGATCCCTGCCTTCTCCGCACAATAGATTCGGGGGTGCTACCAGCGGAAGTAGCACTCCTTCTGCGGGGTAGGGTACCTCACTTAGGGCCTTGCCCACGGATATCCGGACAAGAGACTAATCCCTCGATTCGTCCAAAACCGAACTCGGAAAAAACTTTCCCCGTCCAAAAAGCACGGGCGATTCCTCCAGGATATTTTTATTCTAACGTAGTCAAGAGCCTTATCTAACCAAACTGATCTGACCTAACCTATAATTCACTTGGTCAGATCAAGGAGAAATTTTGCACTTGGATCATAGAGATTAACACTTTTTTCCTCATCGAGAGGCACGGTCGTTGATTCTTTTCCATAAAACAAAGACTATCCAGGATTTACTTCATCTATCATACCATAACAGAATTGAGTCTCATTTTAGGGATCCATCACTCCAGCCTAACCCCATCCAGCCTAACCCCATCTAGTCCCATGGGTTAGCCAACCGCCCACCAACCACTATAATGATAGGATCCATTTAGGAACTTGGTTATGTTTTGTCCAGGGAAAAGAGTTCACAGGCCCCCTAGCCGGTGCTTCATGCAAATTTCAAGATAGTCACATCACTTACACACCTAATATGAAATTGCCACACCCTCTAGGATCCTTCGTAGGTCACCTAGTGCTTCACTCATAGGCCGCTTCCTTGGTCCCTCATCCACCGTACCGGAAGCTCACCATTTAAATCGAACCAAGGCTGGTCAAGACCTCGGCTGACCTTGCTACGTGAGACGTCCTCCGTTGACTCTCCATCAGCAGTTGCAACTTTATCAATTAGGGCTCCACGACCTCATTCACAAGACGATCAAAAAGCTTCCCGAGCATTCTTGACATAAAACAATCATTTAAAAACAGATCATAAATACAGTTGCTATAACGAACTCTCATCTTTCCACATTGTTCCACATCAATCCACATTACTTAATCCATATTCATTTCATATGTATTCCCATTCTTATCACACATCATTTTCCATCTCATCACATCTTTCTTCAGTTATCCTCATCAGATCTCATCCACTCACATCTACCCATATCCTCATCTCATCACATCATATTCATTCACATCACATATCATCCCTTCACATCTATCCCAATTTACATCACATCACATCTCATTCATTCACATCCCGATTCACATCTCATCCATTCACATCCCATATTATTCATTCACATCCCGATTCACATGTCATCACATCTCATTCATTCACATCCTGATTCACATGACATCACATCTTTTTCATTCACATCGTGATTCACATGACATCACATCTTATTCATTTACATCCCGATTCACATCACATCACATCTATTCTCGTCCATCGCATTCATTTACATCACATCCATTTACATCCATCACATCACATTCATTCATATCCATCACATTCATTCTCATCACCATCCCATCCCATACATTTTATCCACATTACATCACATCACATCTATCCACATCATGTCTCATTCATACACATCTCATCTCATTCATCCACATCCATCCAATCGTTCACATGTACGACTACCCACATCTATCCATACACATCCACATCCACATCCATTCTTTCACATACACATCCACATCCCTTTATATCACATCACATCCTTTCACATACACATCCACATCCATTCTTTCACATACATATCCACAACCATTCTTTCACATACGCATCCACATCCCTTCTTTCACATACGCATCCACATCCATTCTTTCACATACACATCCACATCCCTTCTTTCATATACACATCCACATCCATTCTTTCACATACACATCCACATCCCTTTACATCACATCACATTCTTTCACATGCACAGCCACATCCATTCTTTCACATACACATCCACATCCATTCTTTTACATACACATCCACATCCCTTTGTTCTCATACTTTCTCTCTTACTTTTTGAATTTTTTATCTTCACTCTCTACAAATTAAATCTTTCTTGTCAGTTTGAAATCTCCTTCCTCATTAACTCTCACCATATCTCCCTTCCACATCAGCAAAACATTCTCGTATTTAGGTGGGCCCCAAAAGTGAAAATTTATCATTTTTCATTTTTTTACATTTTGAGGTGGAAAAAACACCACACCCAATTAATATGTATGATGAAAATACTTTTTTCCTCCAAAAAGCTTGTAATTCAAGGGTCACGCCAGAAGGAGCCAATACATCCATAACTAACTGTCAGGTCCCCACAACCCCATAAACATAACTAATTGTCAAGAACCACTACATCCATGAGATCCCAAAATTGTGCGGACCCCAAAAATTATTTTTTTAATTTTTCTCATAAATGTAATTTATTATGAAAAACTCCATGTTAGTATATTTGAATATATCAAAAATATCATTTTCTACTTAGAAAAATGGATTTGTGTTAAACCTCCAACAACAAACCTCCAACAATAAACCTCCAACAGCAAAGTTTTAACAGTCACTCTCTCTCTCTCTCTCTCTCTCTCCCCCCCCCTCTGAGGATCTCTCTGCTTTAGCTTCTTCCTCTGCTTAGCTATGGAGCCTTTGAAAGCTGTGTGTGTAGCCCCTTGTGAAGCTAGAAAACTAAAGGTTGATTTACACATTCGTATTCGTGAAGAGTATGGCAGCTCTAAAAAAACCCATCCTACTAATGCACAATCTGTCCAAGCTCATAGGATAACTAAGGAGAAAAATATAGATCTTTGGGTTGATGGGAGTGTCTCTATCCAATTGACCCTCCATTAAGAGAAAACCCTCCTTTTTACGATTTATCATCTTTTATGCAATTTGTTGGTGAAGGAGATCTTGGCTTGTTAGGATACTATAGAAGATTGACTACAAGTGAAGCTTGGCAAACCTATATTCTCCAATCTCAATTGCAAGCATCACAATTCACCCTTTTAAGAAGGACTTAAAACATCATCAGATAAAATGAAAGAGATCCTCACCACAGAGAATGTGGAGAAGGATGCAAAGGCTATACTTTAGAGATTAATTACAAGAAGTTACCTGAGAGAGAACACGAAGAGCAAAGCGTGAAAGGTTTGGAAGACCAACCCTTCCATAAGAGTGCCACCATGTCAAAGGAAATTTCATGGCTTCCTTCCTCAATGACACAGGTCTCGCAAATGAAGCACCAATACCATTCATGTACGTGGTGAACTCTCTATCAATCTGAAGTTGCTCCTCCTCTGAGAACATCCTTCCAACATGCTTCATGCTCAAAGTAGTATTATTCCATAGCTCTGGCGACCTGTAGAGAGGATGGAGCATGGCAGCCATCGCATGGATGGGACTACTCATGAATGTCCACCGTTTATCTACAATGTCCAAGATCTCACCTCAGCTGAAAATGAGAGATTGAAAATACATGTCGTAGGTTACACATGCCAGTCCTGACATGTCATGAGAATCGAGAAGTCATAAAAATAAAAGAAAGAGGAAGAAATTAGAACTGTTGCTTACCGTTGAGCAGTCATCATGGAGCACTGAGCAACATGGTCTTTCATCTGCATAAACAAATGAAAGACGAGCCCCAAAGTTGAGCCCTCCATGTTTGTAAGTCAGAGAAGGACATACACGGGCTTAAGTGCAACTGAAAGGCTATGAACCTACCGCCAAAAATCATCATCCGAGATCCGCCTCTGCAAGTATTTTGTACGCTCATCCTCTGAATGATGCATATGTGGCCACCTTGGATCCACAACTGTTGATGATAGTGAATCTCTTATCTTGTAGAGCCTATCCAAGACCAAGAATATGTAGGCAAACCTGGTCTTGGAGGGTCTCACCATATCCAAAGGGCTATGGCTCCGAAAGATGGCAAGAGCTTGATGCTTCTTGCGGAAGAAGGTGGTGATCTTTACAGCATCTGCAACAATGGGCTGCACCCAAACAAGCTTCCCAATGTCTTCCATAAATAAATCAAGACAATGGGCAGCACATGGAGTCCACACTACATGTGGAAACTCTGCCTCGACCATTTGACCCATTGCCTTGCAGTTAGAGGCGTTGTCGATCACCACCTCCACAGCCATGTGAATGCAAAGAGATAGTGTGAGCTCGTGCTTGGTTTCTATTGCGTGAAAATGAGAAAGAAGGTACCATTGGCTATTTATAGTTAAAATTTAAAGTTTGGCCAGACCGCTAGATTAAAAAATCACAGTTTGCAAAAATATTAAGATTTCAATTAAATAAAGATTGGTTAAAAAAGAGCCTGCTACAAAATTACAAGCATGTCATCTAATCTAAAATTGTTATAATATCTTCATTTTTTGCCTCTCTTGTGACATTTACTTCATGTTGATCTCCATCTCCTTGTTGACTTGAAAGCTCGTCATTGCCTTCACCTGGATCCTAAAACTTTTGTCCCTCATGTGCATCAGAACAGAGGCTGTTTTCCCATATACCCAATTCATGTTCAAGCTCTTCCACATGCCTACTATGTGTTGGTAGGGCTATGCACCTTGCTGGTGAAAATTCCAGGTCCCCCATTTGCCATGATTCTGAGACCATGGTTTTCCCCTCCTTACGCTTCCCAATCTATAAAAATATAGAAAGTGGCACAATAACGAGAAAGTGTAAGAGTTAATTCTAGACATGTAGTGGAATCAGATATACCTTTCTTCTCATCAACTAGAAACTTGACTCTTCCACATTGTCAAAGCTCATGATGCTAAAGTGTTGATGCAGGGCTGCTAGGCTCCAATGCTTGCTTACTACCACTCACTCAATCCATCCATTTTTCATTATCACAACTACCTGAATAGGCACAATTTCTTCTTCTGGGCTTGAAGTGGGATCCATGTCCCATGCTTTTGCATCCATCTTTGGTAGTGCAGACGCATGTACAAAATAGAGCATGCCTTCAAGAACCTAAAAGACAATGTAGAATCTACTACATTGCACTTATACACATCACCTTGATGTGACCCCTCATTAACCTCCCAACCCTCTCCTAGTAATCCTTGAATGGGGTCAGACCGTACCTTCTTACAAATATACATTGTTTTTGTTTGGTGCATTGCCATGGAATTGAACATGTGCACAAAAACATGTAAAGGACAAAACCAATTTAGCCCTACTGACCTAGATGCCTTTGAAAACTTGAGTGATGTCTTGATATCACTTACCATCTTAAACTTTAAGCATAAAATGATCCAAGCATCAAGTTTGGGCCATTCGAGATTGTTAAGAGGGGGGTTGGGGATCTCTTCTAGCTTGCCAAATAAACCTAGTTTTTTATCTACAAAATATGAGTGAGAAAAGAAAAAGATATTATTCTATACAAGATCACTTGGGCTTTGAGATACAAACATTGCCTCTCCAATGGATGCATGCATAGCATAGAAAACTCCAGTGAGGCCTTGGAGTGGTTGTTCCTCAACATAATTAGAGGGGGAAATATCTACCGATAGAGACATAAGAAAATGGAGAATTATAAGAAAATTTGAAACAAAAAATCCAATATTAGCATGTTGTTAAAGCCGTGTTTATATTACACTGACAATTTAAAGGAAACCTTGGTTGTTGGCCTTGAATGTACAGGTCTCCAAGGGTATACACATGTTGCACTATGGTAACCTGTCCTTCCTTCTTAGTATGCTTAAGGCCTTGTAGCCACCCCTTCCAATGATGTAGCATATTCCCTAGTTGATGCATTTGATGTGGTCCCTTAGAGCTTAGCTGCATATAGACCCAAGCCCCAACCCTGAATCTTGTTGGAGCCCAAACTCCATTCTCATCTCTTGTGTTATGCAGCACGAGCTCTTCCACCTTCTCCCTAGGACTTCTCACATTACTGGAAGAGGCCATGGTGGTAAGAAAGAAGAAGAAGGGAAAAGAAAAGCTTGTTTTACAGCAGAGAAGTGGAGAGGAGATAAAGTTCAAGGTTTTCAGTGCAGCAATAATGGAAAGCTTAAAAGAGGGTTAGAGTTTGAGAATAGGCTTCCTGAACCTAGAGTAAACTAAAGAGGGATAGAGTTTCTACCGCAATGGAGAGGGATGGAGCTTAAGAGAGAGAGAGGGAGGGAGATTGAGAGGGAGGGATCTTGAGAAGGAGGGAGAGCTTGAGAGGGATGGAGTTTCTGCAACAATGGAGAGCTTAGAAAAGGAAGAAAG
The DNA here is from genome assembly GCF_041138505.1 of Cibotium barometz. Lineage (NCBI taxonomy): Eukaryota > Viridiplantae > Streptophyta > Polypodiopsida > Cyatheales > Cibotiaceae > Cibotium > Cibotium barometz. Next base: position 17,512,821 of record NC_141109.1, read on the forward strand.
AGGGAGAGGGAGCTTGTTTGAGAAGGAGGAAGAGCTTGAGAGGTATGGAGTTTCTACAGCAATGGAGAGCTTAGAAGAGGAAGAAAGAGGTTCAAAATGAGCTTTCCAAACCTAGAGTATGTTGGGGGGAAGTTTGAGAGGGAAAACACACTTTTGGGAAATAAAAATAAAAATTTTCAATTTTTAGGGTTTTTAATGTGCGCGATTCTAGGTGGGGGGACCTCTAAGTTTTGGCCCAGGAGGTAGGGGGACAAGAGTAGTAATTAGGCCCCATTAGCAAACCAAAGCCTAGGTCCCCCTAGGGTCAAAGAAGTCAAAAATGTGCACCCAGCCCTCTTCCTATTGGTCCATTCCTAATCAAAAGTTAATCCAAGAGGCTCTCTTTGGGTCCAAAAAATTCCTATGGCTAGCAAGACAGGCTGTCCTCTGGTTCATCTTTCATCACTGGCCGCTGTGCCACATGGTTAAGTATTTATGTTAACACGTATAGGTTGCTTACCTTGGAGGGATGTGCCTTCTTGAGATAATTTTCCATTTCTTTGTGCATAAAAAAGGCCCAATCGTCCTCCTTCTCTTCATGGAAATCCTGTTAAGGCTGACCCTGTTATACCTGTCAACCGGTTTGATTTGCATCATCAATGACATTGCTCTGCAAGCTTTCTCCATGGCTTTATCCTTGATGTTCTTGTACTCTGCCCCATTGGAGTTATAAGAATCTCTCTTTAGCATCTCCTTGATGGGCATTGTATCTATTGTGTGTCTGTGGGCCGCCTTAACTGCCGGAGGAGCTGTAAAGCATCTTTGATGAGGTCTTCTATTATTATAAGCAGCTCTTCCGTGGTACTATCTGCCTTTGTAATTTTTCCTCTCTTTGTTTGCTTATCATATGTACGGAGATATTCTGTGCAGAGGTCTGTGTCGATCACTGTGGGTGCAATGTAGCCATTCTGCCAAGGCTGACTTTTTCTAGGTTATCTTTTACTTCCGCATCTTCCAATAGATGGAGACACTGCTTACTGTGGCACTGCAGAGTGATTTTCCCATGTGGTGTAGTGACCTGTTTTCTTATGAGAGTTCCTTGGAAGGATTGGGCGTAAGGGCCTAAGAAGTTGGTCCTCAACTTGCTGGCACTCTGGGACCCTGTGGCACTGCTAGCTTGTGTTGGAGGTGGTTACTCCCAGGACTCAGATTCTAACATAGACCTCTGTACAACCATATATGGTCAGTCGAATGACTAGTGGAAGCTACCTTTCCTCTTCTTCTTCTTCTTCTTCTTCTTCTTCTTCTTCTTCTTCTTTTTTGTGTGTTAATTTTTGTTAGTATGTGAGGGAAAGGTTCGTGGGGGCCTTCCCATATAGTGGAAGGTGTGAATTTGAAGGCGTGAAAGGTTTCTCTATGAAGCAACAGAAGTGAATGTGATGCATGAAAGTCTCAGGTGAAGGTTGGGGACATGAAAGTCTCGCAAGATTGGAGACGTGAAAGTCTGGGGGGCATGAAGATTGGGGATGTGAAAGTCTCCCATGAAGGTTGGAGACGTGAAAGTCTCCCATGAAGGTTGGAGACGTGAAAGTCTCCCGTGAAGATTGGGGACGTGAAAGTCTCGCGCGTGAAGATTGGGGACGTAAAAATCTCCCGTGAAGGTTGGGGACGTGAAAGTCTCCTGTGAAGGTTGGGGATGTGAAAGTCTCCCGTGAAGATTGTGGATGTGAAAGTCTCCCATGAACGTTGGGGACGTGAAATTCTCCTGCATGAAGTAGTAGACTTTACCAACTTTTCGTGACAATGAGTCTAGATTTTTCGTTTTATACACCTTATGTATTCATGCAGATTTTTCTTGGAAGGTTGATATCTTACGTTTTTACATTTACATTTTACGTTTTCATTTGTTGATCAATCCATCACTACAAGACAATGCTGCCATACACGCGTTTCATACACGCAATAAATTACGAGCACGTATATGGTCGCGCCTGTATTTGAATAGAATCGGGCGCGTGTATTTTATCATTTAAGTTTGCGTGTATATTTGCATTTATCAACGCGTGTATAAATGCGTTTATATACACGCAGTAATACACGCATCTATACACGCTACCATACACGGATTAATACACGCTACCATACACGGATTAATACACGCCACCATACACGGATTAATACACGCATGGTAAAGAAATTTGAAAAAAAAACTGAAGAAAAACTGAATTCCTTTACAAAATTAAGAACTATTTTCTTTAAACCATCTCATAGTACATTACAGTATACATCATTACACAATCCCACTACATGCATTTACAACAATGAAATATATTCAAAAATAAATCATGCATATGAGATGATAGAAATGTCATCAATTTAGAATGTACAGTGACGGATTGGTTAGGGTTCGATCTCATCTTCAATAAGATCCATTCTTGCAAAACAATCAACATCAATATCCATTTGATCAATTTGTAAGGCTACGATTAAATTTATTCCACTATCGATATTCTGTACTCCATTGATAATGGTATCGATGTCCTGATCATCCTCATCAACATCACCATCATCCTCAATGGTAGGGTCATTCTCATGATCATGAGAAATGACACGCTCATCCTCATTATCATGATCATCTCTTATTTCTTGATCATCGATCACAACATCTTCATTGGCATGTTCGACACCATCTTCATTGCGGCTTGTTACATCCTCCATATGCTCCATATCAATGAATGTATTATATATCACTTTGGAACGTGGTGCAATAGGGATGACGTACCACCATTTAATGTCATGCACCATTGGTAGATAGATAACCTACTCAAATACACATAGTACAGTAATTAATTAGCATATCAAAAGTCAAGGGGTACGCGAGCTTAGATATATATGTACATGAAACACATTGGTAAAAAAATGCATACATGCTCACATTGTTGTGGCAATACGAGCCTATCTTTCTTTGTTTGCCAAAACTTTGTAGAGTCAATAGTTACATAGCCACTTGCATGGCATTTTATCGTTGCATCAGGCCCTTTTTCCACCACGTTCATTTGCCATTTGACATCCAAAACATACACAAAGAAGCGACGAAAGTCAAGCCTAAATATGTCTTGGATTATGCCACAATAATCATCCATTTTTTCATTAGCTCCCTCAAAGCTACTAATGACACCACAATCTTGTGTATTTCTCTTTTCATCAATCCTTTGTGTTCGAAAATGCTTGCCTTCACACCATATAGCATTGAACATAGTGCACTGGACCAAAATAGAAGCAATATTTGTGTAAGCAATGTGAATAAATATTAAAAGCAAATCACTTACAACTAATGCAAAACATTAGTTCTATGTACCTTTAACATTTATCCTCGTGCATACTCCCATTCTTCTGCCGCCGTGATATGCAGCCCCTCGTCGCTCTCTGCTCTCTCCATTTCCTCATGCAACCAATCAACATGGATATCATTCGGAAGTGTTGCTAGATGCTTAGGGTACGCCTTCCGAGAACCATGTTGCCTCCGAAAGAGAGCTCTTTTTGCTTGCCTTTTTGTCTTTGCATCCTCATATCTTGTAACCCATCTGCTCATCACATCAGTATTAAGGATACAAGTGAAATTGAGATCATCAATCAATGTTCTGTCAATTACTTTACTCTGTCCTTTTCCTTGAGGCACAATAGAGGTCATTCTCAAGTCCTCTTCATTGCTCCATAGTCGTCGCAAAGAGCTGTCCACCTGACCAAGAAATTCTGAAATATATACAAGAGACTCTTGTATCAACCAACCCTTGGCCATGCTTCCTTCAGGCCTTGCACTTTGCCTCACAAAGTCTTTTAAGGTCTTCATGAAGCGCTCTAGGAAGAACATCCAATGTGCATGCACAGTACCACATAAAGCGATTTCGTCCACTAAATGCACAATGAGATGTAGTTGACTTGTGAGAATGGTTCACGGAAAAGTCTCCTCTACCAAACAAACCACCTCCATTGCCATAACACGCGCATCATCCAACGTGGCTGGATCTAACATATCTGAAAAATAAATAAATAGTACGTTATACCTCATGCACGTTCATTTTGCAAGGTATAATGAAGGGTGATCTGACATGGGTTTTACATACCTCACAAGCTCGCCCATCTTATAAATACATTTTTTCAAACTCTTATTTGCACAATGGTCGATGCTAGTAGGTAGTATGAACTGCGCACATAAGAGCACATGTATATATGGTTTATGGCATTATAGAATTTAATTTCAACGTACAAGACTTGGAAAACACTTACTTGAAGCATCTTGTGCCAATCGTGGGACTTCAACCCATATAGTTGCTCAACGCCTCTTTTCTTAGTGGTTGTAAAGGCTCCCTTCAATGATCTCATGCATCTAGTGGGAGTACGCAAAGTGGTGATGGCCTGCTTTACCTGCTTCTCCTCTTTCTTTGATATAATCCATGGTGCAGGCAGAAGACGAACGTGCCCACCCACCTCTCGTGGCCAAGCTTGACGCCAGCATACGTCCTGCGACCCGCAAGTCCTCACGTACGCTAACATTGTCTCGTTTACCAATAATATGTTCCCAAATACCAGATCCCACATTCTTGAAGATGTGCATGGGATCAAGAAGATGGTTGATCTTAAGATGGGTCCAATATGGCAGCCGAAAAAAAATGGAGTACCTACACAAGGGATTGCTCTATGTGACCTTTAATCCAATTAGAGACTACACAAAACAAGATTGAAAAAACATTACTATACCTGTTCATGCCATCTGGAGGAAGAATAGTTGTAGACTCCCAAATACGCTTCCAATCTTTTGCACGAAGTGTTTGTGGAGGAATGTTACTCTTACTAGCAACATATTTAGGATGATCTGAGGGGAGAAATCGATGATGATTATCGAATATGGTCTTACACAAACCGTCAGCATACTCATGTACTAACGAAGGGCCACAAACAGGACATGCATGTTTACCCGATGTTTTCAAACCTGTTAAAATATAAATAAAAGTTAGAATAATAAAGTCAATATGTATAATTAATATATATAGCCAATAGTATTAGAGTAGGGAGGTAATTAGAATTCTTACCAGAACAATCGCTGTATCCTGGAAAGTCATGCATTGTCCACATCAACACTACTTTTAAGTCGAAGTGTCGAGAGGAGGGAGGCCTACTAATGTCCACCACCGCAACACCTCTCCATAGTTCCTCCAACTCATCAATCAACGGTTCAAGATAAACATCCATATGCTTGACTTTATGTTTCCCTAGAATTAGAAGAGATAACATAAGATGTCCCTTCTTGATCGCCATTGATGGTGGAAGGTTGTAATTCACCAACACAACTGGCCACACGCTGTATGCGGTGCTTTTGAAACCAAATGGATTCACTCCATCCATACCTAGGCCAAGTCTCAAGTTTCTGGGCTCTATTTTAAAGCTGGGCCACTCATCTTCAATATGCTTCCAAGCAGGAGTGTCTGCGGGAATTCTCCACATGCCATCATCCGATCGATGTGAGGAATGCCATGACATGAGCTCTGCTATGGATTTGCACTTGAACATGTGTTTGATGCGAGGAATTATAGGAAAGGGTCGCAAGACTTTATGAGGTATATCAAAACTCTTCATATCTGTTCTATACCTTGCTTCACCACAAGTGGGACAATGTCGAGCCTCCTTATGCGTCCCACGAAAGAGAATGCAATCATTGACGCATGCATGTATGCGATCATAATCCAATCCTCCAAGAGATGTCACATAGCGCCTCGCTATGTCTCTTGAGGTGGGTAGTCTATTTTCCTTTGGAAGCATGTTTGATAATAGCCTGCATTCAATATCATCAATTATAATTAGTCTTGAATCTTAAACCTTAAACCACTAATTCAAATTTGTAAGTTAGAATGCTTACTTCAATAATGCGTCAAGACTTGCATTGCTCCATCCATAAACTGTTTGTATATTGAGTAGTTCAAGTGAAGCATGTAAAACAGAGAATGTGCACCCTTCAAACACCGGTGTCGATGAAGCCTTGTAAAGATGCTCTTGTTCCATATCATCGTCGTCCATACCTTTGGGATCATCCTTAAAAAGATTCCACACCATATCATCAAGCACCTCCTCTTCCACAACTTCGTGGGGTGCAGGGCTATTGTCATCCCTTTCCCACTCATCTCTGACAATAGATCCCAAAGCTCCAGCATCATCTCGTCGATGCTTTGCATGCTCTCGTCGCGCGTAGGGCACCATGTTAGGGTGTGGTACTGCATCCTGCTTCAATTAGAGTTTATATATTACAACTCTATTAATTTAATTTGGATACCATGAGTCATTTGAATACCATCAATTTACATCTACTCACCTCTAAACCTGTTTGATTCCATTCTCCTTACATGGAGATATGATTCAAGATAATTCGACGTGCTCGTACAATGCATCCTTGACATCGATTACACATACATTTGATCCGTTGTCCCAACCACACATCGCGATTACGATGACGCATTGTCTCATCTTCCCCAGAACTGCTTGAAGAGGTTGATGATATCCTATGTACAATCCAGAAAACACAAAATCATAATATGTTTTTAATGAAAGTATAAAGATCGCGTGTATTGACGCGGTTATTTCCTAAAAATTGTGTGTATTAACGCGGCTATTTCCTAAAAATCGCGTGTATTAACGCGGGTAATTCCTACAAAACGCGTGTATAAATGCAGCTAAATTATCATACACGCGAAGATACACGCGTTTATAAACACGACGGTCTGTTTAAACTAAAAATAGCCCGCCTTCCCCAAATAAAGATTTTGAACTAACATATCAACACTGCTTTCGTTTTCGCCCACTACAAGGGATTGGGCTCATACCCGCGCTCTTAGCCGCTAAAAATGACTTGTGAAAAAAAGTAGCGGGCCCGTGTATCAGCGTGTGTATAATCGCGGCCAGAGACATGCGTGTATAACCGCGTGTACAGTAGCTTTTAGACGCGCGTATACACGGATATATAGCCGCGTTATTTTATACAGACGCGTTAATACACGCCCCTATACACGCTTCTTATTACATTAGACGCGCTTATACACGGGTGTATAGCCGCATCTTGCTCAGTTCCCATGTTCCAGACGCGGCTTTACTTGCGTCTATATACGCGTTTCTTTAATTTAGATGCGCTTATACACGCGTAAATGCCAGTTTATACGCGTTAATACACGCGTTATTTCCAGGGTATCCGCGTAGATACACGCGAGTTTTAGCAGTGTTGACGCGTTTATACACGCGAACAGAGAGCAAAAAAAAAAATCCAGAGAGTGCTATTTGGTGCCTGAATACTGTTCCAGCATTCCACGACCCAATAGCACTCTCTGGTTTAGGGTTTTTGGTGCATTAGACCATCCCATTAGACCATCCACGAAGAACATATGCACGAGGGAGATTAAGACAAGAACGACATGAATGCATACATTGTCATTACACGATTCAAGACAGCCATGAATGTAATACTATCGATCAATCAATTCAATATTACTATCAAAATTTCATACATGTATACAAGGGAGTCCATATCTCGAAGTAGCCCATGGCTTGAGTTTACAAAAAAATATATACAATCACATCCTAAATATGGAATGTGATACTACAAGTCTGAGTACTACTCAGACCCAGATGATGACTCGGTGCTCCCCCCATGCTCAGATGAGCTCGCATCGGTCGGAATGTCCGAGGAGTAGTGCTCACGTCCACCCTCTGCAGCGGCGGCCGGTGGATCATCAGCAGCTTGTGCCTGTTCAAGTAATATATAGTATATAAGTATATATATATGCAATTCAATAAACCAAAACCATTCGTTACGAATTTTCAAGTACCTGTCGACCGTATGGTCTCATGGCCAACTCAAACTGCGCGTCCGTAATACGTCCCTCGGCTCTGAAGATGGCCCACGTGTCACGTCTGCTATGCCGGCGAGCATACGCAGTATCGTGGGTTGTGGGCTTCCTCCCCGTAACCCGTCGCTGTATCATAATCAACACAATTTGTAAGATTAAAACAATTCATAGAATCAATGAATTAAGTAAACAATCAAATAAAGTGGCAGGATACTTACGAACTCTGCCTCCCATGACTCGACGCCGCCAGATCCGAAATGCGAAGATCCAACGGTCTCCATCTGGATCCGTCGTGCCTCCACATGCTGCCTGCTCTTCACGCCACCCTCTGCTCGTTTCTTTGCCTCCTTCCACTCGCGTTTGTGCGCAGTGGCAGGTTTCTCGGCAGGATAGCCACCCGCAGCTACATTTAGCCGGTCATCGTACGCGAGTTTTTTAAGGTGAGATCTTTTATTACTTAAGATCTCCCTTATTCGCGTCCTTCCCCATACATCCGAGAATGTAGCATGTGGGGGATTGGGGTACCGACTATGTACAGCCTCTATCACCTCCCCAACTAATCGGCTATTTTGATCTTTAAATTTAATAAAATAATTTCTATATGAGTTTGATACTACCCCACGCATGTACTCCATTACCTCCCTCCCCCTCGCATCCATCACTATCCCGCCCCTATCCGTCACATCATAGCAAACCACTCTCTCCATCTCTCTCATCTCCTCCTCTTCCGAACTGTCTCCTCTAACTCTTCTCCCTCTATCTCCTCTCTCACCCCGTGCCCTACTACCTCCCCCACCTCCCCCACCTCCCCCACCAAAGCACCCGCCGCATCCTCCACTCCCACTCTTCCTACTGCTGCGGGTGGAGTCACGACTGGGGGATTGTCTACGTGACGGTGGCTGTGAGCCCTGACGTGATGGTGGCTCTGAGGGAGCACGTGATGGTGGCTGTGAGGGTGTACGTGAGTGTGTCTGGGATGAGGTATGTCTCCTCGGTGGACGTGGAAGAGGAGAAGCTGCATGCCGTCTCGTCGGACTCGGAGGAATAGACGGCACTGGAGTGCCCTGGATACTCGCGATAGGGGTATAGACACCAGGCAGGGAAGGAGGGGGATGGACATACATATACTCTGTAAGCTCAACCGGACCAGGTTGGCGCCCAAAGTGATTCATCATCTCCATCAACCAATTGCTGTACGCAAATGGATCGGATGAAGAACCTGGAATATCCATAAAGAACCTGCAACAAACATCATCATGTACATCATGGGCTGTCTCTTGACTCACACATTGTCATTACACAAGTCAATTGCCTGCAAACCATGAAATCTGAAACGCCGCAGTTTTTTGTCTGCAGAAACGCGTGTATACACCCGTCAAAAAACGCGTGTATACACCCGGCCAAAAACGCGTGTATATGCGCGTGAAAAAACTCTGCAGACATCTTACACGCGCTTTTACACGCGTCCGTACACGCGACCTGCGAAAAAATTTTCTCAAAAAGACCGACCCCCGACAAAGACAGAATGTCCTTATAAAAGGACCAGCCATTGTCGCCCCTGTCAGGATGCAGCAACCCAATCGTGTGCAAGAAGACAAACCCAAAGAGCAAAGAGCAAAATAAACAAATCTGACAAAAAGAGACAAGGCACAGGACAAAGTGACTCACCTCTGAAAAAGTGAGTCCTCTCTGCTCCTTCTCTGCTCCCTCCTTCTCCCGTGTGTGTGCTCCTTTCTCTGCTCCCTCCTTGCTGTTGGAAGAGGCGAAAACAGGCGAAAACGCATGCACTGTTGATTTTCAAGTTCAAAATCTATATTTGGGGAAGGCGGGCTATTTTTAGTTTAAATATGCCGCCGCGTTTATGTTCGCGTTTATAAACGCAGGTATGTTCGCGTGTATCTGATTTTAGCTGCGTTGATACACGCGTTTTGCAGAAATTAGCCGCGTGAATACACGTGTTTTTTAGGAAGTAGCCGCGTTAATACATGCAAATTTTAGGAGATAGCCGCGTGAATACACGCAATTTTGTGCTTTCATTAAAAATATATAATGAGTTTGTGTTTTCTGATTTGTACACAGGATGGCATCAACCTCTTCAAGCAGTTCTGGGGAAGATGAGACAATGCGTCATCGTAATCGCGATGTGTGGTTGGGACAACGGATCAAATGTATGTGTAATCGATGTCAAGGATGCATTGTACGAGCACGTCGAATTACCTTGAATCACATCTCCATGTATGGAGAATGGAATCAAACAGGTTTAGAGGTGAGTAGATGTAAATTGATGGTATTCAAATGACTCATGGTATCCAAATTAAATTAATAGAGTTGTAACATATAATTTGATAAATTGAAGCAGGATGCAGTACCACACCCTAACATGGTATCCTACGCGCGACGAGAGCACGTAAAGCGTCGACGAGATGATGCTGGAGCTTCGGGATCTATTGTCAGAGATGAGTGGGAAAGGGACGACAATAGCCCTGCACCCCACGAAGTTGTGGAAGAGGAGGTGCTTGATGATATGGTGCGGAATCTTTTTAAGGATGATCCCAAAGGTATGGACGACGATGATATGGAACAAGAGCATCTTTATAAAGCTTCATCGACACCGGTGTTTGAAGGGTGCACATTCTCAGTTTTACGTGCTTCCCTTGAACTACTTAATATACAAACAGTGTATGGATGGAGCAATGCAAGTCTTGACGCATTGTTGAAGTAAGCATTCTAACTTATAAATTTGAATTAGTGGTTTAAGGTTTAAGATTTAAGACTAATTATAATTGATGATATTGGATGCAGGCAATTGTCAAACATGCTTCCAAAGGAAAATAGACTGCCCACCTCAAGAGACATAGCGAGACGCTATGTGACATCTCTTGGAGGACTGGATTATGATAAAATACATGCATGCGTCAATGATTGCATTCTCTTTCGTGGGACGCATAAGGAGGCTCTGACATGTCCCACTTGTGGTGAAGCAAGGTACAGAACAGATATGAAGAGTTTTGATGTACCTCGTAAAGTCTTGCGACACTTTCCTATAATTCCTCGCATCAAACACATGTTCAAGTGCAAATCCATAGCAGAGCTCATGTCATGGCATTCCTCACATCGATCGGATGATGGCATGTGGAGAATTCCCGCAGACACTCCTGCTTGGAAGCATATTGAAGATGAGTGGCCCAGCTTTAAAACAGAGCCCAGAAACTTGAGACTTGGCCTGGGTATGGATGGAGTGAATCCATTTGGTTTCAAAAGCACCGCATACAGCGTGTGGCCAGTTGTGCTGGTGAATTACAACCTTCCACCATCAATGGCGATCAAGAAGGGACATCTTATGTTATCCCTTCTAATTCCAGGGAAACATAAAGTCAAGCATATGGATGTTTATCTTGAACCGTTGATTGATGAGTTGGAGGAACTATGGAGAGGTGTTGCGGTGGTGGACATTAGTAGGCCTCCCTCCTCTCGACACTTCGACTTAAAAGCAGTGTTGATGTGGACAATGCATGACTTTCCAGGATACAGCGATTGTTCTGGTAAGAATTCTAATTACCTCCCTACTCTATTACTATTGGCTATATATATTAATTAGACGGTTTGACTTTATTATTCTAACTTTTATTTATATTTTAACAGGTTTGAAAACATCGGGTAAACATGCATGTCCTGTTTGTGGCCCTTCGTTAGTACATGAGTATGCTGATGGTTTGTGTAAGACTATATTCGATAATCATCATCGATTTCTCCCCTCAGATCATCCTAAATATGTTGCTAGTAAGAGTAACATTCCTCCACAAACACTTTGTGCAAAAGATTGGAAGCGTATTTGGGAGTCTACAACTATTCTTCCTCCAGATGGCATGAACAGGTATAGTGATGTTTTTTCAATCTTGTTTTGTGTAGTCTCTAATTGGATTAAAGGTCACATAGAGCAATCCCTTGTGCAGGTACTCCATTTTTTTTCGGCTGCCATATTGGACCCATCTTAAGATCAACCATCTTCTTGATCCCATGCACATCTTCAAGAATGTGGGATCTGGTATTTGGGAACATATTACTGGTAAACGAGACAATGTTAGCGTACGTGAGGACTTGCGGGTCGCAGGACGTATGCGTCAAGCTTGGCCATGAGAGGTGGGTGGGCACGTTCGTCTTCCGCCTGCACCATGGATTGTATCAAAGAAAGAGGAGAAGCAGGTAAAGCAGGCCATCACCACTTTGCGTACTCCCACTGGATGCATGAGATCATTGAAGGGAGCCTTTACAACCACTAAGAAAAGAGGCGTTGAGCAACTATATGGGTTGAAGTCCCACGATTGGCACAAGATGCTTCAAGTAAGTGTTTTCCAAGTCTTGTACGTACGTTTAAATTAAATTTTGTAATGCCATAAACCATAAATGTGCTCTTATGTGCGCAGTTCATACTACCTACTAGCATCGACCATTGTGCGAACAAGAGTTTGAAAAAATGTATTTATAAGATGGGCGAGCTTGTGAGGTATGTAAAACCCATGCTCAGATCACCCTTCATTATACCTTGCAAAATGAACGTGCATGAGGTATAACGTACTATTTATTTATTTTTCAGATATGTTAGTTCCAAAGCAATTGATCCAGCCACGTTGGATGATGCGCGTGTTATGGCAGCGGAGGTGGTTTGTTTGGTAGAGGAGACTTTTCCGTGAACCATTCTCACAAGTCAACTACATCTCATTGTGCATTTAGTGGACGAAATTGCTTTATGTGGTATTGTGCATGCACGTTGGATGTTCTTCCTAGAGCGCTTCATGAAGACCTTAAAAGACTTTGTGAGGCAAAGTGCAAGGCCTGAAGGAAGCATGGCCGAGGGTTGGTTGATACAAGAGTCTCTTGTATATATTTCAGAATTTCTTGGTCAGGTGGACAGCTCTTTGCCACGACTATGGAGCAATGAAGAGGACTTGAGGATGACCTCTATTGTGCCTCAAGGAAAAGGACAGAGTAAAGTAATTGACAGAACATTGATTGATGATCTCAATTTCACTTGTATCCTTAATAGTGATGTGACGAGAAGATGGGTTACAAGATATGAGGATGCAAAGACAAAAAGGCAAGCAGAAAGAGCTCTCTTTCGGAGGCAACATGGCTCTCGGAAGGTGTACCCTAAGCATCTAGCAACACTTCCGAATGATATCCATGTTGATTGGTTGCATGAGGAAATGGAGAGAGCAGAGAGCGACGAGGGGCTGCATATCACGGTGGAAGAATGGGAGTATGCACGAGGATGCATGTCAAAGGTACATAGAACTAATGTTTTGCATTAGTTGTAAGTGATTTGCTTTTAATATTTATTCACATTGCTTACACAAATATTGCTTCTATTTTGGTCCAGTGCACTATGTTCAATGCTATATGGTGTGAAGGCAAGCATTTTCGAACACAAAGAATTGATGAAAAGAGAAATACACAAGATTGCGGTGTCATTAGTAGCTTTGAGGGAGCTAATGGAAAAATGGATGATTATTGTGGCATAATCCAAGACATATTTAGGCTTGACTTTCGTCGCTTCTTTGTGTATGTTTTGGATGTCAAATGGCAAATGAACGTGGTGGAAAAAGGGCCTGATGCAACGATAAAACGCCATGCAAGTGGATATGTAACTATTGACTCTACAAAGTTCTGGCAAACAAAGAAAGATAGGCTCGTATTGCCACAACAATGTGAGCAGGTATGCATTTTTTTACTAATGTGTTTCATGTACATATATATCTAAGCTCGCGTACCCCTTGACTTTTGATATGCTAATTAATTACTGTACTGTGTGTATTTGAGTAGGTTATCTATCTACCAATGGTGCATGACATCAAATGGTGGTACGTCATCCCTATTGCACCACGTTCCAAAGTGCTGTATAATACATTCACTGATATGGAGCATATGGAGGATGTAACAAGCCGCAATGAAGATGACGTCGAACATGCCATTGAAGATGTTGTGATCGATGATCAAGAAATAAGAGATGATCGTGATAATGAGGATGAGCATGCCATTTCTCATGATCATGAGAATGACCCTACCATTGAGGATGATGGTGATGTTGATGAGGATGATCAGGACATCGATACCATTATCAATGGAGTACAGAATATCGATAGTGGAATAAATTTAATCGTAGCCTTACCAATTGATCAAATGGATATTGATGTTGATCGTTTGACAAGGATGGATCTTATTGAAGATGAGATCGAACCCTAACCAATCCGTCACTGTATGTTCTAAATTGATGACATTTCTATCATCTCATATGCATGATTTATTTTTGAATATATTTCATTGTCGTAAATGCATGTAGTGGGATTGTGTAATGATGTATACTGTAATGTACTATGAGATGGTTTAAGGAAAATAGTTTTTAATTTTGTTAAGGAATTCAGTTTTTTTCAGTTTTGCTCTGTTATGCGTGTATTAATCCGTGTACAGTACCGTGTATTTATCCATGTATAATAGCGAGTATTAACCCGTAAATATTATCGTGTATTTATGCGTGTATTACTGCGTGTATATAAACGCATTTATACACGCGTTGATAAATGCAAATATACACGCGAACTTAAATGCTACAATACACGCGCCCGATTCTATTCAAATACAAGCGCGACCATACACGCGTTCGTAATTTATCGCGTGTATGAAACGCGTGTATGGCAGCATTGTCTTGTAGTGGCCTCTTCCAGTGCTCAAGGTTTCCAAAGGCTTATGTGCATGATATACAAGGAATATCTTAGGGATTTCATGGATAACCTTTGCATCAATTCCAAATGGAAAGAACATCTCTGGTGCGTGAGAGGAAGATACTTAAAAAATGCAAAATGTGCAGAATATCCCTTAACCCACTTAAATGCAAATTTCGGGTGAGGCATAGAGTAATACTAAGCCACATTATTTTTTAACATGGCATCTCTACTAATGACAATAAGGTGATGCTAATTCTTAAGCATCCACCATCCACTAACTTCAAGGGTGTCTAGCATTTCATGGGACATATCGAATACTATAGAAAATTTATAATCTTGTACGTGTGGACATGGCAAGATGCTTATATAGACTACTTTTCATCTTTGAGTGAACAAATGAGTATCAAAAAGCTGATGACATTCTTAAGAAAGCTTAGAAAAAAAGAACGCCAATCCTAAGATCTCCTATTACACCTTGCATATGCTGCCATAGCCAAGGAGATCTCCAAGCTCGTGGAACCACCTAACCATAGAGGAAAGTGGATAAGTGTCCACATTGTCGAGCTTATATAGTGGTCTGCCTGCGTACACTAGCATGGCTTCCCATAGTTCTCTGACCTAGGTGCCTCCCCCTGAACCCCAAACACACTTGCACATGTACTCTGGCATGTAGACTCTGTGCCCGGTCGAACTTTGTTGCTGCTACTATAGGCGACTCACGCATGCCATTAAACGCTACTTAACATTACTCCTCTCTTCTAAAGAGTTTTCATCCACAAAAACAAATTGGGAAAATTGTTGGTAAGAATATATAGTTGTTCTCACTTGAGACCTTTTCTATCCTTTCACTTAACAAGTTTCTATCGATACACAGTAAACCTTGTGCTCTGATCTCTCGACCAGAACTTTAAGGCAAACTACATGCCCTGGTTTTTTGCATGTCACTAGCACAAAAGTTATATGTACTTAAGATCTCTCCAGGAACTCAAGTTTGTAGACTACACTACCAACTTGTTGACTCTTATCCTTGCATAGCTCTATGGCCCCATAGGAGATCTAAAATAGAGTCCATAAAACAACATAAATGGAGCAGATCTTGCTATGGACAAAAAAAAACCTTCCAAAGGTGAGAGTTACTCCTCTCCACTAGATTATTCATCTATGCACAAGCATATGCTCTAGAACCTCGTTGGGTTTTTAGTTTGATTACCATCAATCTACGGATGGTTGATATCACTCTTACTTAGAGTGATATGTAACCTTTGAAGATTTTCCTTCAAAGATGGCTTATATATATATTTATATGTGTTCACATCCTTTTAATTGGTCAAATGTTGACCTATTTACCCCTCCCTTCAAGAAGAGTTTTTATCCACGAAAACAATAGTAAAAACCATAAAACTCAAATTTAGGAATTTTGGGAAATATGCACAATTTTGGGACCATTCTTTGTTAGATCCAATACAATGTTTACTGTGCGATATGCAAGATTTATTATTGGATGTTCTCAACAAGCATTCTTTGTTGTTAGATCCAATACAATGTTTACTGTACGATATGCAAGATTTATTATTGGATGTTCTCAACAAGCATTTGAATAATGCAATATGATTTATATACTATTGTACATTTGTAACAAGTGTATATGATGTTGGTGGTGGGATGTAAATTTGCCTGCACACACACACACACATGCACACCAGGAATTAAGCTTGTTTATATCACATAGCCTCCAGTTGACCATCAAACACAGAAACTTTAACAAAGAAAGGATATTCAATGTAACTTTAAGTTGTGAGAAAGTCTAGGTGATAGAATTAAAAAGATCACCATCTATATTGAATCAAAATTCTTGAACAATGGGTGAACCATAAATCTAAAAGCTTAAGAAAGCCTTACAATCTGAATAATGATCGAACTATGAGTTTGGTAGCTTCATACAACATTGCTAAAAGATTACGAAGCTAGTTACCCATATGCTAACAAATCATTCTTGCTCAACTGCACTGACATGTTGATTCAATTGATTCTGTTTGGCCTTCAGTATTATAGCCTTTGGAATCTTGATTTTCTCTGGAAGTCATCCACCCTTGGGCTTCCATGCCCAAATGATGCAGCTAGTATCTTCCCAGCGCTGAGGATCATTTCTGTTCTCTCGCCAATACTTGTTCCAGCAATCCTTATAAACCTCCACATCACTTGCATTCTTCCTCTTTGAAATTGGTGCCCAATATTGTATCTGAACTTCTAGGTAGTTTATCAAGTTGTTGTTTTGATCAACATCACTTGTTGTCACTCCCAACCATATTGGGTAATTTGCATCACAAGGTTGTACAAGCGCAAAATCTCCTTTAGACACATCAAGAGTCGGGTTGAACTCTTCAGCAGGTTTGTTGCGCATTGGACCACAATAATGGTCCTCATTTACATCAAACCCTTCATCTACATTATCCTCCACTTGAAGGTTAAGAGGCTCAGCTTTTTCGCATACACTCCTTGGCCAAAAGTCATAAAATCCAATGTCTTCCCTTGCACTAGGTGTTTGCATGTTTAGCATAAGATTCTCCCAATAGGCAAGGATCGGATTGATCCACTTAGCATAATCACTTTGGTCTCCTTTCTCTTCTTGCAAGTGCTCTTTCCACCAATTGACATGTTTTTTTAAGCCCTCCACAACCTTCTCATTTTCCTTAACATACTCAAAGGGTGGCAATACTTTTGGAAAACCTTCAGGAAGCTTGGGTCCTCCCTGGTCATTTCTCTTCCATAACTCTATACCGCTTTCTGGTAACCAATCAACATTTTTGGGGTGTACTTTGTATTGCATCAAAGGTATTCCATCACTCATATAAAACCTAAATTGCAATGGCTTTGAATGTCCAATCAAGCTATCGGCTCCATCATGTAAGCATCCCTTGACAAAGCCTTTGAAGTCTGCCACCTTTTGTAGGAGAAAGGGTGCTGTAACACACTCATTAAAGATCTTCATCAAATGTGGAAATGTGAAAATGGTTTGTTTCCTTAACTTCTCAGAGAAGCGACTGAACAATGCATCAATATCTTCATGAGTATGACCAACCATAAGAAAACCAAGCTGCACCATGTCAAACACTCCTCGTGCAACCAATAGGGATAGATAGGCAAATACATAACGGTTCTTATTTTCAGAACCACAATTGTCAAGTTGCAACAACAACGTCCTTGGCAATCTCTTAAAAAATGTCCTTGAATTTGATGGCATTAAACTTGACGCATTTTCATTGCCCCTATCTTGCACATGTGTGTTAGTATGAAAGACTGACTGCATATGTGAAGAACAATTTTCCTCTATATCCACATTTGTTTCTGTCTCTACATCTGCATCCTCAATGCTCTGCTTGCAATATGCATTTCACTCCTTCAGTACTTCCATATGCTGATACAGGGCCATAGTAGACAAAACATAATCAAAAAGATCTATTCCTGGTTCAGCATCTGAGTTTTGTGAGCTCAAGTCACCATACATGTGTTGCTCTCCTCTTTCTAAGTTTCTTAAACATTTTGAGAGAGATGAAATTGTGAAGTTGGGATCACTTGGCCATAACCCCAAGGCAAAGTGACCATAAGCTGTTTGTCCATGTCCATGAGTTAGCATTCTTGTAAAGGATACTGGAAGCCTCTCAACCCCATTGAGATATTTAGGAACTGGTTTAATTTGTGGTATGGCAGTCTTGCTCTGGTCCATCTTATCATGTATAATACACAAATACCTGTTTGGGTTCATTTCGGAAGAGCTCCTCCAAGCATAGTATAGATTTCTACAACTCATTTGTTTCAACATGTGTGCCCTTCTTTGTGACATGTATCTGGCACGCTCCTCTTGATTTTTTGTTGATTCCAACTTGACCTTGATTGCCGTACAAATGTTGCATTTTGAGAAGGTGCTGGTTTTTGATAAACTAACTGTCTTGAACTCTGTGTTCCACAATCTTGAGAATGATGGTTGTGACAGTGGCCGGTATTCGAACGAGACAAGTGTGTCATTCACTTCACGCAATATGTCCACCTGTTTGTACATTGTTGGTAGAACACGTTGGGTCTCGCGAGCTCCATGCATAGTTGTCCTTGACCTATGTGGCATTTGATCGGCATTATTATCTATGAAGCCCTGTATGATTGATTTTGCCATCTCAACATGTGTCATGCCCTTCCGTATTATCCCACTGTTGCCATGACTGACATTACATGCACCATTCAAGAACTTCTTTCTGAGCCTATAGAACGTTGACTTACCGATGCCATGCATTACATACCATGCTTTACTACAAACCTTCTTCCCATCAACAAATGTGAACTCAAAGTACTCGTCATCTTGACCTTGTCTATAGGCCATGCCCATGCAATCTAGTACAAATGTGTATCCTGTACTATAGCTCTGTCCCCAAAAGTGTACCCTAGAGCTTGCATGATTTTGGATCTATCTCCAATTTGACAACATCGATTCTCGCAACAATCAATGGTTGCGACGTTGTGAATGTTTGCAACATCACATTTTTTGCTAGCTCCATGGGTTTTATCGTAATTTTTCATTACCCTTACCCTATGGACATAGCTCCTTTTCTTATTTGTCCCTTCAATAATATCATAGTCAGTGATCATCGCATCATGGTGTTTGTCATCATTATCCTCTTTTTCATCACTTGAATTGTTTAGGCTGTCAATATTTTTTTGCATGAAGTGATCTTGAATACCCTCATCAATAGAAGAAGATTCTGTGTCCTTCACTAATGGTTTACCATTCTCAAATGTGAGTTGCTTGATCGGCCAACTAACCAAATTCAAACCTAAAACACAAGTTGAACTTGGATGCAAAGATCCTTCTATAATGACACCCAAGCTACTTAGTTCTCTACAATTTATAGCCTCGTATGGGTGGACCAGCAATACTACTCCATTGCCAAGTTTTGTAGATCTGTTGTCATCCCAGAGGATGACACTTTTCTCTTTCCAGCTCTCCCTATCTATAAAGTGATCTTCTTGATCAACAAGAAGTTTCGCAAAATTATCCTCTTTGGTATTGGTAATGTCTCTGTAAATTAACAAGGTTGACCAATGGCCATTTGATGATGCTTCCAACTGCTTGAGACATTGTTCTTGCATCCATTGTGGCAAATGAAATGAGAAATGTGTCATCAAAGCTTTGTTGAACATGTATTGCTGCACATGTCTCACCAATGAATTGAAAACCACATGTTTGAGATGCATCAATGGAATGAATAACCCCGCATGCCTTCCTTGCAGAACCATCAATGAGAAACACTGAAGCACCTTGTTTTAGACCCTCCAATCCCTGAAAAAATCAAAATCTCAATAAGAAAGACTGAAGCGATGTTTTTGCGGTAGTACACAAAACTATAAATGTAATTCAATCTCAACATGAGTTCAGGCTCCAACCAAAGTTTGAATCTCACCTATCAATGCTAATTTGCTAAGAGGCTAGGCTCCATCTAAAGCTTGAGCCTTTGCCTGCATATACTTAGTAGGAGGCTCCATGAGGCTCACCATCATATGTTAGTTTGCTACTAGGAGGCTCCAGTTAAAGTTATCATCCTCACTTGCATCATATATTAGTTTGCATATGTTAGCTAGAATGGTAGGCTCCTCCAACAAAAGTTAAAGCCTCACTTGCGGATGCTAGTTCGCTTCTAGGAAGCTGCAAGTAAAGTTTGAACCTGACCCACAGATGCTAGTTTGCTTGGAGGCTCCAACCAAAGTTTGAGCCTCACCTTCATAAGTTTGCTATTAAGAGGTCCCAATTGAAGTGATAATCCTCACCTCATGTATATGCTAGTTTCCCAAGAGGTAGGCTTCATCACCCTCTGCATCTGGCCACACCGTTTCATTTTGGGATATTGAGTCAAGATATGGTGTCAATTAGCCATCAATGTTTCATAGCTACAAAAGGCAAAGGTGAGTGGTTACAACAGCAGCAAAGGCAAAGCGAAAGCAATAGAGAGAAACGATATGCTAGTGAAGAGAATGTGACATGGAAATGAGCAAATGGACATTGGATTTGAGACTCTTCTCCTTCGTGAGACTCAAACTCAAGTTTGAGCCATTGTGCATTATATAGATTTTAGTTGAATTTTTAATCGCATAGTTCATAAGTATATTTGGGTGTATGGGGAAAGAGGGAAGAAAACAAGAAATCTCAAGCTCAAGGCTCGAACTTGAGTTTGAGCCTTGTCTATTACACAAGTAAGTAGGAATAGAGAGGGAAGCTAGGATAATCCAATAGAACAAGTGGGATGTGGGTGAAGATGGGTATATAACCAAAAGTGAAAGTAACTATAATCAAAAGACCTGGGACCTGGGCCTAGGCTTGGGCTTGGGCTTGGGCTTGGGCTTGGGCTTGGGGAACGAGCCATTGTGCATTATATAGATTTTAGTTGAATTTTTAATCGCATAGTTTATAAGTATATTTGGGTGTATGAGAAAAATAGGAAAGAAAACAAGAAATCTCAAGTTCAAGGTCAAGCTCAAGGCTCAAACTTGAGTTTGAGCCTTGTCTATTACACAAGTAAGTAAGAATAGAGAGGGAAGCTAGGATAATCCAATAGAACAAGTGGGGTGTGTGTGAAGATGGGTATATAAACAAAAGTGAAAGTAAGTATAATCAAAAGACCTGGGACCTGGGCTTGGGCTTGGGCTTGTTGGGGAATGAGCCATTGTGCATTATATAGATTTTAGTTGAATTTTTAATTGCATAGTTTATAAGTATATTTGGGTGTATGGGAAAAATAGGGAAGAAAACAAGAAATCTCAAGCTCAAGGCTCGAACTTGAGTTTGAGCCTTGTCTATTACACAAGTAAGTAGGAATAGAGAGGGAAACTAGCCTAATCCCATAGAACAAGTAAGTGGGTTGTGGATGAAGATGAGTATATAACCAAAAGTGAAAGTAACTATTATCAAAAGACTTGGGACCTGGGGCCTGGGCCTGGGCTTGGGCTTGGGCTTGGGCTTGGGCTTGGGCTTGGGGAATGAAACCGAAACCGAAACCCAGCTTTCTGCCGGGCCGTCCCGGCGCTCCTCCGTCAATGTCCTCCTCTCTCGGGGAATGGAATCGAATCCTCCTCTCGCAGCCGGAACCGAGTCCTCCTCTCTCGGTGTCGGCGCAGCCCTCTCCTCCCCCCAGCGCAGTCCCCCCTTCCTCCTCTCGGTGCAGCAGAACCCCCCCTCTCCCGGTGCATCCAGCTCTCCCCCCCTTCCTCCTCCGTCGACGCGCAGAACCCCCCCCCCCCTCTCCCAACGCAGCCAGCTCTCCCCCCCCTTCCTCCTCTCGACGCAGCCAGCCCCTCTCCCCCCCTTCCTCCTCCGTCGTCGTGCACCAGCCCCCCCTTCCTCCTTCGTCGGCGCGCACCCCCTTCCTCCTCCCCCATCCCCTAACGACCGCCCCCCCAATTTCAAATTCAAAAATTCCCCCCAACGGCCGCTCCCCCCCAAATTCAAAAATCGAATTCAAATTCAAAAATTCCGCCCAAAAAATCGAAATCCCCCCCCAACGGAATTCCGCCCGCACCTCGAAATTCCCTGCCGACCCCTAAAATTTTTTCGCCTTCTCTCTCTCGAAAAAAAATCGCCTTCCCCTTTCCTTGCAAAAAGCAGAATCGACCAACCTTGCAAACAAAACTTGCGCACCCCCGCCTTCGCCCTCCTTCGCAAAAAGAAGAAACGGCCGACCTCGCATTTCGCCCATACAAAAACCTGCGCACCCTGGAGCAAATCTCTCGCAACAATAATCTCCGCTCCCTGTGTCTCTGCAGCCCTGCGTTTCAAGCGTGCCCTTTGCAGAGCTGCGTTTCAAGTGCACCCTGGAGCAGATCCAACCCTGCGTTTCAAGCGCACCCTGGAGCAGATCTCTCGCAGCAATAATCTCCGCAACCTGTGTCTCTGGAGCCCTACGTTTCTAGCGGTTTCTTTTCCTCGGATACCTCAAGCATCCACCAAGATCAAGACTGTGCAACATCGGAGACTTCAGCAAGTAAGTCCTTCTTTAATTGATTGTCTACACTAATATAAACGCTTACTTGATTGCACGCTAAGTGTGCCATTTGTCGATCGTTGCTCGTCGTAGATTGTTTGCACCTCTTGCTTCTCTCTTTTGTATCTTCACATATGTCGAGAACTTGTAAAACTGATCCAAGATAGACTCCACAACTTGGATATAGACTCCACCTTAAGTTCGAGCCTCCCCTACATAGAACTTATGTGTTAATGCTCGACCTAGATTGAGTCTTTGTTCTCCATGCTAGTGCACCGGCCTTAAGGCTCAAACTTGAGTTTGAGCCTTTGCTCTTGCTAGTGTACCCCGCCAGCCTTAAGGCTCGAACTTGAGTTGGAGCCTTGGCTCTCGATGCTAGTGTACACTGGCCTTAAGGCTCAAACTTCAGATTGAGCCTTTGTTCTCCATGCTAGTGTACTGTGGCTTTAAGGCTCGAACTTGAGTTTGAGCCTTTGCTCTCTATGCTAGTGCACCTCGGCCCCTTAAGGCTCGAACTTCAAATTGAGCCTTTGCTCTCCATGCTAGTGCATCCCAGTCCCTTAAGGCTCGAACTCCAGTTTGAGCCTTTGCTCTCCATGCTAGTGCATCCCGGTCCATTAAGGCTCGAACTTCAGATTGAGACTTTGATCTCCATGTTAGTGCACCCTGGCTCCTTAAGGCTCGAACTCCAGTTTGAGCCTTTGCTTTCCATGCTAGTGCATCCCGGTCCTTTAAGGCTCGAACTTCAGATTGAGCCTTTGCTCTCCATGCTAGTGCACCCTGGCCCCTTAAGGCTCGAACTTGAGGTTGAGCCTTTGTTCTCCATGCTAGTGTACACCGGTCTTAAGGCTCGAACTTGAGTTGGAGCCTTGGCTCTCGATGCTAGTGTACACGGGCCTTAAGGCTCGAACTTGAGTTGGAGCCTTGGCTCTCGATGCTAGTGTACACCAGCCTTAAGGCTCGAACTTCAGATTGAGCCTTTGTTCTCCATGCTAGTGTACTCTGGCTTTAAGACTCAAACTTGAGTTTGAGCCTTTGCTCTCCATCCTAGTGCACCCCGGCCCCTTAAGGCTCGAACTTCAGATTGAGCCTTTGCTCTCCATGCTAGTGCATCCCGGTCCCTTAAGGCTCGAACTCCAGTTTGAGCCTTTGCTCTCCATGCTAGTGCATCCCGGTCCCTTAAGGCTCAAACTTCAGATTGAGCCTTTGATCTCCATGCTAGTGCACCCCGGCTCCTTAAGGCTCGAACTCCAGTTTGAGCCTTTGCTCTCCATGCTAGTGCATCCCGGTCCTTTAAGGCTCGAACTTCAGATTCAGCCTTTGCTCTCCATGCTAGTGCACCCTGGCCCCTTAAGGCTCGAACTTGAGGTTGAGCCTTTGTTCTCCATGCTAGTGTACACCGGTCTTAAGGCTCGAACTTGAGTTGGAGCCTTGGCTCTCGATGCTAGTGTACACGGGCCTTAAGGCTCGAACTTGAGTTGGAGCCTTGGCTCTCGATACTAGTGTACACTGGCCTTAAGGCTCGAACTTCAGATTGAGCCTTTGTTCTCCATGCTAGTGTACTCTGGCTTTAAGGCTCGAACTTGAGTTTGAGCCTTTGCTCTCCATGCTAGTGCACCTCGGCCCCTTAAGGCTCGAACTTCAGATTGAGCCTTTGCTCTCCATGCTAGTGCATCCCGGTCCCTTAAGGCTCGAACTCCAGTTTGAGCCTTTGCTCTCAATGCTAGTGCATCCCGGTCCCTTAAGGCTCGAGCTTCAGATTGAGCCTTTGATCTCCATGCTAGTGCACCCCGGTTCCTTAAGGCTCGAACTCCAGTTTGAGCCTTTGCTCTCCATGCTAGTGCATCCCGGTCCTTTAAGGCTCGAACTTCAGATTGAGCCTTTGCTCTCCATGCTAGTGCACCCTGGCCCCTTAAGGCTCGAACTTGAGGTTGAGCCTTTGTTCTCCATGCTAGTGTACACCAGTCTTAAGGCTCGAACTTGAGTTGGAGCCTTGGCTCTCGATGCTAGTGTACACGGGCCTTAAGGCTCGAACTTGAGTTGGAGCCTTGTCTCTCAATGCTAGTGTACACCGGGGCCTTAAGGCTCGAACTTCAGATTGAGCCTTTGTTCTCCATGCTAGTGTACTCTGGCTTTAAGGCTCGAACTTGAGTTTGAGCCTTTGCTCTCCATCCTAGTGCACCCCGGCCCCTTAAGGCTCGAACTTCAGATTGAGCCTTTGCTCTCCATGCTAGTGCATCCCGGTCCCTTAAGGCTCGAACTCCAGTTTGAGCCTTTGCTCTCCATGCTAGTGCATCCCGGTCCCTTAAGGCTCGAACTTCAGATTGAGCCTTTGATCTCCATGCTAGTGCACCCCGGCTCCTTAAGGCTCGAACTCCAGTTTGAGCCTTTGCTCTCCATGCTAGTGCATCCCGGTCCTTTAAGGCTCGAACTTCAGATTCAGCCTTTGCTCTCCATGCTAGTACACCCTGGCCCCTTAAGGCTCGAACTTGAGGTTGAGCCTTTGTTCTCCATGCTAGTGTACACCGGTCTTAAGGCTCGAACTTGAGTTGGAGCCTTGGCTCTCGATGCTAGTGTACACGGGCCTTAAGGCTCGAACTTGAGTTGGAGCCTTGGCTCTCGATACTAGTGTACACTGGCCTTAAGGCTCGAACTTCAGATTGAGCCTTTGTTCTCCATGCTAGTGTACTCTGGCTTTAAGGCTCGAACTTGAGTTTGAGCCTTTGCTCTCCATGCTAGTGCACCTCGGCCCCTTAAGGCTCGAACTTCAGATTGAGCCTTTGCTCTCCATGCTAGTGCATCCCGGTCCCTTAAGCCTCAAACTCTAGTTTGAGCCTTTGCTCTCCATGCTAGTGCATCCCGGTCCCTTAAGGCTCAAACTTCAGATTGAGCCTTTGATCTCCATGCTAGTGCACCCCGGCTCCTTAAGGCTCGAACTCCAGTTTGAGCCTTTGCTCTCCATGCTAGTGCATCTCGGTCCCTTAAGGCTCGAACTTCAGATTGAGCCTTTGCTCTCCATGCTAATGCACCCCGGCCCCTTAAGGCTTGAACTTAAGTTTGAGCCTTTGCTCTCCATGCTAGTGCACCTCGGCCTTAAGGCTCGAACTTGAGTTGGAGCCTTTGTTCTCCATGCTAGTGTACACCGGCCTTAAGGCTTGAACTAGAGTTGGAGCCTTGGCTCTCGATGCTAGTGTACACTGGCCTTAAGGCTCGAACTTTCGATTGAGCCTTTGCTCTCCATGCTAGTGTACTCTGGCTTTAAGGCTCGAACTTGAGTTTGAGCCTTTGCTCTCCATGCTAGTGCACCCCGGCCCCTTAAGGCTCGAACTTCAGATTGAACCTTTGCTCTCCATGCTAGTGCATCCCGGTCCCTTAAGGCTCGAACTCCAGTTTGAGCCTTTTCTCTCCATGCTAGTGCATCCCGGTCCCTTAAGGCTCGAACTTCAGATTGAGCCTTTTATCTCCAAGCTAGTGCACCCCGGGGCTCCTTAAGGCTCGAACTTCAGTTTGAGCCTTTGCTCTCCATGCTAGTGCATCTCGGTCCCTTAAGGCTCGAACTTCAGATTGAGCCTTTGCTCTCCATGCTAATGCACCCCGGCCCCTTAAGGCTTGAACTTAAGTTTGAGCCTTTGCTCTCCATGCTAGTGCACCTCGAACTTGAGTTGGAGCCTTTGTTCTCCATGCTAGTGTACACCGGCCTTAAGGCTCGAACTAGAGTTGGAGCCTTGGCTCTCGATGCTAGTGTACACTGGCCTTAAGGCTCGAACTTCAGATTAAGCCTTTGATCTCCATGCTAGTGTGGCCTCTTAAGTCTCCAACTTAAGTTCAAGCCTCCCATACATGGAACTTCGCCTTAAGGCTCACTTGAGTTTGAGCCTTGTCTCTTTATGCTAGCGTACCCCTAGCATATGAGTGCACAACTTGGATCTAGGCTCCAGCTTAAGTTGAGCTTCTGTATAGATTAAGTAAATGCAAGTGAGGCTCTTGCTATTCAAGAAAACTTTTTGTAGCATGCATTAAGTTTCTTAAGTTTGATAGGTTTTGATTTGATATGTAGCATTTAAATCCATTTTTTTCTAAGGTTTCGAAACTTTTTTTTTTCTTCACAGGAATGGAAGCTAGCAGAGCACCCGCTACCTCGCAACCACATGGTGCACCAATCTTTACTCTGGATGCTCTCGAAACAACAACTCAAGCTAAAAGTGTCACTCCTAGAATTAAGGTGGATAAAACCTTCGAATTGAGTAACAAAGAAGGAGTAAAATGGTTTGTGGATAGCTACGATGCTAGTGCAAACTTCAAAGGAGTCCTCCATTTGTTTTTGTCTCAAGGTGATACATCATATGGAGATATGGGGATTGTGGTAGGCGCTAAGGATGATGTGGATGCAAGAGCAAACCCATGCTTCACATGCACTGTATTGCCAGAAGGAGAAACTACAAAAGCAAATAAGTTTTGCTTATCATTGGAAACTTTTCACCCAGCAGACATGACTGGTAGTAAACTAGGAAAGGACAATTGTATTGTAAAGTTAGGATTGAAGTCATTAAAGAGGCAAAGGACAAAACCAGCAAGTGGTTCAAAGGAGATAGATGCGTCCGATGACGAGCTAATGGAGGTTGAGACTCTAAACAAGGGCAGCAAAGCAATTATCTCATTAGAAATAAAGAAGGGATATTATCCCTTTGGTCTAAATGAGGTCTTCAGCATTGATGTGATGAAATGTTATCCTGCTCCTTCAAACTATGTGTATAGAAGGTTAAATAAGGATTGGGTTCGTATTTTGACCCAAGACTTTATTGAGGACCCAAAGCAAGAAGAGATACTTGCAATTTTGATGCCCTGTAATCGTGCTACAAAACAACCCCTTGATAAACTCGCAAAAGAAGATATTCATAAAGTTGAATATTGGATTATTTCTGGTCAACACTCCATTAGTGGTGCAAAAAGCTTGCAAGCTCTAAATATGGCTAAAGTGACCCCTCCACTGCGTCAGCAATTCAGGTTCAGGAGATCTAAGATAATTGTAAATTGCCCGCCCAAGATTTCTCGTGACATTTCCAAGGATGCGAATTTATCTGTTGCAAAGTCAATGTAAAAGGAGCCATTCCTCGATCAACTTCTACAAGCTCGAGCACAATGGCATGCAAACGGTCGTCCTAGTAAACCTTTGCCTGGTGTCAATCAACCCAAGATGGATGAGTCTTGGAAGATACTCTTTTGATTCTTTCTATATCTTGGTAAATCATAGACCTACATTACTTCTTCTTTACTTCTTCATAGATCTATAGTTTTAAGTATAGCAGTAGCATAAGAAAGATGCATGTAAGGCTTCTTCTCAAACTACATAAACTTAATAGTTTGGTTTGAAATTGAACTTCAAGCCTCACCTCTCTGTGATGGTGTAGCACTTGCATATCTAATTATGGCTCGAACTTAAGTTGGAGCCTCACTTGCAAGTGCTAGATTTGCATATAGAGGTGATGCTCAAACCTAAGATCGAGCATCACCATTATATACTAGTTTAGCACTGCAAGTGAGGCTCAAACTCAAGTTTGAGCATAAGCTCCAAATGATTGAAAACCCATAGATGCATAATTCCTCCTAATATTTTGTGATATCTATAGTGAGGGGGCTAACTTCTTACTTTGCAACTTTGCAGGCCTTTGTGGAGACCACGGAGCACACATTACATAAGAACTTTGTCAAAAATGATTTACACTTGCTTCTATGTGATGATGATGTATGGCAGAACTAGGTTAAGATCATGAGGCTTTATGCAAAAGGCTTGCTACCAAATACAAAGGGTGAAACTCAAACTAAAGGTCTTGATCAAAATCCCAGACTTCCAACTTTGAAGAGTGGGCAAATTCAGCAGGCACCAGGAACAGTCCAACTAGGCCCAACGTTGTTTAGATGCATTTTAGGCCTTCAGAAGAGTGAAGTTTTGGACATTCAAACATCACTTCTTGACAAGATAATATTGCTTAAAAAGGGAAAGCAAACCCATCAAAGAATGGATATGGAGGAGATGGCTTGGAAGCTAAAAACAGATCGAGTTCTCAAAGATGCAATAACCGCCTTCTATTTTGATCTGACAAGGGAAAAGATGACTTGGGAACAGGTGTGTGAGACATATAAGCTAGGGGAGTATGAGTATAATCAATTGAGGAGCTATAGCCAGTCCTTTGTTAGGGATGCTCTCAATCGTTCAAAAAAAAATCCTTCACTTCCAAAAAGTGTAGTAGTACTATTATTGTGGCTTGCATGCTCTTCCACATACTTTACATTATATTACTAGCAAACTCCTTATCTAAGTGAGGAAAGAGAGTGCATGTAGGTGTCTAAAAGCGGAAGACCGTCACCAATACCTTTGGTGCTACCCAGTTACACATACCAACCTAGGAGTAAGTGGTGCTGGAGGTCTTCTCTTTCATGTAGACTACTGCTATGGATTGCATGCTTGTAGTGTGTACTCTACATCCTATTACCACCGGACTCCTTCTCTAAGTGAGCGAGCCTCGACATGTCTAAGACATCGTCAAAGACATGTATTCTCCATTAAACACCATATTAAATAAAGTGGGGAAAATCCCATTCCTAGGTTGGTCGTGTTTTTCATTTTTGTGTGCTTTTGTGTGAAAAAATATTAAAAGATTGCAAACTTGTTAGGAAATATATGATATATACTATGAAAAAAGGAGCTTCCATTTGCCACACTGTTATTTTAATAGTCCAAGAATAAGATAAAAGAATGGTCCTAGGGCCATTCTAAGGCTGTATAGTAAAGAGAAACTAAGTAATTTGGTGCTTTGAAATAAAATTATAACAAACCCTATATGCAACACATTGAAGTTAGATGGGAGTTTGTGGGCAATCAACCATTCTAGCGCTAATGTGCACCTTCAAATAATAAGTAAAGTTTTAGTTTGAATAATAGAATAAGTTTTACTCTAGGCGCTGCTAAATAGGTGTCTTATCTGGCATTAGAAGAGGTAAATATGAGTGCATGCTTGTTCAAGACTCTCTTAAATTTAAGAACAAAAACATGTATTAATAGAGGAATGGCCCTAGGACCATTTTGTACCTCTAATTGTTTATAATGGGAGTGGTACAAGATGAGAAAAATACAAAAGTATAAAATAATATGAAAGGAGATACCAACAAACTTGAATAGATTCATCAAGAGAATAAACATGTACATCATTGTGAATATTTCTAAACTTCCAAGTTATATCTTGATTTAAAGTTCTTGATCCATTACATTACATGAATAGATATTTTAGAAATTCTACAACCTAGAAAAACCTGCACACAAAAGGTCATGATAAAAGTTAGAATGTTACAGTACACAGTTTTTGAATATATCTGTAATATAGTGAGAAATTCTAGATAGGATAATACCTTTGCTCTACTTACTGATATTTAGAAGACCATGATCATTTAGCAATTTATTGATCAATGCCCTGAGACCTCAAGTTACTCCCTCCTTTTTGCAACCCAATCTTTTAGCTAGAGAAACCAATTTTGATGGCTTCATGCTTGAAATTTGAGAATCTTCTTTGATTAGAATATCCTTTATCTCATCTTCCATGATGTGAGATGAGCTATCACTAAGGCTTTGCATGCTTCTTGCACCAAACGATTCTCCTTTATCACCTCTCTTTCCATGTGTCCTTCACCTTAGAAGAGTCCTGTAATTGACTTGCAAGAGAAAGTTTACCAATGTTGAACATGGTTTGTGACCAAATCACATTATACTCTTGCCATTTGTCAATAACATCACCAACAAGGTTATATAAATCATGGCCATTCGATATTGGGAGCTGACCATATCGATTATTTTCAATGATGATACATATATCTTCTGCATCATCAAGAAGCATTCAGTATGGTAGTAGCTCTCCCATGAGAACATTGTCATCTTTCTTATCTAAATCAAACTTGTTTGGAAAGATGCAGTTACTAGAGAGAGCAACACAAGATTTATATGGAGAGTCATTAATAAGAATTGTCCTCCCTGGACATTGAAACATTTTTGACATTCTTGCAAGTGGTTTAAACATTGCCTCAACACCTGGGTTATCTGGCCTTCTGAACACTTTTCTCTTCTCAAAACTATAACATGCATTCTGACTCCAAATAGCAAAGAAAGAAAGTATTCTCCCATCTTTTTCTTGCAAAGCCATTTGGAGAACGTTCTCTTGTGTTGCAGTTGACCAGATACCAACATTGAATTCTTCTAAAACATTCTACAAAAATGATGTACACCATGGACGAAGTATAAGGTATCTATTTGGAGCATACATAATGGATTGGTGTGTAGAGAACATGGCTGGAAGTAATGCTTCAAGAGTAATCCATTTAAATCCAATACCACAGTCAGCATTACTCTGTTAGATGTGTTTTGTATTGAACAAATCTCCTTCTCAAAGTGGAATTGACTCCTCTACAACTTCAATGGCAATTTCATTCATGCTAGTATCCGCGATGCTTGATGTTATAGTTATTTCATACGGATCATAAAAGGCTCTTGCACAAAATAACTCTAATGATAACATTTTTAAGCATGATATGGCCTAGACAATGTTGTACCCATATGCATAGTAAACAAATATGTTCTTTTTAAAGCAAATATTTTCTCAAGTAAATATATATCTACTTAAAAGTAATAAAGCTCCTAGATAGAACTTTTGATATAATATGTTGTCATAGCATAATGGCTTCAATTCTACTGCATTAGAACTTTGCAATGACTTGGTAGCATCCAGTTCATTATGCAAATGTGAACAAACTAAAAAGATGCAAAAAACTTAACTACAAGTAAACAATTCTCAAATAAAAAGACGTGGTAGCCAATTTAATTCTCTAACTTGCACAAAATTTAAACTATGATAACCTTGCTCTAGGGGCATTATTTCCATGCACAATAGCATTAATAATGTCCCTAGGGCCATTCTTGCATGACCCCAAGGCCATCCTTGCATGCTCTAATGGCCTTATTGCCATGTTAGAGTGGCCTTGGGCATCAAAAAATGGCCGTAGGTCCATTCTTCTCATGCTGCACAACAATTGCAAGAATGGTCCTAGGGCCATTCTTACATGCTCTAATGGCCTCAAGGTCATGTTGGAATGGCCCTAGGTCATCTA
This sequence comes from Cibotium barometz, assembly GCF_041138505.1. Lineage (NCBI taxonomy): Eukaryota > Viridiplantae > Streptophyta > Polypodiopsida > Cyatheales > Cibotiaceae > Cibotium > Cibotium barometz. The sequence continues at coordinate 17,544,579 of NC_141109.1, forward strand.
AGAATAGCCCATAGTGTGGTGCTCACATAAACAAGACGAGAAAGAATGGCCCTAGGGCCATTCTTTTCATACACAACCATTCTAAGAATAGAACATTATTCTCATGCACAAGGGCTATTCTATGATGCCCCATGCCATTCCAACATGACCTCTAGGGAGATTCTTCTAATGACCTCTAGGGCCATTCTTCTAATGCACAAATAAGAATAGGAATGGCACTAGGGAGATTCTTGCATGCTCTAATGCAAGTCCATGTTGGAGTGACCTTGGGCATCTAAGAATGGCCCTAGGAGATTCTTGCATACTCTAATGCAAGCCCATGTTGGAGTGACCTTGGGCATCTAAGAATGGCCCTAGTTTCTTTCTTCTCATGCACAACAACTACAACGATGGTCCTCGGGCCATTCTTACATGCCCTAATGACTTGAAGGTCATGTTTAAATGGACCTGGCGCATCTAATAATAGCATAATGGAGTCATTCTCACATGAACAAGAGGAGAAAGAATGGCCCTAGGCCATTCTTGCTTCACTCCAAGGCCACGTTGGACTTGTCACCATGAGGCATCGAAGAATGGTCCTTAACCCTTCTTAGTTAGCCAAGGCCATTCTTACACATGGTGTGCATGAAAAGAATGGCCCTTGGGCTAATTTTGGATGCCCCCATATCCATCCCAAAATGACTTTGAGGTCTTGGGGTCATGCAAGAATGATCCTAGGACCATTCTTCCACCTGTTGCGCATGTAAAGAGGCCTTCCTTGGATGCCCCAATGGCCATTGCAAAATGACCTTGAGGCCTTGGGGTCATGCAAGAATTGCCTTTGGGGTCATTCTTCCACCTATGGTGCATGAAACGAATGGTCGTATGGCCATTCTTGGATATCCCCATGGCCATCCTGAAATGACCTTGAGGCCTTGGTGTCATGCAAGAATGGCCCTAGGGCCATTCTTCCACATTTTGGCTATGAAAAGAATGGCCCTGTGGCCATTCTTGGATGCCCCCATATCCATCCCAAAATGACCTTAAGGCCTTAGGGTCATGCAAGAATGGCCCTAGGGCCATTCTTCCACCTGTTGTGCATGAAAAGAGGCCATCCTTGGCTACCACATGGCCAATCCAAAATGACCTTGATGCCTTCGGGTCATTCTTTCACCTGTTGTGCATGAAAAGAATGGACCCAGGGCCATTATTGGATGCCCCATGGCCATCCCAAAAATGACCTTGAGGCCTTAGGGTCATGCATGGCCCTTGGGCCATTCTTCCTCATGTTGCGCATGAATAGAATGTCCCTAGGGTCATTCTTGCAAGAATGGACCTAGGGCCATTCTTGGATGCACCCATGGCCCCTTAGGATCATGCAAGAATGGATGCCCCCATGGCCACTATTTCATGCATTGTGATGCATTTTAAAGTAAAATGCTGGATATGTTAGGCCTTGGGTGTGGAAATATACAAGTGAATAGGGTGTGTGTGGGAACAAGCCCTTGGCTAGAGGCTGTAAAAGAGAATCTGTAAATGTGAGAGAACCTGTGAAAAGGTGAGAAGAATCTACTGGAGAGAATAAAGGGTAGCATGAGAAGATTTAGGAGGTGTGGAGATATTCTGGGAGAGGTGGAGAGAATCAAGCAAAAGAGGTGGAGTGAATCAAGGAGAAATCACTGGGATTAGATGCTTGGATGTAAACTAATTGAGGCATTGGCCTAATGTGGTTTTTGATTATCCATGCCTACATTAAGCTATTAGTTAATTGCTTCACTAATTATGTCTTAATTATCATCTAATCTCTTTGTTAATGATGTTGATTCTAGCATTTGATCCACCATAGCTCATCACATTGCTGTAATTTTAACATGGTATCAGAGCCAAGCCTAGAATCCATCAATTTGTGAGCCCATTATCTTGCTAATCACTTGGCTAATTAGGATTAGTAGCTAATTAATATTTTTCCCAACTAACCCTCTGTACCCCCAGCTGGTGGAGGAGCTCTATCTTCTTACATACATCAAATTAGCCCAAACCCTTCTAGCCCAACATAGCTACTTCATTGGTGCTCCAGCTTATTGAATCAGCGCAGCAAACCGCCAATGCAATCAGGAGAAATCGCATTTTTTTTAACACTTGTTTTTTTGAAGAAAATGAAGATCTCTACTGCTCGAGATCTCTACTGCTCGAGATCAAATGGGTCTAATTCCTCTTAGCCCCAGGGGTTTTCAAGCATGCTCTACAAGCTAGTGAAGTTAGAATTTGATTTGATTAAGTCTAGATTGAGATCCAAGCTCTTCATCAAATCTACAGTAGGTGCATTTGGTAAAACAGAGATTAAGCATTCAATGTTTGGTCAAATCCTGTGTTTCTTAGCTTAATCCTCTACTAGACTAATTGCTATTGATGGCCTTGTGAAAGGATTTGAGCTCATTTGAACTCTAAGGCCTTAGATCTCGGCTCCCCGTATACTCTGTTTTCTGCATAGGATTAATTTACTAATCAATGATTAATCAATGCTAATCACTATATTTTGGTGCAATTGAGGGTTCAAATTAACCATTAGGTATCTGATACAGATCCTTATAACTTTAGATTGCAATTCGGAGATGGTTTGATACTCCAACCATTCCGTACAAATTGGTTACCCTTGATTTAATGTAATTTCTGGTGATTTTATGCTGATAAATCTGTTGTTTGATAAATCTGTTGTAATCATCTCTTAAACACCAGATTGAGTTGTAAAAGGGTAGACATTGCCATTGAATCTTGAAATTGGATCAAGAGGTAAGACCCCCTTCACATTATCATGAGTACAGCACAAGAAATAGCCAAATTTAATGGGAAGCAGTTTTACACAAACATGGCAGACAAAAACCATGTATCTGCTGATGAGGAAAAATCTGTGGGGGCTAGTTGAGGGAAGAGATGAATGCCCAGAGATGAGAGGGAAAAATGAGTGGAAGAGCAGGAATGAAAAAGCATTGGGACTTATTGCACTCAGTTTAAATGATGAAATCATTCATCACATCACAGGGATACAATGGGCAAAAGATGCATGGGATGAACTCAATAAATTATTTGGCACACAAGCTAAAAATTCAAAGATAAATCTGTTAATGCAATTCTACAAATTGGATATGAAGAAAAGTGAACCTTTAATCACACACGAATAAATATAAAAGCATTAAGCAACAACTGGCAACTATTGGCAAAAAGGTAGAAGATGATGAGGCACTAGCAGTGCTTCTGAAGAGTGTGAATTGTAGCAATACTAAAGAATGTACCTGAATTGAAGCTACACAAGATAGAAGGAGCTTTACTAGAGAAAGAGAGTAGAGGCAAAGAGAAGAAATGGCTCGACTCAACAATAGGAGAAGAAAAAGCATTCTTCACCCGAGGAGGACTCTCTCGAGGACGAGGACAAGGAAGAGGCAGAGTAGGAGGAAGGACCTTCACTTGCCACAACTGTGGAGAGCCAGGACACATGGCAAGAGACTACTACAGCAAACCCAGTGGAGAAGGAACAACATCGGCAAACTTCATGGAGGCTCCTAAGGAAGTGGAGTCAGGTCATCTTTTCTGAGAGAGAGAGAGAGAGAGAGAGAGAAACCCCACAACCCAATGTAGCCTGCCCCAACAAAGTAAAACCACCTCTGAGCCCCCGCCGATGATGTAGGCCATGTGGTAGATGTATGTGTGAGCACTTTAGTCAAGGTCATGGGCACTTGTAGTAGCCTTGGACACATAGAGAGAAAGAGTGTCAAGGACTATGAGTTTAGGGACTTGAGGCACTAGTCGCGGACTATCAAGTAAGAGGGAAACTTGGTATAGGGTCCAGGTGTGCTAGGATTATTCACTTGAGGGGAGGTGTTGAAATATACAAGTGAATAGGGTGTGTCTGGGAACAAGCCCTTAGCTAGAGGCTGTAAAAGAGAATCTGTAAATGTGAGAGAACCTGTGAAAAGGTTGAGAAGAATCTACTGGGAGAGAATAAAGTGTAGCATGAGAAGATTTAGGAGATGTGGAGATATTCTGGGAGAGGTGGAGAGAATCAAGTAAAAGAGGTGGAGTGAATCAAGGAGAAATCAGTGGGATTAGATGCTTGGATGTAAACTCTATAAATTGAGGCATTGGCCTAATGAGAACTTGCTGGTTTTTGATTATCCATGCCTACATTAAGCTATTAGTTAATTTCTTCACTAATTATGTCTTAATTATCATTTAATCTCTTTGTTAATGATGTTGATTCTAGCATTTGATCCACCATAGCTCATCACATTGCTGTAACACCTGTTATACATGAAAAGAATGGGCCATTCTTGGATGCCCCATGGCCATCCAAAATGCCCCATGGCCATCCCAAAAATGACCTTGAGGCCTTGGGGTCATGCACGAATGCCCCCACGACCATTCTTCCTCATGTTGTGCATGCAAAAGAATGGCCCTAGGGCCATTCTTGGATGCCCCCATGGCCAACCCTGACCTTGCGGCTTGGGGTCCTGCAAGAATGGCCCTAGGGCCATTATTCCACCTGTTGTGAATGAAAATAATGGCCATTTGGCCATTCTTGGTTGGCCATTCTTGGATGTCCTCGCTGGCCACTATTTCACGCTCTCGGATGCATCTCAAAGTAAAACAGTGGATATTTGAGGCCTTGGGGTCATGCAAGAATGGCCCTTACACCTGTTGTGCATGAATAGAAAGGCCCTTGGGCCATTCTTGGATACCCCAATGACCATTCCAAAATCACCTTGAGGCCTTGGGGTCATACAAGAATGGCATTCTTCCACCTGTTGTGGATGAAAAGAATGGCCCTATGGCCATTCTTGGATGCCCCCATGGCCATCCCAAAATGACTTCGAGGCCTTGGGGTATTGCAAGAATGGCCCTAGGACCATTCTTCCACATGGTGTGTATGAAAAGAATGGCCCTATGGTCATTCTTGGATGCCCCCATTTCCATCCCAAAATGACCTTGAGGCCTTGGGGTTATGCAAGCATGGCCCTAGGGCCATTCTTCCACCTGTTGTGCATGAAAAGAGGCCATCCTTAGATGCTCCATGGCCATTCCAAAATGACCTTGAGGCCTTGGGGTCATGTAAGAATGGCCTTTGGGGTCATTCTTCCACCTATTGTGCATGAAAACAATGGCCCTAGGGCCATTCTTGGATGCCCCATGGCCATCCCAAAAATGACCTTGAGGCCTTGGGGTCATGTAAGAATGGCCTTTGGGGTCATTCTTCCAACTGTTGTGCATGAAAAGAGGCCATCCTTAGATGCTCCATGGCCATTCCAAAATGACCTTGAGGCCTTGGGGTCATGTAAGAATGGCCTTTGGAGTCATTCTTCCACCTATTGTGCATGAAAACATTGGCCCTAGGGCCATTCTTGGATGCCCCATGGCCATCCCAAAAATGACCTTGAGGTCTTGGGGTCATGTAAGAATGGCCCTAGGGCCATTCTTCCTCATGTTGTGCATGGACCATTCTTGGATGCACCGCAAGAATGGCCCTTGGGCCATGCTTGGATGCCCCCATGGCCACTATTTCATGCACTGTAATGCATTTTAAAGTAAAATGATGGATATATGATGCCTTGGGGTCATGTAGGAATGGTCCGTACACCTGTTGTGCATGCAAAAAATGGCCCTAGGGCCATTCTTGGATGCCCCATGGCCGTACCAAAAATAACCTTGAGGCCTTGGGGTCATGCAAGAATGGCCCCAGGGCCATTCTTCCTTATGTTGTGCATGGAAAAGAATGGCCCTAGGGCCATTCTTGCATGCACCCAAGAATGGTCCTTGAGGCCACACTAGAATGGCCTTCTTTTACGACCACTCAAGATGCATGCTACATGCTCTTATGCATGCAAGAATGGCCCTGGGGCTAGTAGAGCATGCTAGAATGGCAAAGGGTCCATGAAAAATGACCCTTGTGCCACTCTTGATGGTCTTGTGCATGCCAAAATGGCCCTAGGGCCATTCTAGCATGGCCTTGAGACCTTCCTAGGGCATTGCAAACATGGTCCTTGGGCCACTAGAGCATGCTAGAATGGCTCTGCTAATGTGCAAGAATGGCCCCAGGGTGATTCTTGATGCTCTTCTGCATGCAAGAATGGCCCTTGGACCATTCTAGCAGCACACCCTTGGGGCCACTTTAGATGCTTAGAATGGCCTTAGGGCATTGAAGATGCATGCCACATGCTGAACTGTGCATGCTAGAATGTTCCTAGGGCCATTGTTGATGCTCTTCTACATGAAATAATGGCCCTAGGGCCATTCTAGCATGTCCTTGAGGCCACACTAGAGATGCTTAGAATGGCCCTACAACCACTCAAGATGAATGGTACATGCTCTTGTGCATGCAAGAATGGCAGTGGGGCCAGTAGAGTATGCTAGAATTGCAAAGGGGCCACTATCTAGAGCATGCTAGAATGGCTTTGCTGATGTGCAAGAATGGCTCTAGGGGCCACTAGAGCATGCTAGAATGGCTCTGCTAATGTGCAAGAATGACCCTAGGGAGATTCTTGATGCTCTTCTACATGTACGAATGGCCATTGGACCATTCTAGCACTCCCTTGGGGCCACTCTAGATGCTTAGAATGGCCATTCTAGCACTCCCTTGGGGCCACTCTAGATGCTTAGAATGGCCTGGGGTCATTCAAGATGCATGCCACATGCTGTTGTGGGTGCTAGAATGTCCCTAGGGCCATGGCTTCTTGATGCTCTTTTGTATGCAAGAAGAAGGGCCCTAGGGCCATTCTAGCATGGCCTCAAGGTTACATTAAATGCTTAGAATGGCCCTACAGCCACTCAAGATGTATGCTACATGCTCTTGTGCATGCAAGAATGGCCCTCGAGCTAGTAGAGCATGGTAGAATGGCCAAGGGGCCATGCCAAAATGACCCTAGTCCCTAAGACCTTCCTAGGGCATTGCAAACTTGGCCTTAGGTCACTAGAGCATGCTAGAATAGCTCTGCTGATGTGCAAGAATGGCCCTAGGGCGATTCTTGATGCTCTTCTACATGCAAGAATGGCCGTTGGACCATTCTTGGGGCCACTCTAGATGCTTAGAATGGCATTGGGGTCATTCAAGATGCATGCCACATGCTAGAATGTCCCTAAGGACATTCTTGCATGCTCTTTTGCATGCAAGAATGGCCCTAGGGCCATTCTAACATGGCCTTGAGGCCACATTAGATGCTTAGAATTGCCCTACGACCACTCAAGATGCATGCTACATGCTCTTGTGCATGCAAGAATGGCCTTAGGGCCAGTAGAGCATGCTAGAATGGCCAAGGGGCCATGCTAAAATGACCCTAGGGCCATTCTTGATGTTCTTGTGCATGCCAAAATGGCCCTAGGGCCTTTCTAGCACTACCGTGAGACCTTCCTAGGGCATTGCAAACTTGGCCCTGGAGCCACTAGAGCATGCTAGAATGGCTCTACTGATGTGCAAGAATGGCCCTAGGGTGTTTCTTAATGCTCTTCTACATGCAAGAATGGTCATTGGACCATTTTAGCACGTTGTTGAGGCCACTCTAGATGCTTAGAATGGCCCTAGGGTCATTCAAGATGCATGCCACATGTTGTTGTGCATGCTAGAATGTTGCTAGGCCCCTTCTTGATGCTCTTCTGCATGCAAGGATGGCCCTAGGGCCATTCTAGCATGTAAGAAACCATTCTAACATGACCTTGAGGCCACATTAGATACCTAGAATGGCTCTACCGCCACTCAAGATGCATGCTACATGCTCTTGTGCATGCAAGAATGGCCCTGGGGGGCTAGTAGAGCCTGCTAGAATGGCCAAGGGGCCATGCCAAAATGCTCTTGTGCATGCCAAAATTGCCCTAGGGCCTTTCTAGCATGGCTTTGAGACCTTCCTATGGCATTGCAAACATTGTCTTGGGGCCACTAGAGCATGCTAGAATGGCTGTGATGATGTGCAAGAATGGCCCTAAGGGCCACTAGAGCATGCTAGAATGGCTTTGCTGATGTGCAAGAATGGCCTTGAGGCCATTCTTGATGCTCTTCTGCATGCAAGAATGGCCTTTGGACCATTCTAACATGCCCTTGGACTCTAGATGCTTAGAATGGGCCCAAAGTATGCCATTAGATGCTTAGAATGGCCCTAGGGCCATTCAAGAGGCTTGTAAGATGTTCTAGTGCATATGCAAGAATGGCCCTAGCATGGCTAATTTAGCATGGTCTAGGGCCATTCTAGCATCGCCTTGTGAGACCATCCTAGCCCATTCTAACATGTCCTTGGAGCAACTCGATTATGCTAGAATTTTGATATCTCTCGCTATATTTTGAAATTAGAAAGGTTCATAGATTCATATTTCAAAACTTCCCGCTATATTTTGAAAAGAGTCATAATTTGAAACTTCCCGCTATAATTTGATTTTTTCCTAAATTCTAAGTGCTATTGGACCCACTCTAGATCATGCTTGATGCTATTGATCACATTAGAATGGCCTTGAGGTTACTCTAGATGCTATTGAATGAGGATGCTAGAATGGCCCCATCGCCATTCTAGATGTGCTACAGTTTTGACACCCATTTTTGAAATTTCTCGCCCATCTCCCTTCAAGACCCTTTATGCTACTTGTCCATCCCAAATCAAAATTAATGCATCGTATCAATAAAGATTTTGCACTCTACTTTCAAACCTCCACATCTACCCTGCTCTACACTCAAATCACATCTCCGTTAGGTACACGATTTGTTCTCTAAATGATCTTTATTTTGCTACTAGTATTCATTGTGTCTTATTGCGACTATTACTCAGATTAATTAGATTAGTTAGCCATGATTAACGTATTAATTAAGATTAATTTTTTAATTAGTGTGGAAGAGTGTGTTTATATTTATGTGTGTGTGTTTGAATGTGTGCATGCTTGTGTGTGTGTGTGTGTGTGTGTGTGTGTGTGTGTGTGTGTGTGGGAGAGAGAGAGAGAGAGAGAGAGAGAGTTTAATGACCATTAGTTAACTTAATTAATTGACAAACTAATTATGATTAGGTTTCTAATTTGTATGGTTTTTGTGTTATGTGTGAATATGAGAGAGAGAGAGAGAGAGAGAGAGAGAGTTTGTGTGTGTGTGATTGAGAGAGAGAGAGAGAGAGAGAGACCTTTCTCGTTGCAACCTCCTCCCTCCACCCACCCTCCCTATCCTCGCACTCGACTCCTCCCGTCTTCCCTCCTTGGGCTCCTCCTACGTGCTCCTTACTCAACTCGACCTGCTCGCTATTCTTTAGGCTTTGCTTTAGATTACGTATTTTAGTATGCACATATTACATATAGATTTATGCCTGCTACCGCAGGCATGAATCCATATGTAGGAAAGCCTTAGCTAAAGCTAAGGACATGTGTACAAAAAACACACGAGTACATAGGACATCCACGAGAAAAGTAATTTGAGAAAGCACTCTTCTTGTTTTATTAGAGCGGAAAACACTCATACGTGCATAATTCTTATTGTATTTACAAGAGCGTAAACCACAAACGTGGAAGCTATTTAGTGGTTTACACATATTTAGAAGCATGTTATTTTTGTGGAAGGAAGGATGGACTAGAGGAATGTCTCGGCCATGAGATCATGTTGTGGAGGGACATGTATGAAGTCACCCTCACTCATAGCTCGGAGGAATTCGGCAGCTCTCTTTTCGGAGGAGTTTTATGTAGGGTTCATTCAGATCCACATGGGGTGGGCTTTCCCTGATCATTATAGAATTTCTTTGACCACCTACATGACTAGCTCAAACGTCGTCATTTATATCTTCCAAGTGGCCCTCTTCTTCCTCTGGTTGCTTGTCTTCCTCTTCATAGTGCCCAAGAAAATACCTTGCAGATTTGCCATTCTATGTAATGGTCTCTGAAGAACACTTTTCTAATGTCAGAGATATCAGTAAGGTTGGGAGTCTTCAAGCATTTCCAGACTTATCGAGCCCTTCCAAAATCCATGCCATTGCCAACTTTGGGTATTATCCACTATGTGCTTGGGAAATACTTCCCACTTCTCATCATCTTTAGGAGGGTGACGCCAAGCATGATGGGACACTTGTTCGTGACATAGTTTTCCATATACACGAAATTTCGCTTGAACACATTTATTTAATGGTATCTAAAGAACACTTTTCTAATGTCAGAGATATCAGCAAGGTCAGGAGTCTTCACGCATTTCCAAACTACTCCAGCCCTTCCAGAATCCATGCCGTTGACAGCTTTGGGTATTATCCACTGTGCACTTGAGAAATACTTCCCACTTATCATCTTCAGGAGGGTGATGCAAAGCGTGAGCCTTCTATGTAATGGTCTCTGAAGAAAACTTTTCTAATGTTAGAGATATCAACAAGGTCGGGAGTCTTCAAGCATTTCGAGACTGCTTGAGCCCTTCCAGAATATATGCCGTTGGCCAGCTTTGGGTATTATCCACTGTGCACTTGAGAAATACTTCCCACTTATCATCTTTAGGAGGGTGATGCCAAGCGGGATAGGACACTTGTTCATGATATAGTTTTCTACAGTTAGAGCCAAAAATTTTGGGATTGGCTTACTAAAGTTAGGGCACCTTATCTTGACAGGTCTAACACAAAGAAACAGAAAAATCTTATCACGTGAAAGTTCAGCGAAATATTTCACGACATGAAACACATTCTACTTCATGATGTGAAACACCATCTGGTTCACGACATGAACCGCAGTCTGCTAGTTCACGGAATCTTGCTGTTTCAAAAACCTGCTAGTTCACAGATTAAGGATTATCAGACTAGAGTTAAGAGAGGGCCATAATTACACCATAGGAGTCGTCCCGACTTGAATTGCTACAATTCTAAGCTAAAATTTTGAAGTGTGAAAAAAAAGTTGTTCACGGCATGGAACGTAGTCTACTACTTCATGACATGAAGTGTAGTCTTTTAGTTCACGGAGACCTACTGTTTCACGACAAGAAGAGTTAGTTTGATAGAAAACCAAGCATAATGGTTGGAGTAGTGATTTAGCCTATTGAATCATATTCTCATACACTTGAGGTCAGGGAGACTCATTGTTAGAAGAAGACCTTGCCCCCAGACGACAGTGTATCTAATCACCCAAGTTCTTCCTACTACCAAAGAAGTGTTGGTTCACGTCACTTAGCAAGCACTCAATTGAGTGTTGCAACTTGGAGAAATCTGACCACCATAGAAACAAGTAGCAAAGAATCTATGGAAGAAGGGCTAAAATTCTCTAGCTTTGAAGAGGACGAAAAACCATGATCTCCTCATTAGGAACTCAATGGAGTCTTTTTGGGCCCTTTAATTTGCCATTGCCTAATGGAGGTGATTAAGAAATAGACAAATAGGGAGATTACATGTGGACTGAAACCAATGGTTTGTAAGAGCCTAGAAGGTAGTGGTCAAACTTAGAATAATAGGCTAAATAGGCTCTTTTTAAATTTTCAAAATCAACTAAAACTCAAAAATATGATAGCTGCAGCCTGTAGCCATCATTAAGTAAGGTCTCTAAAGTGATAGAGGCCCAAAAACGAGTTCCCATGCATTCAATGCACATTCCCCTTCACTTTCCACTATCCCTCTCTCCCACGTTCCCTCCAAAACGCTCTCTCTTCCCCCTTTCTCATAGCAGGGCATTTTTCACTCTCTAGACTACTTCTTTTAGCTATCTACCTCTTGATCTACCTCTCTCTTCACTCAGAAACCTAGATCTATAGCTATGGAAGCTTGATCTGCAACCTCCTCTTAGAAGCTATGGAAGTTTGATCCTCACTTAAATTTCCTTCCTTCATCCTTCTTCCTTGTCCAACCTCCTTTTACAGAGTGTAACAGCAGAGCTTAGCTATAGAAGCTTGATCTGCAACCTCCTCTCAGAAGCTATGGAAGTTTGATCCTCACTTACATTTCCTTACTTCATCCTTCTTCCTTGTCCAACCTCCTTTTACAGAGTGTAACAGCAGAGCTTAGCTATGGAAGCTTGATCTGCAACCTCCTCTCAGAAGCTATGGAAGTTTGATCCTCACTTACATTTCCTTACTTCATCCTTCTACCTTGTCCAACCTCCTCTTACAGAGTGTAACAGTGGAGCCAAGCTGTGGAAGCTTGAGTTGCAAATGCTTTGGCTCTCATAATCTTACTCATTGTCTCCTCTCACCCCCTCCAATATCCTCTTTCAAAGTGCAGTAATAGCACAGCCAAGCCCTTGGAACTTGCTCTACAACTCCTTCTCTTTTGTACATCTCCCTAGTCTAAGTTTTTTTCTCACCATTCTATTTTCCTTTGCCATCAAGGTTTATAATCTCTCTAATATATACATCTGATGTCTTCTTCTAGAGCTCGAAGGCCGCCGATCAGTATTCAATCTCTCTCTTGTAGCAGTGGTCAAGATGAGGATGGGCACTAGAACATCAAACAGTACGAGAAGTGGAATTGGATTACGATGAAGCCTAGTACAAGAGGAACCCACAAGGTGTCAAAGCGATACGTTGATATACAAAGTCACCATTGGAAAGGGTGGATATTGGAGCTCAAACAAGATCGTGATGGAAAAAAGCTAGCCAAGGTCCAACATGTTTACAAGGCAACAGAGCTGAAACTAGCAGACCATGACCAACGTCAACGATTTCCTGCAAATTGTAAGTTATTTCACCACTTTATATTCTTGTTTTTAAATCAATTGTGTGCTAATAATGGTATACTGAGCACTGCTTTGATTGTTCTTGGGTTCCTGTGCATATATATTTTTCCCTCAAACTATAGTGAGTGGGAGCCTATGGAGGCAATTTCAGGAACCTTTGAAGCATACCATGTGGAGCTTGGTAGTTTAATCTTTGGAGGGTGTCCAGCTGCACAACTTCTTGCATGAAACATCTTCTTCTATGAGGATACATATGTGGTTCCCACGACAGCAAATGGTACTGGAAAATTAGTTCCAAAACCTACGCCAACTCTCACATCTATTGAATGGCCAATTCCAGACAATGCTTCAGTGGCCATGGCTTGTTTGCAGATCGAAAGCAAGGTGCAAAATGCTATGAAGTGCACATATGGATCTCACAAAGCAACCATAACCTGCTTCATACCTCTACACCTCTTTGTGTACCTGTTCCGTACAAGTGACACACATCGTACCCAACTTTATGGATTGCAAAGGGGGAGAGAGCTCTGACTTGTTTCTTATCACCTGCATGGGATAAAAAATTTGTTCAACACAATGGAGACACCATCAGATGCGGAGTAATAGTTGAGAAGGTTGTGATGCGCTATCATATTACCAAGCAACAGTTGTCCATTGCGTTTCCTTACAGGCGATGGAAGCTTACAAATGGAGAATGGGAGGCGTTAGACTCCGACACAACCTCTACAGAACAGGGTGTGCTACATATATCCATGCAAGGTGGGGATGTAGAAGATGTTACTGTGAATGATGACTGGTCCCTTGCCAACTTACGTGACTACTTAGTTCTTCGATTCTCACTGAGTGGTGATTTTGCTTTGATAATCAATGGTAGAGTAGTGCGCAAAAGGCAGGAACGATCTTTTCTTTGTAGAGAAATTACTTTCCCTGGCTGTGTAGCTATCAGATAACCACTGGATATGTAATCTTGAATTGAAGTAAATACAATTTCAATTT